>NC_091284.1:782164086-782513253 GCF_032444005.1 Ranitomeya imitator
ACGTGGCTGGGCAATATACTATGTGGTTGGGCAATATATTACGTGGCTGGGCAATATACTACGTGGCTGGGCAATATACTACGTGGCTGGGCAATATACTACGTGTCTGGGCAATATACTACGTGGCTGGGCAATATACTACGTGGCTGGGCAATATACTATGTGGTTGGGCAATATATTACGTGGCTGGGCAATATACTACGTGGCTGGGAAATATACTACGTGGCTGGGCAATGTACTACGTGACTGGGCAATATACTACGTGGATGGGCAATATACTATGTGGCTGGGCAATATACTACGTGGCTGGGCAATATACTACGTGTCTGGGCAATATACTACGTGGCTGGGCAATATACTACGTCACTAAGCAATATACTACGTAACTGGGCAATATACTACGTCACTAAGCAATATACTATGTAACTGGGCAATATACTACATCACTGAGCAATATACTACGAGACTGGGCAATATACTGTGTGACTGTGCAATATACTACGTGGCTGGGCAATATACTACGTCGCTGGGCGATATACTACGTGACTGGGCAATATACTACATGGCTGGGCTATATACTATGTGACTGGGCAATATATTATGTTACTGAGCAATATACTACATGGCTGGGCAATATACCACGTAACAGGGCAATATACTACGTGGCTGGGCAATATACTATGTCACTGAGCAATATACTACGAGACTGTGCAATATACTACGTGGCTGGGCAATATACTACGTGACTGGGCAATATACTATGTGGCTGGGCAATATACTATGTGACTGGCCAATATACTATGTCACTGAGCAAAATACTACGTAACTGGGCAATATACTACGTGGCTGGGCAATATACTATGTAACTGTGCAATATACTACGTGACTGGGCAATATACTACGTGACTGGGCAATATACTACGTGACATGGCAATATACAGTTAGGGCCAGAAATATTTGGACAGTGACACAATTTTCGCGAGTTGGGCTCTGCATGCCACCACATTGGATTTGAAATGAAACCTCTACAACAGAATTCAAGTGCAGATTGTAACGTTTAATTTGAAGGGTTGAACAAAAATATCTGATAGAAAATGTAGGAATTGTACACATTTCTTTACAAACACTCCACATTTTAGGAGGTCAAAAGTAATTGGACAAATAAACATAACCCAAACAAAATATTTTTATTTTCAATATTTTGTTGCAAATCCTTTGGAGGCAATCACTGCCTTAAGTCTGGAACCCATGGACATCACCAAACGCTGGGTTTCCTCCTTCTTAATGCTTTGCCAGGCCTTTACAGCCGCAGCCTTCAGGTCTTGCTTGTTTGTGGGTCTTTCCGTCTTAAGTCTGGATTTGAGCAAGTGAAATGCATGCTCAATTGGGTTTAGATCTGGAGATTGACTTGGCCATTGCAGAATGTTCCACTTTTTGGCACTCATGAACTCCTGGGTAGCTTTGGCTGTATGCTTGGGGTCATTGTCCATCTGTACTATGAAGCGCCGTCCAATCAACTTTGCAGCATTTGGCTGAATCTGGGCTGAAAGTATATCCCGGTACACTTCAGAATTCATCCGGCTACTCTTGTCTGCTCTTATGTCATCAATAAACACAAGTGACCCAGTGCCATTGAAAGCCATGCATGCCCATGCCATCACGTTGCCTCCACCATGTTTTACAGAGGATGTGGTGTGCCTTGGATCATGTGCCGTTCCCTTTCTTCTCCAAACTTTTTTCTTCCCATCATTCTGGTACAGGTTGATCTTTGTCTCATCTGTCCATAGAATACTTTTCCAGAACTGAGCTGGCTTCTTGAGGTGTTTTTCTGCAAATTTAACTCTGGCCTGTCTATTTTTGGTATTGATGAATGGTTTGCATCTAGATGTGAACCCTTTGTATTTACTGTCATGGAGTCTTCTCTTTACTGTTGACTTAGAGACAGATACACCTACTTCACTGAGAGTGTTCTGGACTTCAGTTGATGTTGTGAACGGGTTCTTCTTCCCCCAATTAAGTATGCGGCGATCATCCACCACTGTTGTCATCCGTGGACGCCCAGGCCTTTTTGAGTTCCCAAGCTCACCAGTCAATTCCTTTTTTCTCAGAATGTACCCAACTGTTGATTTTGCTACTCCAAGCATGTCTGCTATCTCTCTGATGGATTTTTTCTTTTTTTTCAGCCTCAGGATGTTCTGCTTCACCTCAATTGAGAGTTCCTTTGACCGCATGTTGTCTGCTCACAGCAACAGCTTCCAAATGCAAAACCACACACCTGGAATCCACCCCTGACCTTTTAACTACTTCATTGATTACAGGTTAACGAGGGAGACGCCTTCAGAGTTAATTGCAGCCCTTAGAGTCCATTGTCCAATTACTTTTGGTCCCTTGAAAAAGAGGACGCTATGCATTACAGAGCTATGATTCCTAAACCCTTTCTCCGATTTGGATGTGGAAACTATCATATTGCAGCTGGGAGTGTGCACTTTCAGCCCATATTACATAAATAATTTTATTTCTGAACATGTTTTTGTAAACAGCTAAAATAACAAAACTTGTGTCACTGTCCAAATATTTCTGGCCCTAACTGTACTACGTGACTGGGCAATATACCATGAGGCTGGGCAATATACTACGTGGCTGGGCAATATACTACGTGATTGGGCAATAAACTACGTGGCTGGGCTATATACTACGTGACTGGGCAATATACTACGTTACTGAGCAATATACTACGTGGCTGGGCAATATACTACATCACTGAGCAATATACTACGAGACTGTGCAATATACTACGTGGCTGGGCAATATACTATGTGACTGAGCAATATACTACGAGACTGGGCAATATACTACGTGGCTGGGCAATATACTATGTGGTTGGGCAATATATTACGTGGCTGGGCAATATACTACGTGTCTGGGCAATATACTACGTGGCTGGGCAATATACTATGTGGTTGGGCAATATATTACGTGGCTGGGCAATATACTACGTGGCTGGGCAATATACTACGTGGCTGGGCAATATACTACGTGACTGGGCAATATACTACGTGGATGGGCAATATACTACGTGGCTGGGCAATATACTACGTGTCTGGGCAATATACTACGTGGCTGGGCAATATACTACGTCACTAAGCAATAAACTACGTAACTGGGCAATATACTACATCACTGAGCAATATACTACGAGACTGGGCAATATACTGTGTGACTGTGCAATATACTACGTGGCTGGGCAATATACTATGTGGCTGGGCAATATACTACGTCGCTGGGCGATATACTACGTGACTGGGCAATATACTACGTGGCTGGGCTATATACTATGTGACTGGGCAATATATTACGTTACTGAGCAATATACTACGTAACAGGGCAATATACTATGTGGCTGGGCAATATACTACGTCACTGAGCAATATACTACGAGACTGGGCAATATACTATGTGACTGGGCAATATACTACGTGACTGGGCAATATACTACGTGACTGGGCAATATACTACGTGACTGTGCAATATACTACATGGCTGGGCAATATACTACGTGGCAGGACAATATACTACGTGGCTGGGCAATATACTATGTGACTGGGCAATATACTACGTGGCTGGGCAATATACTATGTGACTGGGCAATATACTACGTGGCTGGGCAATATACTACGTGACTGGGCAATATACTACGTGACTGTGCAATATACTACATGGCTGGGCAATATACTACGTGGCAGGACAATATACTACGTGGCTGGGCAATATACTATGTGACTGGGCAATATACTACGTGTCTGGGCAATATACTACGTGGCTGGGCAATATACTATGTGATTGGGCAATATATTACGTGGCTGGGCAATATACTACGTGGCTGGGCAATATACTATGTGGCTGGGCAATATACTACGTGGCTGGACAATATACTACGTGGCTGGACAATATACTACGTGGCTGGGCAATATACTACGTGGTTGGGCAATATACTACATGACTAAGCAATATACTACGTAGCTGGGCAATATACTACATGGCTGGGCAAAATACTATATGACTGGGCAAAATACTACGTGACTGGGCAATATACTACGTGGATGGGCAATTTACTACGTGACTGGGCAATATACTACATGAATGTGCAATATGCTACGTGACTGGGCAATATACTACGTGGTTGGGCAATATACGACGTGGCTGGACAATATATTACGTGGCTGAGCAATATACTACTTGACTGGGCAATATACTACATGGCTGGGCAACATACTACATGGCTAGGCAATATACTACGTGGCTGGGCAATATAGTACGTGACTGGGCAAAATACTACGTGGCCCTGCGCAACTGCAAAAAAAGAGCGCAATCTGTGCAATTCACAGATCGAATTTACGTCAGACACGCTGAGGAGCGGGGTGAGAAACAGTGATTTAACCACGCCCATATGACCAGAGCAGCGTGATTGACAGGCAAAAACGGTGACTTTAGTAAGGTATTTCGGCAGCATAGGTAGGGAATCAGGGAACAAAAAATATACTATTGTACTATTGTCAGGCCCTATTTAATGGTATTTTTTATATTGAAAAAACAGGGTGACAGGTTCCCTTTAAAGATAATTTTTGTGGAAAAAAAAGATTTTTTATTTTCACTGCTCTGCGTTATTAACTGTAGTGAAACACTTGAGGGTTCAAAGTTCTCACAACACATTTAGATAAGTTCCTTGGTGGGTGGTGGGTCTAGTTTCCAATATGGAGTCACTTGTGGGGGTCTACAATGTTTAGGCACATCATGGGCTCTCCAAACGCAACACGGTGTTTGTGAAAAAACCAGATTGTATCTTAATTTCCCAGACAACCATGTTTTTGCAAAACCAAAAGAACTGGCTTTTTATCTGTATATTGGCCTTTGAATTTAAGTGTTTATGTCTGGTGGGTCAAGAAGACAGCCTTGCCCACTGATATACTATCTAACATACTGTGTAAAGGTACCTTCACACTGAACGATATCGCTAGCGATCCATGACGTTGCAGCGTCCTGGCTAGCGATATCGTTGAATTTGACAGGCAGCAGCGATCAGGATCCTGCTGTGCCATCGTTGGTCGGCGCAGAAAGTCCAGAACTTTATTTTGTCGCTGGACTCCCGCAGACATCGCTGAATCGGCGTGTGTGAGGCCGATTCAACGATGTCTTCACTGGTAACCAGGGTAAACATCAGGTTACTAAGCGCAGGGCCGCTGTGCTTCTCTGCACTGACTGTGAGCGCCAGCCGGTGACGTCACCGCTGTGCTCTGCTTTCCGGCGGTGCTTACACAGTGCAGAGAAGCACAGCGTCGGGGGACAGACACCGGAATGTAAGTATGTAGTGTTTGTTTTTTTTACATTTACACTGGTAACCAGGGTAAACATCGGGTTATTAAGCACGGCCCTGCGCTTAGTAACCCAATGTTTACCCTGGTTACCAGGGGACTTCGCATAGTTGGTCGCTGGAGAGCTGTCTGTGTGACAGCTCTCCAGCGACCACACAACGACGAAACAGCGACGCTGCAGCGATCGGCATCGTTGTCTATATCGCTGCAGTGTCGCTAAATGTGACGGTACCTTAAGTCTGTAATAGTGACTGTACATTGAGTGTGTTAAGCTTTGTTTATTCATGTGTGCTTATAAGATAATAGTGCTACTTAATCCCATCACCATTATTTACCTTATCTTGATGTTGGACTGAAAGACCCTGGGTAATTCTAAAAATAGCTTACATGCCTTGAGTATAAAAAGACTCAGAGATCACATCCTGGGAGACTGAAGTAACACAGAGCTACCAGCCAGACATTCTGCAAACCACCCAACAGACAAGAGAAAGGACTGCAGCCAATTCATCATGGCACCATCACGAGGGACACTGATCTATGATTCTATAGGAAACAACCTAGGGGTTTTCGGCTCCGGTTGGAAGGACACAGATCTGACCCAGTGACCATCGCTGAACCATGGATATGTTTGGAGAAAGCCAGGTTTGGGACCTGCTAAAGACAGCCGGGCCAGCGGATGAGAGCACCCACAGACCCCGTTTCTCCACAGCGTCCCATCTCAATTCCAGCCAATTTTGCATTGGAAAGTCAAACGGCGCTCCTTCCCTTCCGAGCTCTGCCATGCACCCAAACAGTGGTTTGCCCCCACATATGGGATATCAGCGTACTCAGGACAAATTGCACAACAACTTTTGGGGTACAATTTCTTTTGGTACCCTTGGGAAAATAAACAATTGGGAGCGAAAATTCATTTTTGTGAAAAAATATTTTTTATTTTTACGGCTCTACATTATAAACTTCTGTGAAGCACTTTGTGGGTCAACGTGCTCACCACACATCTAGATAAGTTCCTTAGGGGGTCTACTTTCCAAAATGATGTCACTTGTGGGGGGTTTCAATGTTTAGGCACATCAGGGGCTCCCCAACGCAACATGGCGTCCCATCTCAATTCCATCCAATTTTGCATTGAAAAGTCAAATGGCGCTCCTTCCCTTCCAAGCTGTGCCATGCACCCAAACAGTGGTTTACCTCCACATATGGGGTATCGGGTACTCAGAACAAATTGTACAACAACTTTTGGGGTCCATTTTCTCCTGTTACCCTTGGTAAAATAAAACAAATTGGAGCTGAAGTAAATTTTTGGTGAAAAAAAAAATTAAATGTTCATTTTTTGTTAAACATTCCAAAAATTCCTGTGAAACACCTGAAGGGTTAATAAACTTCTTGAATGTGGTTTTGAGCACCTTGAGGGGTGCAGTTTTTAGAATGGTGTCCCACTTGGGCATTTCTATCATATAGACCCCTCAAAATGACTTCAAATGTGACGTGGTCCCTAAAAAAAAGATGGTGTTGTAAAAATGAGAAATTGCTGGTCAACTTTTAACCCTTATAACTCCCTAACAAAAAAAAAATTGTTTCCAAAATTGCACTGATGTAAAGTAGACATGTGGGAAATGTTACTTATTAAGTATTTTGCGTGACACATCTCTGTGTTTTAAGGGCATAAAAATTCAAAGTTGGAAAATTGCGAAAATTTCTACATTTTAACCAAATTTCCGTTTTTTTCACAAATAAACACAGGTAATATCAAATAAATTTTACCACTATCATGAAGTACAATATGTCTGAAGAAAACAATGTCAGAATCACCGGGATCCGTTGAAGCGTTCCAGAGTTATAACCTCATAAAGGGACAGTGGTCAGAATTGTAAAAATTGGCCCGGTCCATAACGTGCAAACCACCCTTGGGGCTTAAGGAGTTAAAAAAAAAAAAAACTGCTTTTCTGTGCAAATGTGTGTTGATTTATATCTTTATGTATTGGCTTTTTAAACTAACTAAATAAACAGAGAATTTTTTTTGTTTTTTTTTGTTATGGTTTACATGTATAACCCAAAGATTGATCTTTTTAGTTGTTGATTGAGGGGCTCATATTGTATGTAGGGGGATATTAGCATACTAAATTCTGGTGAGTATTAAGCCATAAAATTATAATGAACTAGATGGCAGCCCGATTCTAAAGAATCGGGAGTCTAGAATCCATATATACTTTATTTATTCAAATGTAAGAATAATACAATTAATAAATAATAGTAAGAAAGAACAAAAAATGGCTGCACTCACCAGCTCTTGACAAAAGTTCAAAATTGGTGTGAAAATGTCACTGAACCACTTCACAACTAAATATATATAGTTTTGGTAAATGGTATTATCATTTTTTTGACGAAATTCGGCAGGAGCTTGAAGAGCAACGTCACTGGGCCCGCCTCCACGCAGTAGAAACTTGCTGTGAGGTAAAAATTTAAAAATCACACCAAAATGGTGGGCGGCGTGTGTCACAGTACGGCACGTTTCTGATTGGTCGCTCGCAGCAGGCGGCAACCAATCAGACACTGGACACTGTTGACGTCACTTATCTCCGGACATTAGCCCCGGACATTAGCTCCGGACATTAGCTCCGGACATTAGCTCCGGACATTAGCTCCGGACAAAGCCACGGAAGTTGGCACAAATTGCAGGAAGTAGTATTCTAGGCAATTATATATTAGATATGTTGATATTGAGCAGAATTCATTTCAGCCTATTGGTTCGGCCTCCAGAATAGTCACGGTCGGTCATGTGGCCCCTTAGGAAAATAAATCTCCCACTCTTGCTCTTTAATGCATAGCGCTATATGATATATAATGCTTTACATAAAGGAAAAATATGCAGGCTGAGGTGGGGCTCACTCCTTCTAAACTGCCCGGGGACCTGGCAACTCTTAACCGCACCTGCCTGTGAGCATCGCCCCTTGAAAGGACCATGAAAATTAACACTTTAGAAGAAAGCCCATATCTCTGGCCCAGTATGGTGGATCTGAAAATATTTAAAAAAAAGAATAACCGGATGAGCAGTGGAAATAACAACTGGTCCCTTTTTACCTAGCGACAGGTCCACATTAGAGCGGTTTGCCACAAACTAAGCTCATTTTAGTCACCAGATCTTGGAATAATAATAATTTCTTCAATTTGGATGGGTTTAAATAAAATGTTCCTGTGCCGATATAATCTTATGAATGTGCCCCCGCTGGTTACTGTGTAATGGTTGTCTCACCATAAAGGGACATTGTTGGCACACATCACAGCTAAAACTCAAATTAAACAGTCATATAGTGTACTTATACTCTAGAAATATCATACTTCTAATGTAGATTTTCCATATTTCAGTTTACATAAAATAAAAAATGTTTTGGTTCATATGTAAATGAGGAGACCTTGGTGCACCTTTGGGCCTAGAGCACCATCAACGCCCTCAATTATAATCCACCACACTTCTCCTTACCTTGATTGACAGAACTCACTTTGGAGCGGGCCTGAATTGAATCCCTGGCCCTACACACTGACAATGCAGGGGCCGAGAGCACACACAGTGTCAGTGCGGGCACGCTGGGGTCCCTCTCTGCTGTCTGCAGCGGTCTCTCACACAGTAATGGGTGGCAGAATCTGGCAGGGAATAGGGATCAGCCCATGCTCATTCAGACACCGTGCTCTCGGCTCCTGGGACAGTGTGTGCAGGGCCAAGAAATTAAACTCAGGCAGCGCTTCATCCATACAAATAGATCACGATGAATTAAAAAAAAAACTGACGAGTGACAATTTGAGCTCTGCTACATCAGGGCATGTGGGTTCCAGCATCGTCCTAGAATAATTTCATGTGAGTTACATTTTTTCAGCAGGAGAATGACCCCAACACTAGGTAAAAAAAATAAATATTATCAGCAAAAAAGGAACAGCAACAGATGCTGCGACCTCCGCTGAGGCCTGATCTCAACATAATGGAGGCTTATTCCAGGATTACCTGCAGAGACGGAAAGAAGCGAAAGCCAAATTCTGCAGAAAAACTGTGTCATAAACTCCCAGATGCTTGAGAGAAGCTACAGGCAGGCTTCCTGCAGAACAATGCTTGTCAGGGCGGCAACATTTCTGCCTTGTGATGACTTATGCAAACCTCACAACTCTGTAGGGTAGGAGAAAGGGTCACACTATTTTTTTCGCAATCTAACCACATCCCTAGCCCCAGCCAATCCTTTCTGTCCATACACTCAGCCTCTAATGAAGCCCTTTAGTCTCCTCACATGGTATAATAACTCCTTTCATGGCGCAGATGTAAAGAGCGCGAGAGCGGTAGTCATGACCAATGTGCTGTCTGGTTACTCTCTCATTCCTTACAGACAAATGGTGTCCCAGTCCCAGTGTGGTGTAGGGTGTGGGGTGCATTATACTCACTTGTAGGCCTCAGGCCTCCATTGCTCCCGGCTTCCGTCCTCAGGAGTTTCTGCACACAACTCAGGGGACATCAAGTTCTTTACAGGCAAACTTTCATTGGTCAGTTCAGGTTCATCAGGTGATGACATATGGGATAGGGCACAGCATTTCATGTTTTTTTCCTTCCTTCCTTACTACAGTACCTCTGTAGCCCTGCCATCCTCCCGGACTATCCCTAATCCCACTGACTCTGTCAGCCTCTTGGATTTCCTGTCCACTTCAACAGTGTACCCGGGATCGGCCACCTAGTCTTCACACGATTTCACATCCACCGACCTCGAAATGTTAGAAGACCAAGCCCTCTCCTTGGTACCTGGACCGAGCCCTAGGCTCCAGACGTTACAGGAATGTCTACAAGGGATGTCAGTATGGCCTCCCACTGCCTGAAACGATCGGCCCATGCTGCCACTAGCAGCCCACTGTACCTCGACGTGACACTGCATTTTCCTGTCTCCCTTGCTATCAGGATGTGCCCCACTTTCATTAACACAAGTTACCACCGACTGGGCTAGTTCTATCATTAACTGTTTCCTATCCTATGTCCTACACCATTGCTAAACCAATTACCACATAAACAGTACTTATGCCTAATCCAATCCTATGCTTACCCTGCACTATACACTACTCACAGTATATACAGTCATGGCCAAAAGTAATGACACCCCTGCAATTCTGTCAGATAATACTCATTTTCTTCCTGAAAATGATTGCAAACACAAATTATTTGGTATTATTATCTTCATTTAATTGGTCTTAAATGAAAAAACACAAAAAGAATTGTCCTAAAGCCAAATTGGATATAATTCCACACCAAACATAAAAAAGGGGGTGGACAAAAGTATTGGCACTGTTCGAAAAATCATGTGATGCTTCTCTAATTTGTGTAATTAACAGCACCTGTAACTTACCTGTGGCACCTAACAGGTGTTGGCAATAACTAAATCACACTTGCAGCCAGTTGACATGGATTAAAGTTGACTCAACCTCTGTCCTGTGTCCTTGTGTGTACCACATTGAGCATGGAGAAAAGAAAGAAGACCAAAGAACTGTCTGAGGACTTGAGAAACCAAATTGTGAGGAAGCATTAGCAATCTCAAGGCTACAAGTCCATCTCCAAAGACCTGAATGTTCCTGTGTCGACCGTGCGCAGTGTCATCAAAAAGTTTAAAGCCCATGGCACTGTGGCTGACCTCCCTAGATGTGGACGGAAAAGAAAAATTGACAAGAGATTTCAACGCAAGATTGTGCGGATGTTGGATAAAGAACCTCGACTAAAATCCAAACAAGTTCAAGCTGCCCTGCAGTTTGAGGGTACAACAGTGTCAACCCGTACTATCTGTCGGCATCTGAATGAAAAGGGACTGTATGGTAGGAGACCCAGGAAGACCCCACTTCTTTCCCCGAGACATAAAAAAGCCAGGCTGGAGTTTGCCAAAACTTACCTGAAAAAGCCTAAAACGTTTTGGAAGAATGTTCTCTTCTGGTCAGTTGAGACAAAAGTAGAGCTTTTTGGGCAAAGGCATCAACATAGAGTTTACAGGACAAAAAAAGAGGCATTCAAAGAAAAGAACACGGTCCCTACAGTCAAACATGGCGGAGGTTCCCTGGTGTTTTGGGGTTACTTTGCTGCCTTTGGCACTGGACTGCTTGACCGTGTGCATGGCATTATGAAGTCTGAAGACTACCAACAAATTTTGCAGCATAATGTAGGGCCCAGTGTGAGAAAGCTGGGTCTCCCTCAGAGGTCATGGGTCTTCCAGCAGGACAATGACCCTAAACACACTTCAAAAAGCACTAGAAAATGGTTTGAGAGAAAACACTGGAGACTTCTAAGGTGGCCAGCAATGAGTCCAGACCTGAATCCCATAGAACACCTGTGGAGAGATCTAAAAATGGCAGTTTGGAGAAGACACCCTTCAAATATCAGGGACCTGGAGCAGTTTGTCAAAGAAGAATGGTCTAAAATTCCAGCAGAGCATTGTAAGAAACTCATTGATGGTTACCGGAAGCGGTTGGTCGCAGTTATTTTGGCTAAAGGTTGTGCAACCAAGTATTAGGCTGAGGGTGCCAATACTTTTGTCTGGCCCATTTTTGGAGTTTTGTGTGAAATGATCAATGTTTTGCTTTTTGCTTCATTCTCTTTTGCGTTTTTTCATTTAAGACAAATTAAATGAAGATAATAATACCAAATAATTTGTGCTTGCAATCATTTTCAGGAAGAAAATGAGTATTATCTGACAGAATAGCAGGGGTGTCAATACTTTTGACCATGACTGTAAGATGCACATCGCATTTACATGTAAAACCGTATAACACTATACACACAGCGCAATTGTTGGCTTCAAGGGCTGGAACAGGATCAGAGAGTTCACATCCCTATACAGATGCAATAAGATGCCCCTCCACAGAATATGTCACAAAGATGCCCCCACACATAAATACCCTTACAGTGCCCCTTACACAACATGATAATGTGATGTGTCTTTCTTTGCTGCTTGCTGTAGTTTTGATAAAATCACTATTTTATCATCAGGAGATTATCACTTGTGGACTAGCTGCAAAGTAGTCCTCTGTATTCATGAGCTCTCTATATCCTCGTCACCCACCCCCTGATTGGTAGCTTTCTGCCTATACACAGTATACACAGAAAGCTGCCAATTAGTAGTGGAGGCAGAAAATTACAGAGCTCGGCATGCAGAGCTCTGTTACATGCACAGCAGAGAAAATTGATTGTATCAAAACTGCAGCAAGAAGCCCAGTAAGTGGCACATTGCAGGACTTAGGGTCTGTGTCCCTATATCATGATGCTCTCAGATGTGGCGGTAAAAACTTGGTGACATTCTATTTAAATAGAGAAGCATTACAAGTTTTGGAAAATGGCAACACAAGCAAAAATGTATTTATTTTTCTACATATTTCTGAATTGTTTTTGACCACTTAAAGGGAACCTGTGATCAGGATTTTGCTAAGTAAACTACAGGCATTATCAGGTTGACGCTGTTACAATGATTAAAATGATACCTGGGTTGAAGAAATCTGTGGTGTGGTTCTTGTTTAATCTGATTGCAGTTTTCAGTTAATGAGCTACTTGTGCTGCAGAGCAGGCCTGTGGGTGGGGCTTTTTTGGTGCTCTGGCCTCATCATCATCGTTCTTGGCTTAAATGACAAGTCACTGAACCTTCAGCCCCGCCCACAGGCCTGCCCCAAAGCATGAGCATATCATTAACTCAAAACTTTAAACACAGATTAAACAAGAACCACAAGACGGATTTCTTCTCTCCAGATATAATTTTAATCAGTGTAACAGCGCTAACATGACAATTCCTGTAGTTTACTTAGAAAAATCCTGATGCCAGGTTCTCTTTAACCCCTTCCCGACCCATGACGCCACGTAGGCGTCATGAAAGTCGGTGCCAATCCGACCCATGACGCCTATGTGGCGTCATGGAAAGATCGCGTCCCTGCAGATCAGGTGAAAGGGTTAACTCCCATTTCACCCGATCTGCAGGGACAGGGGGAGTGGTAGTTTAGCCCAGGGGGGTGGCTTCACCCCCTCGTGGCTACGATCGCTCTGATTGGCTGTTGAAAGTGAAACTGCCAATCAGAGCGATTTGTAATATTTCACCTATTATAACGGGTGAAATATTACAATCCAGCCATGGCCGATGCTGAAATATCATCGGCCATGGCTGGAAATACTAATGTGCCCCACCCCACCGATCGCCCCCCCAGCCCCCCGATCTGTCCGGTACACTGCTCCGGCTCCCCTCCGTCCAGTGCTCCGCTCCCCCCCGTGCTCTTGTCCGCTCCCCCCGTGCTCCAATCACCCCCCCCGTGCTCCAATCACCCCCCCTGCACTCCGATCCACCCCCCCGTGCTCCGTTCCACCCCCCCGCGCTCCGTTCCAGCCCCCCGTGCTCCGTTCCACGCCCCCGTGCTCCGTTCCACGCCTGCCGCGCTCCGATTCCCCCCCAATGCTCCGATCCCCCCTCCCGTGCTCCCCCCCACCCCATCATACTTACCGATCCTGCGGGGCTCCGTCCGTCTTCTCCCTGGGCGCCGCCATCTTCCAAAATGGCAAGCGCATGCGCAGTGCGCCAGCCGAATCTGCCGGCCGGCAGATTCGTTCCAAAGTACATTTTGATCACTGAGATAGATTATATCTCAGTGATCAAAATAAAAAAAATAATAAATGACCCCCCCCCCCCATAGGTAGGGACAATAAAAAAATAAAGACATTTTTTTTCCCACTAATGTTAGAATAGGGGTAGGGTTAGGGGTAGGGTTAGGGGTAGGGTTAGGGTTAGGGGTAGGGTTAGGGGTAGGGTTAGGGTTAGGGGTAGGGTTAGGGCTAGGGTTAGGGTTTCGGTATGTGCACACGTATTCTGGTCCTCTGCGGATTTTTCCGCTGCGGATTTGATAAATCCGCAGTGCTAAACCGCTGCAGATTTATGGCGGATTTACCGCGTTTTTTTCTGCGCATTTCACTGCGGTTTTACAATTGCGATTTTCTATTGGAGCAGTTGTAAAACGGCTGCGGAATCCGCACAAAGAAGTGACATGCTGCGGAATGTAAACCGCTGCGTTTCCGTGCAGTTTTTTCGCAGCATGTTTACAGCGATTTTTGTTTCCCGTAGGTTTACATTGAACTGTAAACTCATGGGAAACTGCTGCGGATCCGCAGCGTTTTCCGCAGCGTGTGCACATACCTTTAGAATTAGGCTATGTGCACACGGTGCGGATTGGCCGCTGCGGATTCGCAGCAGTGTTCCATCAGGTTTACAGTACCATGTAAACATATGAAAAACCAAATCCGCTGTGCCCATGGTGCGGAAAATACCGCGCGGAAACGCTGCGTTGTATTTTCCGCAGCATGTCAATTCTTTGTGCGGATTCCGCAGCGTTTTACACCTGTTCCTCAATAGGAATCCGCAGGTGAAATCCGCACAAAAAACACTGGAAATCCGCGGAAAATCCGCAGGTAAAACGCAGTGCCTTTTACCCGCGGATTTTTCAAAAATGATGCTGAAAAATCTCACACGAATCCGCAACGTGGGCACATGGCCTTAGGGTTAGGGTTGGAATTAGGGTTATGGCTACAGTTGGGATTAGGGTTAGGGGTGTGTTGGGGTTAGGGTTGTGATTAGGGTTATGGCTACAGTTGGGATTAGGGTTAGGGGTGTGGGGGGGTTAGTGTTGGAGTTAGAATTGAGGGGTTTCCACTGTTTAGGCACATCAGGGGGTCTCCAAACGCAACATGGCGCCACCATTGATTCCAGCCAATCTCGTATTCAAAAAGTCAAATGGTGCTCCCTCAATTCCGAGCCCCGACGTGTGCCCAAACAGTGGTTTACCCCCACATATGGGGTACCAGCATACTCAGGATAAACTGCGCAACAATTACTGGGGTCCAGTTTCTCCTGTTACCCTTGTGAAAATAAAGAAATGCTTGCTAAAACATCATTTTTGAGGAAAGAAAAATGATTTTTTATTTTCACGGCTCTGCGTTGTAAACGTCTGTGAAGCACTTGGGGGTTCAAAGTGCTCACCACATATCTAGATAAGTTCCTTGGGGAGTCTAGTTTCTAAAATGGGGTCACTTGTGGGGGGTTTCTACTGTTTAGGCACACCAGGGGCTCTGCAAACGCAATGTGACGCCCGCAGACCATTCCATCAAAGTCTGCATTTCAAAAGTCACTACTTCCCTTCTGAGCCCCGACGTGTGCCCAAACAGTGGTTTACCCCCACACATGGGGTATCAGAGTACTCAGGAGAAACTGGACAACAACTTTTGGGGTCCAATTTCTCCTGTAACCCTTGGGAAAATAAAAAATTCTGGGCTAAATAATTATTTTTGAGGAAAGAAAACGTATTTATTATTTTCACGGCTCTGCATTATAAACTTCTATGAAGCACTTGGGGGTTCAAAGTGCTCACCACACATCTAGATAAGTTCCTTTCGGGGTCTAGTTTCCAAAATGGGGTCACTTGTGGGGGGTTTCTACTGTTTAGGCACATCAGGGGCTCTGCAAACGCAACGTGACGCCCGCAGAGCATTCCATCAAAGTCTGCATTTCAAAACGTCACTACTTCAATTCCGAGCCCCGGCATGTGCCCAAACAGTAGTTTACCCCCACATATGGGGTATCACCGTACTCAGGAGAAACTGGACAACAAATATTGGGGTCAAATTTCTCCTGTTACCCTTGGGAAAATTAAAAAATTCTGGGCTAAATAATTATTTTTGAGGAAAGAAAACGTATTTATTATTTTCACGGCTCTGCATTATAAACTTCTGTGAAGCACTTGGGGGTTCAAAGTGCTCACCACACATCTAGATAAGTTCCTTTGGGGGTCTAGTTTCCAAAATGGGGTCACTTGTGGGGGGTTTCTACTGTTAAGCCACATCAGGGGCTCTGCAAACGCAACGTGACGCCCACAGAGCATTCCATCAACGTCTGCATTTCAAAACGTCACTACTTCACTTCCGAGCCTCGGCATGTGCCCAAACAGTGGTTTACCCCCACATATGGGGTATCAGCGTACTCAGGAGAAACTGGACAACAACTTTTGGGGTCAAATTTCTCCTGTTACCCTTTGGAAAATAAAAAATTGCAGGCTAAAAGATCATTTTTGAGAAAATAATTTTTTTTTTTTATTTTCATGGCTCTGCGTTATAAACTTCTGTGAAGCACTTGGGGGTTCAAAGTCCTCACCACACATCTAGATTAGTTCCTTTGGGGGTCTAGTTTCCAAAATGGGGTCATTTCTGGGGGATCTCCAATGTTTAGGCACACAGGGGCTCTCCAAACGTGACATGGTGTCCGCTAATGATTGGAGCTAATTTTCCATTTAAAAAGCCAAATGGCGTGCCATCCCTTCCGAGCCCTGCCGTGCGCCCAAACAGTGGTTTACCCCCACATATGGGGTATCAGCGTACTCAGGACAAACTGGACAACAATATTTGGGGTCCAATTTCTCCTATTATCCTTGGCAAAATAGGAAATTCCAGGCTAAAAAATCATTTTTGAGGAAAGAAAAATTATTTTTTATTTTCATGGCTCTGCGTTATAAACTTCTGTGAAGCACCTGGGGGTTTAAAGTGCTCAATATGCATCTAGATAAGTTCCTTGGGGGGTCTAGTTTCCAAAATGGGGTCACTTGTGGGGGAGCTCCAATGCATAGGCACACAGGGGCTCTCCAAATGCGACATGGTGTCCGCTAACAATTGGAGCTAATTTTCCATTCAAAAAGTCAAATGGCGCGCCTTCCCTTCCGAGCCCTGCCGTGTGCCCAAACAGTGGTTTACCCCCACATATGAGGTATCGGCGTACTCGGGAGAAATTGCCCAACAAATTTTATGATCCATTTTATCCTACTGCCCATGTAAAAATAAAAAAATTGAGGCGAAAAGAATTTTTTTGTGAAAAAAAAGTACTTTTTCATTTTTACAGATCAATTTGTGAAGCACCTGAGGGTTTAAAGTGCTCACTAGGCATCTAAATAAGTTCCTTGGGTGGTCTAGTTTCCAAAATGGGGTCACTTGTGGGGGAGCGCCAATGATGACTAAAAAGTTAAATGTTCATTTTTTCCTTCCATGTTGCTTCTGCTGCTGTGAAGCACCTGAAGGGTTAATAAACTTCTTGAATGTGGTTTTGAGTACCTTGAGGGGTGCAGTTTTTAGAATGGTGTCACTTTTGGGTATTTTCAGCCATATAGACCCCTCAAACTGACTTCAAATGTAAGGTGGTCCCTAAAAAAAATGGTTTTGTAAATTTCGTTGTAAAAATGACAAATCACTGGTCAAATTTTAACCCTTATAACTTCCTAACAAAAAAAAATGTTGCTTCCAAAATTGTGCTGATGTAAAGTAAACATGTGGGAAATGTTATTTATTAACTATTTTGTGTCACATAACTCTCTGGTTTAACAGAATAAAAATTCAAAATGTGAAAATTGCGAAATTTTCAAAATTTTCGCCAAATTTCCATTTTTATCACAAATAAACGCAGAATTTATTGACCTAAATTTACCACTAACATGAAGCCCAATATGTCACGAAAAAACAATCTCAGAACCGCTAGGATCCGTTGAAGCGTTCCTGAGTTATTACCTCATAAAGGGACACTGGTCAGAATTGCAAAAAACGGCAAGGTCTTTAAGGTCAAAATAGGCTGGGTCATGAAGGGGTTAATAAAAAAAACGACACGTTTAGTATCAGTATTCTCATACTGACCTGGACAATCTTATTACCAGATCAGTTTTACCGAACAGTGAACAGGGTAAATAAAAAACAAAAAACAATTGTGAAATTGCAATTTTTTTGCAAATTCAACGTACTTGGATTTTTTTTCCTGCTTTGCAACACATGATAAAGTGAATGGTGATATTCAAAAGTACAACTTGTCCCCCAAAGAACAAGCCCATACGTCTATGTGGACGGAAAAATAAAAAGGTTATTGGAAGAAGGGGAGTAAAAAAAGGAAAACGGAAAAATTACTCAGTTGTGAAGGGGTTAAATATGACCGACTGCCTGCATAACAGCTGCTGGCATACATTGCTATATCCCACTCATGCAGATAAAGCTTTTTAGATGAATGCAGTAATACAGTAAATAAGGGAGATCTTTTTTTCATCATTTAGCACATTTTTGTAATGCAATTTATGTGATAAGTGCGGCATAATAAGGCGCGATATTCGCTAATGAGTGAACCTACTTATGCTATCACATTTGCTCAACAGAATCACTCAGACTAATTTGCTTTGCAAGTGACACCTTACAATGCTGCCTCTTCACTACACCTCAATGACCTGGTCCAATGTAATAACGCACATTTTTAAGATAAAAGGAGAGACTGAGGAGATGAGTGACTGTTCTTTTAAAAAATGGTAATTGCATATTATCTTTCCATATAAAACCGCCACACTGTACACAGTATTCAGACATGGTCTACACATACAACGCTGCCGATGAAATAGCTCTCAATGCTTGAAATATAATTTCATGCTCGGGGGAAAGAGAACCAGAACTAATGCAAGGTCAAACATAAAGATCGGAAATGTGGATACAAGTGGGGAGGCAAAAATAATGCGATCAGACGGAGACCGGAAGAAAATAAATATTCATCCACTGAGAGAATTGTTATTTTGTGAACTGGGGAATTTTGAGAGCTGCGTTTTTTTCCCATTTTATCCACTTTCTTCACTGCGGCCATCATAGTAACATAGTTAGTAACATAGTGAGTAAGGCCGAAAAAAGACATTTGTCCATCCAGTTCAGCCTATAAAAATCCTCAGCATCAGCAGTGGGTGTTAAGTACACTGGGTGTTAAGTACTCTGTAATATCCAGAAGACACAGTGGTGTAATGTCCAGGATCAGAGACAACTCCAAGTACATCTGTTTATCCCTGACTGTTTTATCTCTCTGTCATGGGTTTACACCAGACAGAGTGGGGCCAGAAGACCACAGTGTCTGATTTCCTGCATTAATTAGAAGCAATTAACCATCATATTAAGTATGCAAGTTTCTGCTAGCAGTGCAGAGGTTAATCTGTTCACTTGAGAGCTCCTGGAGCTTTCCTGCTTCCATGGTGTCAGCTGTTCAGTGTTGGTCACTCCCCTCTGTTATAAATACTTCATTCCTCCCTTCTGGCAATCTGGAATTTCCAGTGTTAGCTCATGGTCCCTGGTTCTGGTGTTGGAGGGGTTGGTTGTTGGAAGTGGCATTTGGAGACTTGTTCAGAAGACTGTTGGTTGGCATTTGTCTGTGTGCACATCCTCATCCCCTTCTATTTGGTTTCTCCTTCCTTAACTCCCCAGTGTTCCACTCTGTTGTTTGTGAGTGTATTTTTACATGATTAGTATTTTAATTTATCTTTATTTTAATGAGATTGAAGGGGTTGGCCAGCCTTAGGCAACAAGTCTACAGTTACTTTATGTGACTGCAGACTTGTGAATCTTCACATCATGGCCACTGTGCGATTGTGAGGATTCCCCGGGCCCATGTATCAGCAAGTATGCGATTTGCATACTTCCACCCACATTCTTAACTAAACTGCTCCCTTCTAGTTGACACAGGACTGCATATATGCAAATAACACATGCCCACCACTCCCTCACAAGTGCCAGAGAGACCTCAAAGCGCAGTGTGCGTGATGTGAAGAGTCACAAGTCTTCAGTCACATAGAGGCTTTAAACCCTTTAAGGCCGGGTTTAAAGGAGCAAATGAAAAATCATCCAATTTTCATCCAGAAAACTCTTAACACTTTTCATCCTTGTGGCCTTATTTTACATCCGTGTTTCATGTCAAATTTCTAGGAGGAAAAACTGAGGAACCATGTATAGAAAAGTTATGGGAAAAGATGACCCTGATTTGAGATTTTATTGGAAAATTAACTTATTTATTAAATCAGACATGGTGACTTATTCCCCTTGGGGGTCTATTGAATTGAGAATATAATACCCTGATAGATGTCTGCATAGCTTGGGGCAAGATAAGCAAATAACAATGTCATTATCTATGAAAGAAAATGCAAATTCTAATTATCGAGCTGTCATGTGCGGAAAAGTCCTAATTATAAATTATAAAATGGGCCGGAGTCTGTAATAATGAAAATTGTATCATTTGATTGATATTCTGCCCAGTCATAATAAATTCCCACAAATAGCCAAACAATTGCTAATTGCCAACATATGGCAAATATAAGACACACAAACATTCCCTCCAATGAAGATAAAGTAATACAACCTGGTCCCTTCATTATTTTACTTTTTTTAAGAAGCAATCTTGCTTATAATCTACTCATCTATGTCCAAATCTGACATTTGGTTAATATAAGTCTCCAGATGGAGGGGTAACCTATAGGGTTAAATCCGAGGTAAGGAATATTCTGTCATTAATTTGCTTTCCCGCAGCAGATGGCTCTGTAATGACACAGCTTCTTTTCCCAACACTAAACCCTTTCACTCCATGACTCCAATTACGACGGGAAAGGTGGCTCCATCTGAGGGGTTTTGGCTACACATAATATATATATTCTTGCCAATGCGCCTCATGTTTATGTCCCCTGGTTACTTTCGAAATATGCATTGCCTTACAGACCAGATTAGCCCTAGATTCAGACTCCGTTTTTGTTTTGAAAAATGAGGCCCATAAATATAGTTTTTGAATGAAGTTCAAAGCATCATTTTGGGATTTATAGAACTTAAAGAGAACCTGTCGGCAGGATTGTGCTCAGTAACTTACACACAGTGTCAGGTCGGCGCCGTTATACTGATTAAAATGATACCTTGGTTGATGAAATCCGTCTTGTGGTTGTTGTGAAATCTGTGTTTTCAGTTTTGAGTTAATGATATGCTCGTGCTCCGGGGTGGCCTGTGATGGGGTCTTCTTGTGGTGCTCTGTTTAGGTATTCATCAGTACGGCTTCTGACTGGTCACTGATCCCTCACTGACCTGTTCCCTACTTTGCATAGTGAATATAATATGTATTTTAAAAAAAATCACCTTCAGCAGGCAGGCGCCTGCCCTGTAGTATGATCCCATCTATAATGTGCATCAAATTATTTTATTTAGTGATATAAATTGATTCTGAAAGAAAAAGCACAATCCTGCTGACAGGTTCCCTTTAATGATATTTTTCTTCTTTTTGCATTGTTCACTCTGCATTAATCATGTTGTGTCGACATTCAGAGTTTATGGGAATTCAAAAATGTATTGTTTGAATACTTCTACATTAGAGAACATTTTTTGAAGGAAAAAAAGTGGCTTGCAATTTTGCTTGTGTCCCAATAAACTTGAAAACTTTCATTAGCTTCTATTAGGGCAGATGGAGATGACTGTATTTTTGGTCCAAGGACCAACGTTATTCTATGGGGCCGTGGACATGTCTGTCCGAGGGAATGCATCCGATATCCAAATTGTACTAGGCCATGCAAGTCAGTGAGTCTACAGTTGAAACCATAGGTTTACATACACTATATAAAAAGACACACATGTTATTCTCAATATCTGACATGAAATCAGAATAAACCTTTCCCGTTTTAGGATAATTAGGATTACCATAATTATTATTATTTGCCCAATTCCCCAATAATGAGAGAGAGAATGTTTAAGGCATTTTTATTACTTTCTGTAAAGTCAAAAGTTTGCATGTGCAGCGCCCCAGAGTCCTGGTCCTTGCAGTAATGTTATTCTTCCACCAGGGGGAGTGATGTTACGTCTGAGGGCAATGAAGGAGATCTTTTGTCCAGGTATCACAACCACATAACACACTTCACACTCCAGTCCGCCAGGGGGAGTTAAGCTTCTATCTGTTAGGGCACTCCTCACATATAGGTAAAACTGGTAGTCTGGACATAAAGTTAGTCAGAACCTGACGGAGTTTGGCAGAAGCTGGTTGGAGTGGGTTCCAGCCAGATCTAGACTGCGGTCTGTGGAGGATGGGGGTCCTGTTGTGAGTTCTGTTTTTGGGCTCCCTCTGGTGGTTACTGATGGTACTGGGTGATTTGTGTTCTGCTTCTCTGGTGTCCACCTGTTCTATTAGGATTTGGGAGTTTCCTATTTAACCGGGCTTTCTTGTCATTTCCCCGCCGGCTATCAAGGTTATCAGAGTGTTTTGTTACCTCAGCTTCTGGCTTCAGTAATCTTCAGGACAAGCTAAGTTTTTGATTTTCTTGTTCCACGTTTTGAGTTATTTTTGTCTTGTCCAGCTTGCATATAATTGTTTCTTTGCTGCTGGTTGCTCTAGCGGGCTGTAATTGCTCCTCATGTTCCATGAGTTGGAACATGAGTTCAAGTAATTACAGGATGGTTTTTTGAAGGGTTTTTTGCTGACCGCGCAGTTTACTTTTGTATCCTCTGCTATCTAGTTTTAGCGGGCCTCATTTTGCTGAATCTGATTTCATACTGTGTATGTGCCTTCCTCTCATTTCACCGTCATTATATGTGGGGGGCTGCTATTTCTGTGGGGTATTTCTCTGGAGGCAAGAGAGGTCTGTGTTTCTTCTAATAGGGGAAGTTAGATCTTCGGCTGGTGCGAGACGTCTAGGATCAACGTAGGCACGTTCCCCGGCTATTGTTATTTGTGTGTTCAGGTTTAGGGTCGCGGTCAGCTCAGGTTCCATCACCCTAGAGCTCGTTGGTGCTTGTCTTTTTGTGATTCCCTGCCATTGGAATCATGACAGGGTCCACGGAGCTGCACCTGCCCCACATGCGGCAGCATCCAAAGAAAGAGACATTAAAGGGAATTGTGTTGCTGTGAGTGAGAAACGAAGTCATAGCAAAAGGAGAGGAAATCCAGAAGGAGTTCTGTCCTGTAAAAGGCTGCCTCTTTCTGAGACGCAAGTATCCCGGTAGCAAGAACACCGAGGGAGTAAGGATCTCTATGCCGTTACTTCAGAGACTGGCAGGACAGTTAATTCCACGTTGGCTGCCCGACCATATACCCAGGAGGCACGGTGGCAACTTGCAGAGGCCGGGGCGTCATAGGGTCCCTACAAAAAGCCTCAGGTCACCAGTCATACGGATTTTGTCCTATCCTATCCATCAGGGGGACAGAGAGAAAGAGACTTAACATCTCCAACAGTTGTGAGGACCTCACCGAGAAGCTCAGCAGGGAGGTACTACAACACACAGACACTAGAGGAAGGCTACTGATTTCCACCTGGATAAGGGGACTCTGGATTTGCCTTCAGACCGGCCAGACTCTGCCTGCCCCGTGATCTGGTGCTCTGGACTGTGGACGCCGAAGCCTTCAGTAAAGGTAAAGAGACTGCAACCTTGTGTCCTCATTATTCACTGCGCCTTACATCATCTACCATCCACACACTGGGAAGCCCTGGGGACATGCTTCACCTGTGGGAAGTTATACCATCTAGCTGCCATAACATCGTCCCAGTGGACGCCTAAGCAGTGTCGGTCACCCTGACCGAATACCACAGGTGGCGTCATGAACATTATCCCTTTAAAGACCTTTCCACATCTTATTAACGGATGTCCCTAGGGCCACGGACCGGGTCAGCCACCGTGACATCCCCATTGAGAACCGAAGGGCCCGCCTCCGAGTAACCCCTAGCCCTGGGGGGCGATCCACATATATTTCATTAGTATTTGGTACCATTGCCCTTAAAATGAATGACTTGGGTCAAACGTTTGGGATATCCTTCCACAAGTTTCTCACAATAGCTCGTCGGAGTTTGGGCCAATACCTCCTGACTTAACTGGTGTAACTGATCGAGGTTTGTAGGTCGCCTTGCTCGCACCTGCCTTTTCAGCTTTGCCCATAAATTTTCAATAGGATAGAGATTAGGACTTTGTGATGGCCACTCCAAAACATTGACTTAATGTCCCATGAAAGAAATAACATCAAAAGAAAGAATGTGTATTTCTAGTCATTTCTAGGACTTGCTGTTCATATGTTCGGACTTTTCAGCATCTTTTAACCTCTTTAGGTATCGAAAGACGCCAAGTGGCTAAAAGAAGTGACCTGACCATTCTTCCGCGTAGAAGATGCTTTATTATTTAAAACACAAGTCAACGGAAAGATTCATAAGACACCTGGGGGTCTTTATGAGTATTTTCCCACCATCTTTAATTTTTCTTCTCCATTGTTGAATGGAGAAAGAAAATGACTGGAAAACGCCTTTAAATAAAGACAACTCAAAAAGATGAAAGTCAGTGGGTTCGCCCACATTTAACCCCTTAACGACCGCCGATGCGCCTTTTAACAGCAGCAATTAAGGTACTTAAACCACAATGCCGCTTTTTAACGGCATTGAGTTTTAAGTGTATAGCGCCCTCCACAGCGTGGGAATTTCTCTGGGGTCTCACCTATCGGGGGTAGCTTAAACCCCAGAGAACATGATTTGTGTTGAATTTTACCGCCCCCAGTGTTGCAATCGCCATTATTAATGGTATAACGGTGACCGCGAAAAAATAAAAAGTCTGATTTTCCATTTAATTTCTCTCTCCTCTGATGTGATCGCACATCAGAGTAGAGAGAAATAGGCTCTTCCTGTCCCCCGATCACCCCCTGGTACCTCTGGTGTCCCTGCATGCCCCATGAAGTCCCCCGAGCCGCCGGCATCTTCTTCTGGGAGAAAATGTCAGGCGCATGCGCAGTGCGCCCGCCGAGATCTGCCGGCCGGCACCTGGCAACAATAGGACATTTTTCCTATTGGTTTATTTTTATTACTGTGATAAACCCTATCACTGTGATCAAAATAAAAAAAATAGTAAATCAAACCTCCCTTTATCACCACCTTAGCTAAAAATAATAAAATAAAAAAATGTATTTATTTCCACTCTTCCATTAGGGTTACAGTTGGGCTAAAGTGAGTTGGGCTAAAGTTAGGGTTAGTGCAAGGCTAAAGTGAGTTGGGCTAAAGTTAGGGTTAGGGTTAGGGCTAGGGTTAGGGTTGGGATTACGGTTAGGTGTGTGTGTTAGGGTTAGGTTTGTGGTTAGAGTTATGGTTAGGGTTTGGATTAGGGTTAGGGGAGTGTTGGGGTTAGGGCTGTTTAAGTACATCAAGGGGGTCTCCAAACATGACATGGCACCACCATTGATTCCAGCCAATCTTGCGTTCAAAAAGTCAAGCGGTGCTCCCTCCCTGCTGAGCCTTCTCCAGATATGGGGTATTGGCATACTCAGGAGAAATTGCACAACAATGTTTATAGTCCATTTTCTCCTGGTAGCCTTGTGAAGATAAAATAAAAAACATTTCCAAATTAAATTTTTGTGAAAAAAGTTAAATAATTATTTTTTCCTTCCACATTGCTTTACACTGCCTTGCAAAAGTATTCGGCTCCCTGGAACTTTTCAACCTTTTCCCACATATCATGCTTCAAACATAAATAAACCAAATGTAAATTTTTGGTGAAGAATCAACAACAAGTGGAACACAATTGTGAAGTTGAACGAAATGTATTGGTTATTTTAAATTCTTTTGAAATTGAAAAACTGAAAAGTGGGGCGTGCAATATTATTCGGCCCCTTTACTTTCAGTGCAGCAAACTCACTCCAGAAGTTCATTGTGGATCTCTGAATGATCCAATGTTGTCCTAAATGCCTAATGATGATAAATATAATCCACCTGTGTGTAATCAAGTCTCCGTATAAATGCACCTGCTCTGTGATAGTATCAGTATTCTGTTTGAAGCACAGAGAGCATCAGGAAGACCAAGGAACACAACAGGCAGGTCCGTGATACTGTTGTGGAGAAGTTTAAAGCCGGAATTGGATACAAAATGATTTCCAAAACTTTAAACATCCCAAAGAGCACTGTGCAAGCGATCATATTGAAATGGAAGGAGTATCATACCACTGCAAATCTACCAAGACCCGGCTGTCCCTCTAAACTTTCATCTCCAACAAGGAGAAGACTGATCAGAGCTGCAGACAAGAGGCCCATGATCACTCTGTCCCACCTCAGCTGTAGATTTCTGCAGTTCATCCAGTCTGTCCATAGGACAACAATCAGTTGTACACTGCACAAATCTGGCCTGTACGGAAGAGTGGCAAGAAGAAAGCCATTTCTCAAAGATATCCATAAAAAATGTTGTCTAACATTTGCAACAAACCACCTGGGAGACACACCAAACATGTGGTAGAAGGTGCTCTGGTCAGATGAAACCAAAATCGAACTTTTTGGCAACAATACCAAACGATATGCTTGACGTAAAGGCAACACAGCTCATCACCCTGAACACACCATCCCTACTGTCAGACGTGGTGGCAGCATCATGGTTTGGGCCTCCTTTTCTGCAGCAGGTACATGGAAGATGGTTAAAATTGATGGGAAGATGGATGGAGCCAAATACAGGACCATTCTTGAAGAAAACCTGTTGGAGTCTGCAAAAGACCTGAGACTGAGACGGAGATTTGTCTTCCAACAAGACAATGATCCCAAACATAAAGCAAAATCTACAATGGAATGGTTCACAAATAAACGTATTCAGGTGTTAGAATGGCCAAGTCAGAGTCCAGACCTCAATCCAATCGAGAATCTGTGGAAAGAGCTGAAAACTGCTGTTCACAAACGATCTCCATCAAACTTCACTGAGCTCGAGCTGTTTGCCAAGGAAGAATGGGAAAGAATTTGTCTCTCTATGTACAAAACTGATAGAGACATACCCCAAGCGACTTGTAATCGCAGCAAAAGGGGCGCAACAAAGTATTAATTTATAGGGGCCGAATAATATTGCACGCCCCACTTTTCAGTTTTTGAATTTCCACAAAAATTTAAAATAACCAATACATTTCATTCAACTTCACAATTGTGTTCCACTTGTTCTCCACCAAAAATTTACATTTGGTAAACATTTATGTTTGAAGCATGATATGTGGAAAAGGTTGAAAAGTTCCAGGGAGCCGAATACTTTTGCAAGGCACTGTAGTTCTCGTGAAGTGCCTGATGTGTTAATAAACTTCTTGAATGTGGTTTTGCGCACCTTGAGGGGTGCAGTTTTTAGAATGGTGTCACTTTTGGATACTTTCTGTTATATTGATCCCCCAAAGTCACTTCAAATGCGAGGTGGTCCCTAAATAAATTGGTTTTGTAAATTCTGTTGGAAAAACGAGAAATTGCTGGACAACTTTTAACCCTTATAACTTCCTAAGAAAAAAAATTGGCTTCTAAAATTGTGCTGACGTAAAGTAGACTTGTGGGAAATGTTATTTATTAAGTATTTTGTGTGACACCACTCTCTGATTTAGGCTGTGTGCACACGTTGCTGATTTTTCACGATAAAAACGCTATAAAACTGCAAGAAAACAGCATATAATATGCATAGAAAGAAGAAATATAAGCCAGCTCACCCGTGATGCATAAACCAAGCTTCGGGAGCACGGACCCGCTGTGTCCAGGCATATAAAGTCCAAAAAAAAGAAGAGAATGTCCAGCTTCACCGAATCCGTAAAAAAGAGTTTTCTTTATTCACAAACTTTAAGCATTGAGGATACAGACTTCAGCACGAACCATATGGGTAAGAATCTGAACGCGTTTCTGGAGACTAAAGGTACCGTCACACTGAACGATATCGCTAGCGATCCGTGACGTTACAGCGTCCTGGATAGCGATATCGTTCAGTTTGACAGGCAGCAGCGATCTGGATCCTGCTGTGCCATCGTTGGTCGGAGCAGAAAGTCCAGCACTTTATTTCGTCGCTGGATCACCCGCTGACATCGCTGAATCGGCGTGTGTGATGCTGATTCAGCGATGTCTTCACTGGTAACCAGGGTAAACATCAAGTTACTAAGCGCAGGGCCGCGCTTAATAACCGGATGTTTACCCTGGTTACCAGCGTAAACGTTAAAAAAAAAAAACACTACATACTTACATTCCTGTGTCTGTCCTATCCGGCGCTCTGCTTCTCTGCACTGTGTAAGCGCCGGCCAGCCGTAAAGCACAGCGGTGACGTCACCGCTCTGCTTTACGGCTGGCCGGCGCTGACAGTGCAGGAAAGCACAGCGCCGGAGGACAGACACCGGAATGTAAGTATGTTGTGTTTTTTTTTTTTTACGTTTACGCTGGTAACCAGGGTAAACATTGGGTTACTAAGCACGGCCCTGCACTTAGTAACCCGATGTTTACCCTGGTTACCAGGGGACCGGCATCGTTGGTCGCTGGAGAGCTGTCTGTGTGACAGCTCTCCAGCGACCACACAGCGACGCTGCAGCGATCGGGATCGTTGTCTAGATCGCTGCAGCGTCGCTTAATGTGACGGTACCTTAAGCTTCCTTAATCAAGGTGATTAAGGGAGCTTAGTCTCCAGAAACGCGTTGAGATTCTTACCCATATGGTTCGTACTGAAGTCTGTATCCTCTATAGCATCGCGGTAAAAAATGCAGCATGTTCATTAATTTTGCGGCATTTTTTGCGGATTTCCCACTATAAAATGCATTGGGAAATGTCTGGAAAAAACGCATCAAAAACGCAACAAAAACGCGCAAAACACGCATGCAGATTTCTTGCAGATTTCTTGCAGAAAATTTCAGGTTTTTCTCAGGAATTTTCTGCAAGAAATCCTGGACGTGTGGACGTAGCCTTAAGGGCATAAAAATTCAAATTTGAAAATTGCAAAATTTTCAAAGTTTTTGCCATATTTCTGTTTTTTTCCTAAATAATATTGATATTGAAGAAATCTTACCACTAACAGGAACTACAATATGTCACGGAAAAACATTCTCAGAATCAGTGGGATCCGTTGATGCGTTTTAGAGTTATAACCACATAAATTGACAGTGGTCAGAATTGCAAAAATTGGCTTGGTCATTAAGCACAAAATTGGCTCTGTCACTAAGGGGTTAAAAGACATCGAGTACATATAACCAGATAGATTTATAAATTTAGGCCGGGTTCAGATGTCTGTATTTTAGACCTGAGCAATGTCTGTGTGGGCATTGGTTAGCACTTTGCTGTCTGGCAGATTCCAAATGAACCCCGACCTAAGATTAAACCCCGGTACAGGGATCCGGACTTACAACATGTTCTAGCGTATTGCTTCCACGGAGAGGCTGAAAGTCGGAGAAGTGAACAAGAGTCAAGTGTAGTCAATGGCAAGAGGTCAAGGACAAAATCAGAAAGCAAGTGGATGTTCAAAATTCAAGCTGAGGTCAGAAAATGGAAGAACCCAAGAAAACAAACAAAGAGCAAAGGACAAGATCACAAGTCAGGTAAGCAGAACATTGACTGACAGTGGAAGTAAGAGGCCCAGGGGTTTAAATAGCAGACAGCCCCATCCAGGGCTCTCAGAAAGAAGTAATCAAAACCAAACAATTAACCCCATAGTTCCCCGATCTAGGTGCATGAAAAGTCCAAAGAATAAAAGAATTGATGCTGTCACACGTCACTTGACATAAAGGGATGGCGCTGCCTAGGGCTAAAGCAGACAAGACCGGAACCGCACAGATGACACATCCTAATAGAGGGATACCACCCGCGAAATCTCATTTAGGGGCAGGTGAAGAGCAATAGCCAAGGCTCATCTGCAGACTAGAAAGCCTGCTTAGTTTACAAATTATGCTTGAAACCTTCAATCGCTGCTCTTTTGAAGTTACTGGTACAACATTCACCTGATTCTCACTAATCTCTATTTTTCAGTTCCATCTCAATTTACCAAAAATGGCTGCAGCATGTAAGAGGGTTGAAAATGGACCCCGAGCAAATCACCCTCACACAAAGGACTGGTCCTTAAGTGTTGCCCATTTTAGCACTTGTTCTTGTTATTTTATTGTGTAATGTGACAAACATTGGGCTAACAATGACATAAACCTGTTTATGTTCCTTTAAGAAGACATGCTGTTTAAATCTGACTGTGTGCTGTTTCTTTGTGGAAATATGTGAGTTATGGGTCTCGTGAGAGTAGTGTAGGGGGGTGACTGACAGGTAACGTGGGTGTGTCAGACTTGACCAATGTTACTTAAGAGACTGGTTCACGCCACTCGCAGTCAGATATAGAGGGCATGTTCAGCAATTTCCGCATCCTGAAGAGTTTACTTTATCTACTTACAATTGCTAATTTTGCCTTTCGACCAAGATAATTCTTCTCCTTTTTCTGCTTTATCTAGAAACAGGAAGTCTCTTGTCTCTAAATTTATCATTAGTCTCTACAGCTCCAGAAGCAGCTGCTCCCTCGTCCCCCTCTACCAGGGACTTTTGCAGTGACTCATGACTGATACAGGGGAAAATTGACCTCCCGTTTCTACATTGAGCTTAAGGCCCCGTCACACATAGCGACGCTTGAGCGATTCCGACAACGATACGACCTGTCAGGGATCGCTCAAGCGTTGCTATGTGGTCGCTGGTGAGATGTCAAACAGTGAGATCTCACCAACGACGCAGCAGCGATGCGGCGACCTGTAGCGACCTGTAGCGACCTGTACAACAATGCTATTTCATGACGATTCAATGGGACGTCCTGTCAGCGAGGTCGTTGGTAAGGTGTCAAACACAGCGATGTGTGCTACCCAGCGGGACCTCAAAGATCAAAAAATGGCCCAGGCCATTCCGACACGACCAGCGATCTCACAGCAGGGGCCTGGTCGCTGCTACGTGTCACACATAGCGAGATCGCTACTGAGATCGCTGTTGCGTCACAAAACTTGTGACTCAGCAGCGATCTCGCTAGCGATCTCGCTGTGTGTGACAGGGGCTTTAGAAGGATTCATCTAGTCAGTTGTTAATCACGTGATATCATAGACCTAATGGAAAGGAGAAGAATTAACTGGGTAGAAGGGGAAAATGAGCAATTGTAAGTACACAGTGTTATATAATGTGATGATTGCAATATATTAGGGGGATAAAAATTCTGAATTGAGGAAGGATTCTTTAACCTGTTAGGGGCCAAAGGCTTTGATTGCTAATATCTCTGCAGCAGAGATGCAAAATAAAAAATTAATAAAAATAAAAACCTTTTATTCCTCTCTGAAGCCGCTGTTACATTGTTTGCCCAGGTGAACGTGGAAAATTGGGTGAAAGGTCCTGATTAATGGTGGTATCATTTATTTGTATCTGAGGCATGAAAGCTGAAACGTACAGTAGAGCAGAAGGAGCTGATCAGACAGCTAAAACAATTTGTGAGAAAAATTTCAGTAAAACTTTGCATGTTATTAATTAAAATCCCTGGTCTTTGTATTTATATGAGTTCAGTGGGCGCTACAGTCTTCCCTTTATGACTATAAATGCAGAGATAGCAGTACAAATTATACTAAAACTTTACCAACAAATCTTTATATCACTTTTCTCAGCTTCTCCTTCTCTATACCATGCTCTTCCCAGATCAGACCGCATGTCCAATTTAAAGGTTCACTTTAAATGCCCCGAAAGACCCTTTACATTATTTTGTGTAGTCTGTATGGACTGTGTATGGTATCTCCACAATTCGGCATATGATGGAGTTTGCTATGATTTTTTGGGGGGGAAAGGCTGCCATAATAAGATTCTGCAAAAATTCTCCTAGAGATATTCCTTAATTGGATTTTCAACAACTTTTCACCTTTTTTTTTTACAGCGTTTCCTGCTGCTGGGCAGGTCTTGTGCTTGCTAAGTACATCACACATAATGTAGTCAGCCAAAGGACAGGGGAAATGTTCATCTTCCAGGTAGACATCATTATCAAGGTTAGGTAGTAACTCTCATATCACCTCTATTGTTACAGACAATGGGAATGACAGGCGACTTTTGACATTTTGATTTCCTTGTAAATGTGGAGAGTGTGACACAGATTTATCACATCCAGACATTCCAGATGAGACTGTATTAATAGGGATTACTCAGAAAACCTCTGCTGAAGGGTTGATCTGCTGCCTCTAAGCTGCTAGAGAAATGCATGCACTGTATATATACAGTACAGACCAAAAGTTTGGACACACATTCTCATTTAAAGATTTTTCTGTATTTTCATGACTATGAAAATTGTACATTCACACTGAAGGCATCAAAACTATGAATTAACACATGTGGAATTACATACATTTGAGGTGGGGCACAGGCTACCGATGTCAGCCCGAACGAGTCTGTCCCTGATGTTAGGGGCCCTCCTATTGCACATGAGGGGTGGTGTAGAGAAACTAGCTATATTAGGGTAGGCTTTCGCTAAAAGAGACCAGTGTTTCTTAATGACCATCTCCACTTTGGGCATAAAGGGGTGGAAGGTATGGACAAAAGGTACCCGATTTTCGTTGGTGCGTCTCAGGGAAGGTGAAAGTGGCTGGAGAACACGTGTCTTCTCCTGGTCGAGAAAGCGTTGGTGGTAATTTCTTTCCCTGAATTTACTGGACATATCGTCCAAGCGTGTATGGAGTAGGTCAGGGTCGGACACAATCCTCGCTACCCTTGTGAATTGGGAACGAGGAAGGCTGTTGCGTGTGGCCTTTGGGTGACAGCTGGAATAGTGAAGAAGACTGTTGCAGTCCGTTGGTTTAGAGTAGAGGTCTGTCGAGAGACAGCCCTGACCATCTTTATGTACAAGAGTGTCTAGGAAGGGGATCCGGTTAGGGATGGAGTTCAGGGTCTGGTGAATGCCTGAAGTGTGTCAGTTGATCCTGTCCAGATGAAAAAGATGGTATCAAAACAGAATGTACTGACTCCACAACGTCAGGGGACGTTTCCGTGCCTCAACTGCGCCTCCTGCTCAAATGTCATTAAGTCTGACAGTGTGACACATCCCAGGACAGGCAAAACATATCCCATCCGCGGCTACTATACGTGCAATTCCAATTTTGTTGCCAACGTCATCAAATGCCCATGTGGCCTTCTATATGTAGGTGAGACAACACAGCACATCAAAGACCGTATAGCTAGCCATAAATCCACCATTCGCTGCAGTAAAACCTGGCTACCCATCCCCGAACACTTTGCTAAATATAAACATACTGTGGCGCAACTAAAATATCAGATAATCGAACAAGTCCCTAGACCCAGGAGGGGTGGAAATCACATCAAACAATTAAAACTGAGAGAGACGTTCTGGATCCATAAGCTAGAGACCCTATCTCCCAAGGGTCTCAATAGGGAAATAGACTGGATACTGCAGTAATATACTAATCGTTAATATTTTTACCTTCCAGACACGTTGAATCTTCTATTAGGTGAGTCCTCTGCAACATACGGATCCCTTCATTTTTTATTCCCCCCTTTTTTCGTTTTTTTCATTCATTTTCCTCATTCATTATTTTCCTTTTTTTTTTTTTCCTTCATTACATTTTATTTTTTGCTCATATTTTGCTTATCTCATGCCTACATATTCTTCCCTAACAAGAAATGTCTCCATATTGTTTATTTTGTTTGTTCATAGTGGACCACATTCACCTCTAATCCCCTTTGTGCCATTAACCTCATTTACATTTACATTCAAATTGACAGCCTTCTCTTTGTTGACTCTGCCCCCCATTAGTCATAAGACTGTGACGCCTGTTCTGGGCACTCCTATGCCTAAGGGTACCGTCACACAGTGGCACTTTTGTCGCTACGACGGTACGATCCGTGACGTTCCAGCGATATCCATACGATATGCACATAGAAAAGGAAAAGCGTCAAGCTACAAACAGGGGACCACTACTTAGATATAGAAATATATAAATTTTATTAATCAACTAAAGAAACAAGAACACCACTCTATTAAAAACAATTAAAACCAAAAACTCAAATAAATCATGGGTTCCACATACGGAACCTTCCCCCCCTGGACATGTGTGATGGAACCAAATATGTAAGCAAATACACAGATATATAAGTCAATTATACACGTGCACATGAAAATAACAATGTGTCCCGGATAGATGAATCAATAACACAATTAGTAAAATTACCACCATAAAATGGTCACATATGAGATGGTCATGTGTAAGAATCTAATCATGAAGTAACTCACAGCATGAATGGCAGAGAATAAATATCCACAAATAAGGCAAATTTGAGCAGTACCTGCCAATTAACATTTTAGAGCAGTATACATATGAGACAAACACTGTAAGAGGCCAAAGAAAAAGTTTGGCCACACCATAAATGACCACTTGAGATAAAGGCATACACCAGGGACAAAGTAAATAACAGGGTCAGGTAAAGTATTAAATATAATGTACAAAAGGAAGTGAGCCTATCAAAGCCTGTATTAAAAAGCCCATGGGAAAAAGGTTTAACCCAGGCAAAAACGGTCTGTATAATACATATAAGGCCCACCCCACACTTGCACAAAAATAGCCTTGCTAAGCGAACATGACCCTGATAACCATCACCCAAAATTTCCAGGGGTTATCAGGGTCATGTTCGCTTAGTAACCCCATGAATAAGACCCGGGAGGGTCGAAACGTCGGGTTTCTATCTACGAATTATCACAGTGGCAATTGTTGACTTGTTTTCGTGAATATATCTGGCATATACCTTTTGCATCATACCAGTTTCGAGTGTGCGGTATTTTTTCTTCTACTATTGACTTGACCACACGGTCTGTTTTACCAGCACCTCCGTGTCCTTGACCTGAGTGCACACCATTATCCTTGTTCATCGGTATTTCTGCACCTGTGTTGCCATCTTAACCACATGGGTCCACTGCATCTTGATGAACTGGAGAAGATTTGGAAGGTGGAGGCAACAGTGAATCCAGTGATGACAGGAGCACTTGGAGCAATGAACCTAAGTTGGGTATATGGCTACAACAAATCCCAGGAGCAACATCTGAACTCTCTGTCCAGAATGCGCAATGATGGGAACAGCTAAGATCCTGCGCAGAACCCACAAACTCCCAGGCCTCTGGTCGAAGATCCAAGAATGAGAAAGGACAACAAAGACCACCCCCATTGGAGGTGAGAAGGAATTCTTATATATATATAGTGACAACGTCACTGGTAATGTGATAGATGGGAGATATGCGTCACTGCACTTAATGGCATCAGTGATATGAAACCAGAGGGTTTTTTCCAGCACGTTATGTGTTGTGAGGGTTATGTGAAAGAAGTAATGGCTGGTTTCATGTGGACATTCATAGAACATGTCGGAGAATGGCCACTTTATCTCCACGTGCAGAACTGACAGGACCTGTGTGATGTCATAATCATGTGGTCAGTCACATGATGAGTCACATGGTCTAGGGTTTAAAGGGACACTGTCACCTGAATTTGGAGGGAACAATCTTCAGCCATGGAGGCGGGGTTTTGGGGTGTTTGATTCACCCTTTCCTTACCCGCTGGCTGCATGCTGGCTGCAATATTGGATTGAAGTTCATTCTCTGTCCTCCGTAGTACACGCCTGCACAGTCTGCAATCTTGCCTTGCACAGGCGTGTCCTATGGAGGACAGAGAATGAACTTCAATCCAATATTGCAGCCAGCATGCAGCCAGCGGGTAAGGAAAGGGTGAATCAAACACCCCAAAACCCCGCCTCCATGGCTGAAGATTGTTCCCTCCAAATTCAGGTGACAGTGTCCCTTTAACCCTTATCCGGCTGAATAGGTACAATTGTAACTATTCCGTTTTAAAATTGCAATAACTTTTTTTTGAAAAGACGTAGAGGGCTGAAATTTCGTGACATCTCTACATTTTTGGTCCAGAATATATTGGCCAAATTTCAATAAAATATCTCCACCCGCTTCCGAGATAAGGGGTCGAGATCTTTTTGCATCCATAACAAGCTGCATAGGTACAAATGTACCTCATATATTTTGAATGAAGATAATGCAAGGGAAAAAGCATAAATTTTTTTTTAATGATAATGCTATTTAACTATTAGAAACAAGTAAAAAACTGTTCATTTACATTATAAAAGAAAATGTAAGAAACTTTTTTTTATTGATTTTCTTTGCAAGTAATGCATGTTGGCTTTGCTACAGAGTGTTCATCGCAAATGGGTTTCACACAAACCACACAAGACTTTCTAGTCTTGCGTTGTTTTCGCCTCAGGTCTCTGCAGACATAGCAACTACCAACAACAGGGGAGGGTCCACGACTACCATGAGGTATTTTGGGGCCAGCTGCTGGCTGCGATGCTACCACAATGCATCGTCCAAGCACCATTTCTACTGCACCTCGAAGAAAATGGTTTCTCATTATCATTTTGTTTGTACTACGATCTTCAATTGCAATCATACACAGCTGATTTGCGAGATCTTTCAGGAACTTTCTTCGTTGATCCTTTGCCCTGAAGCTTGGATTGTGTTCTCTGTAGATGATGTAGGATGCTAACCCACTGACATCAATCATATTGTAGAAAAATGCCAAAGTCCAACGTGATGTTCGTCGTTTCACAGTGTACTCTCCCAACATTTTATCCATAACATCAACGCCACCTTTTGTTATGTTGTAGTATTTTATTATCTCTGGCTTGGCTGCTAGTGTCTCTTCAACTTCTCCCGTCATGTGCATAGATGATAGAAGCACGACTGATTTGTTCTTCTTTGGTACATATGAACAGACTGTTGCATCATGATTGTAGGCAAAATTTGTCGAGTATACAGGCCTTTCTTTGGCAGGCTGCATGTTGTTAGGTAGGAACCTTTTGTTTTTTCTCACTGTACCAACTAGTGTCATGTTCCAGGAGTTCAATACCTTAGCTAGTTCCATGGTTGTAAAGAAGTTATCGGTGGTGACATTTCTTCCAGAGCCTTTATACGAGCTCACTAGGTCCAATACTGTTCGTTCTCCAATGTTTACTTGTCGAGGACCATCAGTTGGTTTCCCAGTGTAGAGCTGACCTTGTAAAGGGTAGGCATTTGATGAGTCACAAGCCCAGAAAATCTTTATGCCATATTTAGCTGGTTTTGAAGGTATATACTGGGTAAATTTAGTATGACCTCTAAATGGAAATAATTGCTCGTCGACGGTGATACAATGATATGGCTTGTAGGCTCTCTCCAGATTACTGTTCAGCATTGTCCAGATGTCCCGTATTGGTGCAGCTTTATCTGTTTGCACACGTTCTGCACGTGTATTTTCGTTGTCAAACCTGATAAATCTGAGTATCATCTTGAAGCGGTCACGAGACATGGCTGCACGTATAAGAGGCAGAGCAGCAACATTCCACATTTCCTCCAGATTCTCTTTGTTGGCTCTGTGCACACCAGCAGCAATCAGTATGCCCAAAAATGCATGAAGTTCAGTTTCAGTAAATTGCTTGAATGTTTTTTGTGGTGGCCGTTTGGAAGAATCAGGAAAACGTTGTACCAGTTCGTTGTTGTAAGCATCACAAACTCTCTTGGCCTTTCGATTCGTTTCCCGTAATATGATGTCACACATCTCGGGAGTCATGATGGACTTGAATAGCTCTTTTGCTGTATATAGGTTGCTGATTGCTGCAGGGCCACCTCTTTGTCGTAGGACATTACGAGATTTTGTTTGTGCATTTGGCAGTGGATTACTGCACCATTGAGTTTCATCCTTAGCAGTCCAAATGTCGCCTGCACTTTGAGGCACAGAATCATCCTCAACACTTTCGTCTGATTCGTATTCATTTTCATGCTCTATGACCATTTCTTGTTCAATGTCTGAATCTTCTTCAGTAACATCCACTTGTGGTACATAGTTTTCATCATCAGATGGAACATATGGTTCATCCTCATGCTCAGAATCAGATTCTTCTAGCATTCGCATTATTTCGTCAGACGTAAATCTGTAAATATGAAAAAATGTAAAATAAATAATTTTCCGAAATACTACATTATTGGCTTTTCACAAAATTATACTAACCTGCAAACACGTTTTCTTGGATTATGGCGGAAACTAGATCCAGCATTACTATCACTCATGATGACTTGCTAGATGAATTTTGGCTTCGTATTTTGTGCTGAATATAAATAAAACATCGTAAAACAATATGTAGATACTAATTATTATCCATTTTTCGTATAAAAATTATACCTATAGTGATAAGTTTCATACAAAATATATGTAAGCCAAGTCCAGGCTGAAAGACAATTTGACTGTTCTGTCCCCACATAATGAGAATAAAGGTATAACTGGCTGTTAGATGCTGTGAGACTTTCCTACCTTCGTTTCCAAGAAATTGAAGACTTCACAAGCCTAGAAATGTGTGCTCACAGCAATGAGATGAACAGCAAAATGGCTAATGAGAGGAGGGAGGCAGGAAGACAAGTAGAAGCCACTCCCAGTTTGAATTAACTTAATTGACAGCAACATAAGTGACCAGTAACAACACTGAACAATAGATATCAGCATAACATTTGTAGCTGAATGAACTTTAGTTTCTGAAACCAAGTAAAGTCTTCCCACAGTGGAGGTATATGTGAAGGTACAATTGTACCTATGCAGCCTGTTAAGGTTGTAAAATTATGCAGCCTGACAAGGGTTAAATAACTGGGCTCTAGAGGCAGTCTGGGTTCAGCTAGGCTGGAGAGAGTCTGCTCCAGAGTGGGGTGCTACCCCAATGGACTGTGCTGCAGTGTTTTTTTGTTGTTGTTGTTTTCTGTTTTAGCCAGAAAGGCTGCATTTATGTTTCCTTCTTGTTGGTTTAGGCCGCATAACAATAAACCAACCAAAGATTTAAAGAGACATCGTTCCTATGTTCTACCTCCATATACCGCCACGTGAGGTGAACTTCCACAATATAGACAGTATATACAGTATACAGACACTGCACGCAGGACAACAAAAGGCTGCTTTTTTCAATGGGAACATACCTAGAGCAAATCTGGCCCTTGGTTAAAGGGAATCGGTCTCCAGGTTTTTATTACCTAATCTGAGAGCAGCATGATGTACAGACACAGACCCTGATTAAAGTGATGTGTCGCTTGGCTGCTCTATGTAGTTTTTATAAAAATCACTGTATTATCAGCAGGATATTTTCACTAAAGGACTAACAAACCTGCTGCCTTGTAGTCCAATCCCGCCCCCTCCATTGATTGCCAGCTTTTTTCCTATTTACAGTGTGCACAGGAAGCCGCCAATCAGTGGTGTGGGTTATACAGGGCTCAGCATTCAGAGAACTGAGAGATTTATAGTCCTTATTCAAAACTTCAGGGTCCATTTAATTAAATGACAAATCACTGCAATCAGGGGCTCTGTCCCTACATTATGCTGCTCTCAGATGGTGTACCAAAAACCTGGTGACAGATTAATATTCAGTGGTGTCCCTTATATTTGTGACTATATGATGCACCATATTGTTGTTATTATTATTATTATCATTATTTAATATAACGACATTTATTACATGTCTCTTTACATGTGAAAAATGGTATACCGTACATACAATAAGGTGAACAAAACGAGTCAATACGTGCCCTATTCACACACTAGTTCTGATACAATTGTTTTAACACCTGTGACGTTGCGCCTACTGTTTGTGTTGGGGAACACTCACTTGACAGTCAGGCACTGTTTCTCTCACAAAACAGTCCGCATGGTTTATTTAAGTGTCATAAACCGCACCGAAAGCCAGGTTGCACATCACCAGCTTACACATAGTTCATTACTTCATCACGTTTGGCTTTACAGAGCATTCACTAGTCACACCGGTCTCTCTCCAGTCACCGGGTGACTGCACCATTTAGTAACTGTCTTTTGTCAATGCACATAGTTCTTTCCCCATACCCGGGGTTACCTCTCAGGAGCACGGCCTCACCAGGTGCTCTTCAGGGATCCGGTCCCCACTCTTGACCTCCCAACACCCAGGCCTTTCCTCACACAGGACCTTCCAGCACAGAACCATTCAGGTCCATACACTCAGAGACACACCCTGGTCATATTACATACTTGTAACCACTCCCCTAGGTTTAAACAGAGAAGTCTCTTTCTCTCCTGTTGTCATTAGACATCCATCTTGTTTAGTTCTCAGGGCCATCTTTCTCTGAATGTCACCTGCTTCCACATGTTTGGCCGTATTCATCTACTGGCTTTCTGCCAGGTGACCTTTGAGTTCAGACACCTCTTTCTCCAAGGCACCCACTCGGTACTCAGCAGCCTGTGTCCGAAGCTTCTCTTGCTTCAACCCGGGCTTCTACAGTCTCCTGGATCTTCCTTAGGGCTATGTGCACACTTAAGAAAAGAGGTGCAGAATTTTCTGCACAAAATCCGCATCTCCTGGCACAATCCGCAGCTGCGGATTTGCCGCAGTTTTTATGCGGATTTAGTGCGGTTTTTGTGCGGAATTGATGGTGATTTTCTGCAGTTTTTACAACTGCGGATTTCTATTAATGGAGGGGTGCAGAAACGCTGCAGCTCCGCACAAAAGAAGAGACATGCACTTCTTTGAAATCTGCAGTGTTTCTGCACTGATTTTTCTGCACCATGTGCACAGCTTTTTTTTTCACATTGATTTACATTGTACTGTAAATCACAGTGCGGATCTGCAGCGTTTCTGCGCAGAAAAAACGCTGCAGATTTGCACTAAATCTGCATCGTGTACACACAGCCTAACTCGCTTCTCCCATCCTCTGGATTGGTTGGGCTTCCATCACACGAGGAGGTATCTACTTCAGGCCCCACTTCTTTGGTGGCCTCCTCCACATCTGCCCCCTCGGTCTTCGCCTGGAATTCAGCAATGGCATCTTCAGCCCTCTCTTGGGTATCCGGGTACCCCAGCTCCTGCACATCAGGACCTTTGGAGCCTTCACCATCTTCCATCATCTCACCTTTTCTTGTCACCACAGATGCGGGCCTGTGACAGGACTGTTCTCCATGACTGTCGTGGATTCTCGCTCCAACAGCACTCTCCATTTTTTACTTTCCTTTATTCATTTCTTCACAATGTATTTAACTTCTTTGCGCCCTTTACGTCTCCGGTGGTGGGAGGTAGTCTTGCCGTGTGTATCTGAGTCAGCCTTACTGCACTCTTTTTCGTTTTTGTCACCGTCTGAATGAAAGTCACCACCACCCGATCGGTCATCCTGGAACCAGCAGTCCCCACATAAACAGGTCACATTTTCTGGTATGGCTGCCACCGCCATCCTTACTTCAGCCTTTACAAAGCATTCACTAGTCACGCCACTCTCTCCAGTCGCCAGGTGACTGCACAGTTCAGTAACTGTCTTTTGTCAGTGCACATATTTCTTTTCCCATACCCAAGGTTGCCTCTCAGGACCACGGCCTCACCAGGTGCTCTTCAGGGATCCGGTCCCCACTCTGGACCTCCCAACCCAACACCCAGGCCTTTTCTCACACAGAACCTTCCAGGACAGAACCATTCACATCCATACACTCAGACATGTGACTCACACCCTGGTCGCATTACATACTTGTAACCACTCCCCCAGGTGGGAGGTGTGTGTGGCTAGTTCTACCCGCCCAGCTCTCAAACTAGCCCTGCAAGCCTCCCTTCACATTTATACAAACACAAATACTTGTGGGACTACAGGTCCCAGAACAACATTATCGGCTTACAGCGCAGACTCCCTCTGTGCCACATACCGGCCATTTACAATCATGCCGGACGTTATCTCACCATCATATTTATGCGTGCGACTGCCATGCATTCCCACGGCCTCAATACGTGCATATTCTGAGAAGAACATGCAGCGCCCCCTAGCTGTAACAGGGGTCACTGCATCACACACCATATCTGCCAAAATGTTGCCTTACTACATGATTAGGCTCAGTAACCATATCTACAAAAATAATCCACACTATTTTAGAACTTCTATATAGTATAGTCCAAATTATTCTCCTATGAGGCAAGTTGTCTCCTCCAAGAATACAAATCTTCTCATGTCTGCAAAAGTATATCAGCCCATCTACTATATAATTGTCTAAGGGTCACTTCTGTCTGTCTGTCTGTCCTTCTGTCATGGTGTTATTCATTCGCTGATTGGTCTCGGCAGCTGCCTGTCATGGCTGCCGTGACCAATCAGCGACGGGCACAGTCCAGAAGAAAGTGGCCGCTCCTTACTCCCTGCAATCAGTGCCTGTCGCCGGCATACTCCCCTCCAGTCACCGCTAACACAGGGTTAATGCCGGTGGTAATGGACCGTGTTATGCCGCGGGTAACACACTCTGTTACCGCCGCTATTAACCCTGTGTATCCCCAACTTTTTACTATTGATGCTGCTTATGCATCTTCGGATGGTGAGTATGTTTCTTTTTTCTTTTTTAACCTGTTACATATGTGACTGGGCAATATACTACGTGTCTGTACTGTATACTATGTGACTGGGCAATATACTACGTGGCTCTGTGCTCTATACTACGTCGCTGTGCAATATACTACGTCGCTGTGCAATATACTACGTGGCTGGGCAATATACTATGTGGCTCTGCTGTATATTACATGGCTGGACAATATACTACGTGGCTGGGCAATATACTATGTGGCTGGGCAATATTCTACGTGACTGGGCAATATTCTACATGGCTGGGCAAAATACTACATGGCTGGGCAATATACTACGTGACTGGGCAATATACTATGTGGCTGGTCAATATACTACATGACTGGGCAATATACTACGTGGCTGGACAATATTCTACGTGGCTGGCCAATATACTACGTGGCTGGGCAATATAGTACGCGGCTGGGCAATATAGTACGTGGCTGGGCAATATACTATGTGACTGGGCAATATACTACGTGGACATACATATTCTAGAATACCCGATGCGTTAGAATCGGGCCACCATCTAGTGCCATCATAATCCAAATACCCTGTATGCCCATAGTAATATTTTAAAAGCATCCCAAGGGGTGACAGACTGCCTTTAATGACCAGGCCAAATTTTTTAAATCTGATCAATGTCACTTTATGTGGTAATAACTCTGGAATGCTTCAACAGATCCCAGTCGATATGATTTGTGTATACTTGATAAAATCTCAAAAATGGAAAAAAAAATAGAAAATTTTTGACATTTTCAAACTTTTAATGCTTATATGACCTTAAACTAGATAGATAGGTCACACAAAATAGTTAATAATTCACATTTCCCACCTGTCTATTTTACATCAGCACAATTTTTTAAACTTTTTCTTTTCTTTTTAGGAAGCTGAAAGGGTTCAACGTTGACCAGCGATTCTCATTTTTCCAACAAAATTTACAAAACCATTTTTTTAGGGACCATATCATATTTGAAGTGACTTTGAAGGGCCTATATGACAGAAAATTCCCAAAAGTGACAATTCTAAAAGCTGCACCCCTCGAAGTCCTCAAAACCACACTCAAGAAGTTTATTAACCCATCGGGTGCTTCACAGGAATTAATGGAATGTGGAAGGAAAAATTAACAATTTACTTTTTTCACAAAAATTTTACTTTAGCCACAAATGTTTTACTTTCACAAGGATAACAGGAAAAAATTTAACCCAAAATTTGTTGTGCAATTTCTCCTGAGCATGCCGATACCTCATATGTGGGGGAAAACTACTATTTGGGCACACAGCAGGGCTGCGAAGGAAAGCAGCAGCATTTAACTTTTTGAAAGCAAAATGGTTGGAATCAAGAGCAGATGACATGTCACGTTTGGAGAGCCCCTGATGTGCCTAAACAGTGGAAGCCCCCTCAAGTGACCCCATTTTGGAAATTAAACCCCTCAAGGATTTTAGTGAGGATAGAGAGGATTTTGAACCCACAGGTACGACACAGAATTTGATAACATTAGGTCGTCATATTGAAGATGTCATCATTAGTGTTGAGCACAAGTGCTTGCTCCTCGAGTTTGCATTGGGTTCTCAGGTATGCAATGAGTATCGCAGGTGCTTGAGTGACATGCTCAAGTCCCCACCTCACATGTTTTGCAGCTCTTAGGCAGCCTGATGGAAATGCGAGTAGCCAGCAGTTGCACTCAACACTAGTCGTCATATCATCATCATTTCGTTTTTCTTTTGAAAACCCCCCCAGTCCTAAACCCAACTTTAACCCTAAATCTTAGCCCAACCTTACCCCTTGAATGAAAAAAGTATCAATTATAAAATAAAAAAGAATCAATCTGACTAAGCAGATGACCCGGGGGCGGGAGAGGTGATTTACAAACTTTTGGCCTTTGATAACTGTGAAAGTCTATCGCAGTGATCAAAAGAAACCAATAGGAAAAATTCCTGCTGTTGCCGGGTGCCAACCAGATCTCGGCGGACACAGGTGGAGGACTGGGGGACCAAGCAGGAGGGCCCGGGGGATAGCTGAGGTACAGGGGTGGGGAGGTTTGGGTACATAAGTTTCTCTCGTCTGACATTTATATCATATCAGAAGAGCGAGAAATGATTTTTATGGCAACACACTTTTTTCTTTACTTGATCATCATTATTCATTGAATAACAACGATCACATGATCGGAGACCGGAAAATCCGGGAGTAGGTGACACCCTGAAGATTTTCAGACTCTGGGGGGGGCACTATACCTTTATTCCAGATTGTCGTTTTAAAATGGCAATGCGGGAATAAGACCTTTTTACGGCCGCCAGTTTATTGCGTTTCAGCGGTCGTTAATAGGTTAAAGGGGTTATCTGAGTTTTTTTATATTAACAATGTGCCTAAAACTAACAGTCATGTAGTTACCTGTACCTGCCTGTTGTGCCTGGCGCCGATATCTGCCTGTACAGAGTGGTCACTGGCTGCTCCTGCCAGCAATTCTTCGACTTCCGGCGACATAATGTTGACAGAGCAGCTGCTTCTCTTCCACGCTACTCTGTTGATGGGGCGTGATTACCGATGTCAACTGCAGGGAGCTGGCTATCAATCACCATAATATCGCCAGTCACGCCCCATTTAAGAGCTGCTCTATTGACGTGAAGCAGCAGAATCACTAGCAGGACCAGTAAGTGACCACTCTGAGCTGGTGGCGGGTAGAACAGGCAGATAAGTAGCAACTACCTGCCTGTAAGTTCTTAGGCCCATAGGAAAAGAATAAAATAGTCCAGATAATCTCTTTAACCCCTTCCTGACATGCGCCGTACTAGTACTGTGCTTCGGGCACTGCATCGCGCAGTGACCGGGTGAGGATGGCTGCTGTTTCTAACAGCAGGCCATCCAGGCACGTCACCACGAGGGGCTGATCCGCCCCCCACATCAGTGATCGCTGTGATTAGCTGGTGAACTGGTGAATCCTCACCAGCCAATAAAGTTGTTAAAAAAAAAAAGCATGTGACAAGCTGTGATTGGTGCTGTTATCAGTGATATATCTAGCAAATGATGCCATGTCTTCCCTCGTAGGGGCAACAAGTAATAGTGGTTGGACATCTTACAATGTCATTAGTCTTGAGACGTCTCCTCCAGTAAGCGGTGGTGGTGATAATGATATGGGGGATGGTGTAGTTGTTGACCAATTTGGGATTTGTCGCATGAGACCTTTCCGCTACGCTCGGAATGTTTTATGTTCCCATGTTATATCACTGCACTGCTGTGTGACGTCACACCAATCACAGCCGTCACAGTAGGTGGGGTGATCGCCACGTCACCTCACCTGATTAACCCCTATGGCACTGATTGGCTGAACAATAGCTTCTAGCCAATCAGCGCCAAAGGGGTTAATTTAAAATACTGATCACCGCCCTGCATGCTATCTTTACCTCTGATTTGGCGTGCAGAGCGGTGGTCTAAGCCCCTCTGTGTACCTTGAGATAGAGAATCCATTGGTGGCCAGTGTGATCAGCCCGGCGATCTCCTGCCTCCTGTGCTGTGTGATGCTCCAGCTCCGTGCTCTGTGCTTGTGCTCTGTGCTGCCATCTGCCTGCTGTGTGAGGCCTGTGATCACAGCAGCAGCACCTCCCCCACCCCTTTCCCATCCCCCCTCCCTGTTCCAGTACCCCCTTCCCTCTCCTCCCTCCAATTGATTTTTTGCGCACTTTGTTGCGCTTTTTCCTGTGTGCGGCGTCCCGCGCAGAGCATTCGTGCTCTTCCTGTGTCCGCAGCGCTTTGATCAGTATCGCTGCTGATCAGAGACTGCGCCACGGGAATTTTTTTTTTTAGCTAGTTAGTGTAGCGGACTTCGCAGTCTAAGCGACGTCCAAGTTTTTTTAGAAAAAAATAATAGTAGTTAGTACAGCATAGTTTTAGACATAGCAAGGTAGCGTAGCCGGCGTCACATCGTTAGTGACGACCGATCTTCTTTTAGAGAAAAAAAATTGTACTGCGTAGTTTTAGTGGTAGCGTGTTAGTACAGCCGGCGTCACAGCGTTAGTGACGACCGATCTTGTTTTAGAAAAAAAAAGTACAGAGTAGTTTTATAGGTAGGGAGGTAGCTTTTTTTTCCCTTGCATAATAAGTGCATTAGGGGAGCGTACGTCACATTGTTGGTGACGTCCGTTTTTCTTTTGTAAAAAAAAAAAAGAATTAGTTGCATTGATTAACTTTTCAGCGAGTGCGTTAGGGGAGCGTACGTCACATTGTTGGTGACGCCCATTTTTCTTTTGTAAAAAAGAATTTTCATCGAGTAAATTTATAGCGAGGGCATTAGCGTAGTGAACGTCTGTTTTTTTTTACATCCAAACTTTTTTTTTAAATCTGATTTTTCTTTACATTTTTGTTCTACATTTTACCTCTCTACTTCTTTTTTCTCTGTTTTGTTATAATAAAGAGTACCCTATACACAAGCCCCACATATTACACGTGTAAAAGCACCACTTACACACATCTCCGGGGTTTGTGAAAAAAAATAAAAATGGCCCATTCGTCAACAAGGCGCTATTCACCAGAGGAGGCTTACGCCATCCTTGCGTCCGACACGGATACAGCCAGTGAGGAAGATCCCACATTCCTCTATTCATCCTCCTCCTCATCCACCTCATCTGGTGAGGAAGGACCCCCAGCAAGGCACCCTAGGACCCAGGCAACTCCTGCAGCAATCGATCCCGTATGGATTGCACCCCCCGAAAATTTTCAGCCCGTCATTCCGGATTTCAGCAGCAGCTCAGGAATCCAGTTTGACACCACTGGCCTCACTGAAATTGACTTCTTCAAATTCTTTTTCAGTGATGAAATAATAAATCTTATGGTGGCCCAGACAAACTGTATGCCCAGCAATTTTTCTCCAAAAATCCCACATCATCATACGCCAGATGGATCCCCGTAAATGCAGCAGAGATGATGACATTTTGGGGAATTGTGCTGCATATGGGCATAATGAAAAAAACAGAGATTCGTCAGTACTGGAGTACTGATATTCTCTACAGTACACCGGTATTAGTATTATTGATAATGCGCAGTGTCCTCCCCGAGACGATCCTAACTTTGATCGTCTATATAAAATTCGGCCAGTTGTTGAACACTTCAGCAGAAAATTTGCTGAGGCGTACATAAACCAGAGGGGCATCGCTATTGATGAATCTCTCGTTCATTTCAAAGGGAGGCAAAAATTCTGACAATACCTGCCCAGTAAGAGGTCAAGGTACGGAATAAAGCTGTACAAACTGTGCGAGAGTACCTTAGGGTACACCCACAGATTTAGGGTCTACGAGGGGAAGGACACATAAATTAACCCCCCTGAATGCCCCTCATCCTAGGGGTGAGTGGGAAAATTGTGTGGGAATTGCTGCACCCACTGCTGGATAAGGGTTATCACCCCTACATCATACCTCCCAACCGTCCCTCATTGTGCGGGACTTTCCCGGATTTCATGCTTGTCCCGGCTGTCCTGCACGGGACACAGAGCTTCCCGCAGACAGAACAGGAGAAGCTGCTGTCACACGTCCCCTTTTTTTAGGCCACGCCCCTTCCCCGTCGGTGTGTTCTTGAGTCTTCAGTGTGCCTCACAGTTCAGAGAGAGGGGACACCTGAGGTGTGTACAGAACACAGCCGGACACAGCGTGGGTGCCGGCGGCAATGTAAGCAGCAGACCGTGAGTGGACTGGAGGCTGCTAAAGTGACAGATGCAGATCAGTGAGTAGTGGATGTCACAGAGATGACTCCTCCGTCCAGTGCATTGTGGAGGAGGAGCAGCTGCAGCCTCCTGGGAGAGAGTGACAACACATCAATGTGGCTGCTTTATTTCCAGAGGCATAAAAGGGCTAAGCTTAAGCCCCTATGACAGTCAGTCACTGTATCATCATGTGCTAATTACAAGCTGCAACTCCGCTTGGTACACACACGCGGCTGAGGCTCCGCTCGGTACACTTCGCACACAGACACACACACGCGGCTCTGCTCGGTTCACCTCGTACACACACGTGCGGCTCCACTCGGTTCACCTCGTACACACACGTGCGGCTCCACTCGGTTCACCTCGTACACACACGCGCGGCTCCACCCGGTTCACCTCGTGTATACACACACGCGGCTCCGCTCGGTGCACCTCATACACACACGCGGCTCCGCTCGGTGCACCTCATACACACGTGCGGCTCCACTCGGTTCACCTCGTACACACACACGCAGCTCCACCCGGTTCACCTCGTGTATACACACACGCGGCTCCGCTCGGTGCACCTCATACACACACGCGGCTCCGCTTGGTACACCTCACACACGCACGCGGCTCCGCTCGGTGCACCTCGTACTGTGAAAGGTGTACGGAGCAGAGTCGTGTGTAAGAGGTGTACGGAGCCATATGTACGAGGTGTACGGAGCGGAGCAGCATGTGAAAGGTGTACAGAGCGGAGTCGTGTGTGCGAGGTGTACGGAGCGGAGTCGTGTGTACGAGGTGTACGGAGCCATATGTACGAGGTGTGCGGAGCGGAGCAGCATGTGAAAGGTGTACAGAGCGGAGTCGTGTGTGCGAGGTGTACGGAGCGGAGTCGTGTGTACGAGGTGTACGGAGCCATGTGTACGAGGTGTACGGAGCGGAGCAGCATGTGAAAGGTGTACGGAGCGGAGTCGTGTGTACGAGGTGTACGGAGCGGAGTCGTGTGTACGAGGTGTACGGAGCGGAGTCGTGTGTACGAGGTGTACGGAGCGGAGTCGTGTGTACGAGGTGTATGGAGCGGAGTCCTGTGTACGAGGTGTACGGAGCGGAGTCGTGTGTACGAGGTGTACGGAGCGGAGTCGTGTGTACGAGTTGTACGGAGCACAGCCGCGTGTGTACGAGTTGTACGGAGCACAGCCGCGTGTGTACGAGTTGTACGGAGCACAGCCGCGTGTGTACGAGGTGTACGGAGCACAGCCGCGTGTGTACGAGGTGTACGGAGCACAGCCGCGTGTGTACGAGGTGTACGGAGCACAGCCGCGTGTGAAAGGTGTATGGAGCGGAGCCACGTGTGTACGAGGTGTACAGAGCAGAGCCATGTGTGTACGAGGTGTGCAGAGCAGAGCCATGCATGTACAAGGTATACGGAGCGGAGCAGCGTGTGCAATGTGTATAGAGTGGAGCAGCGTGTGTATGAGATGTATGGAGAGGAGCCGTATGTGTACGCAGCGGAGCCGTGTGTGTGGAAGGTATATGGAGCGGAGCAGCATGTGCAATGTGTATGGAGCGGAGCGGTGTGTGTATGAGGTGTACGGAGTAGTGCCATGTGTATGAGATGTATGGAGCGGAGCCGTGTGTGTATGAGGTGTACGGAGCGGAGCCGTGTGTGTATGAGATGTATGGAGTGGAGCCGTGTGTACGGAGCGGAGCCGTGTGTGCAAAGTGTAGGAGTAGCTATGCGTGGCCATTATACGATACGAAGTATCATGTGCGGCCAATATACAGTATGGAGCATCATGTGCGGTCATTATACAGTAAGGAGCATCATGTGCGGTCATTATACACTATGGAACATCATGTGCGGCTATTATACAGTATGGTGCATCATGTGCGGCCATTATACAGTATGGAGCATCATGTGTGGCCATTATACAGTATGGAGCATCATGTGCGGTCATTATACACTATGGAACATCATGTGCGGCTATTATACAGTATGGAGCATCATGTGCGGCTATTATACAGTATGGAGCATCATGTGCGGCTATTATACAGTATGGAGCATCATGTGCGGCTATTATACAGTATGGAGCATCATGTGCGGCCATTATACAGTATGGAACATCATGTGCGGCTATTATACAGTATGGAGCATCATGTGTGGCCATTATACAGTATGGAGCATCATGAGCGGTCATTATACAGTATGGAGCATCATGTGCAGCCAATATACAGTATGGAGCATCATGTGTGGCCATTATACAGTATGGAGCATCATGTGCGGTCATTATACAGTATGGAGCATCATGTGCAGTCATTATACAGTATTAAGCATCATGTGTGGCCATTATACAGTATGGAGCATCATGTGCGGCCATTATACAGTATGGAGCATCATGTGTGGCCATTATACAGTATGGAGCATCATGTGCGGTCATTATACAGTATTGAGCATCATGTGTGGCCACTATACAGTATGGAGCATCATGTGCGGCCATTATACAGTATGGAGCATCATGTGTGGCCATTATACAGTATGGAGCATCATGTGCGGTCATTATACAGTATGGAGCATCATGTGTGGCCATTATACAGTATTGAGCATCATGTGCGGCCATTATACAGTATGGAGCATCATGTGCGGCCATTATACAGTATGGAGCATCATGTGCGGCCATTATACAGTATTGAGCATCATGTGGGGTCTTTATACAGTATGGAGCACTGTGTGGGCATTATACAGTATGGAGCACTATGTGTGGCCATTGTAGAGTATGGAGCACTGTGTGGCCATTATACAGTATGGAGCACTGTGTGGCCATATTTTTTTGTTTATAATTATTCTTTATGAACAGTGAGATCAGCAGTGCTAAATGGGTGTGGTTTGGATGTGAATATTGGTGTGACTAGTGAATGGGTGTGGTCCGAGGCGTGGCCTAAAATTTGCCGTATCTTGGATTACAATCAGTACATGGGGGGTGTGGCTCTTTCAGATCAGGTCCTCCAACCATACAGTGCCATGCAAAAAGCCAAAGTATGGTACAAAAAATTGGCCATGCACTGTACAATGCTTTTGTGCTGTCCCGATCTGCAGGCAATACGGGGACCTTCCTTCAGTTTCAGGAGGAAGTCATCAAGGCCCTAATGTTTGGCATTCGGGGAGGTGAGGGCCCCAGTATTTCTGAATCTAATAGTGCCCGTATTGTCCCAGGTCAACATTTCCCAGGACAGGTTCCCCAAACAGCGAGGACAGCACGATCACAAAAACGGTGCAGAGTATGTTCCAAGAGGGGAATCCGAAAGGACACAATTTACTATTGTGAAACCTGCCCTGAGAAACCTGGCCTTTGCCTTAAGGATTGCTTCAAAGCATACCACACGTCCACAAATTAATACAATTAGTTTATACCCTGTTGACCAGGGCCGGCTCCAGGTTTTCGAGGGCCCCGGGCGAAAGAGTCTCAGTGGGCCCCCCCCCCCTTTAACACATACCCCGATTTATGATGCACAGATACAGCAGAGAAATGTATAGTACAATGCCAGATTTCACTTCTTACATGAGTGACAGCTATTGTAAATTCTGCAGTGTATATATACAGGACAGGAGGAGTGGTACTGTGCAGTGTATATATACAGGAGGAAAGGTGCTGTGCAGTGTATATATATACAGGAGGAAAGGTGCTGTGCAGTGTACATATACAGGAGGAAAGGTGCTGTGCAGTGTACATATACAGGAGGAGCGGTACTGTGCACTGTATATATACAGGGGAGAGGTGCTGTGCAGTGTATATATACAGGAGGAGCGGTACTGTGCAGTGTATATATACAGGAGGAAAGGTGCTGTGCAGTGTATATATACAGGAGGAAAGGTGCTGTGCAGTGTATATATATACAGGAGGAAAGGTGCTGTGCAGTGTACATATACAGGAGGAAAGGTGCTGTGCAGTGTACATATACAGGAGGAGCGGTACTGTGCACTGTATATATACAGGGGAGAGGTGCTGTGCAGTGTATATATACAGGAGGAGCGGTACTGTGCAGTGTATATATACAGGGGGAGAGGTGCTGTGCAGTGTATATATACAGGAGGAAAGGTGCTGTGCAGTGTATATATACAGGAGAGGTGCTGTGCAGTGTATATATACAGGAGGAAAGGTGCTGTGCAGTGTATATATACAGGGGGAGAGGTGCTGTGCAGTGCATATATACAGGAGGAGCGGTAATGTGCAGTGTATATATACAGGGGGAGAGGTGTTGTGCAGTGTATATATACAGGAGATGTGCTGTGCAGTGTCGTGAGCAGGGCGTTGTTGTATCAGAAAATCATTTCTGTTTTGAGTTTTTCTATGAAACAAAGACTTTTCTACATAAACAACGTTGTTTGGTTTTGCGGCCCTAAAAGATCTGTGCTACAAAGTAACAGGCGGCTCGGGCATTAATGAGGGACCTGATGCTGAATCCTTTCCACAAACCCTAATGACCCAATTAGTGCCCCGTCATTAGAAGCTCATTAAACGCCTCCCTGTCCCGAGCAGTCATGTACAGTATGGGGGGATCCTGCAGGCCACCCCCTGACTGCTCTATACCATACACTGCCCTCTGTCGCGCTCACTATTATCCTGTGCATTTCTCCTTCATCGTTACTCCATGTTACACTTGTCACCCCCACTACAGAGTACCAGGGCAGCCAATGTCACAGGTCACCCCCTCCCGGACCCTAATGGCAGCAGGAAATGTCTGCTCCTCTATTGGGTTGGAACCTGATTTAATCAAGGAATAATGTGGATTTGTTGCCGGTGGCTGCAGGGGAAGGGTTAAGTGATGCCATGTCCTTGGTGGGAGCAGTGGCAGCTGCTGGGACCTGGACAGACACAACCAATGTTGCTGTGACTGCACAGTGTGACCTGGAGGAGAGAAGCTGAGACTCCGGAGCAGAAATCACCCACATGCCAGCACTGGGCAGAGTCCCTCCAGTCACCAGCCTGGGGCCACGGGGCCCCAACGTACAGCCCACAGCTCAGTTTTATCCATGGCAGCAGCTCCCCTTCCTCCTGGCATCTGGTTAACCCCATTTATGCGGGTCGGATTGTTATCTTTAAGGTTTAGCAATAACCTTCATACAGATGGGAAGGGGTTAAGCTTCTTCCTACCCCACTGGTGCAGGTTTGGTGCAGCATGCATGTATTCTGGGAGAGCTGGGTGGCTGCAGGTTGCAGGCTGCACCCCACCAGCTGCTCCTCCAGACATCACCCACATTTTTAGGCAGCGGAGACAGACAGCAGCAGACTGAGCCATAAGACCAACTGCTATCACTGCTGGATACCTTTGCACTCACTCAGTCACTGGTAGGAGCTCCGGAATCTGCCTGATAAGCTCAGCACTGCAGCCAGCCAGGGGCAGAGCAGGAGAACATGCTCTCTCCACCCACAAACAATGTCACACTGGCTGCCTTCTCTATGTGTGCCTGCCTGGCTGCACTGACTGAGTGAGAAGATGCTTGTGTCAGAGTTGGCACATAGGGGTTAAGAGAACGCAGCCAGCAGTGACTTTGTGGGCGGAGAGAGCATGTTCTCCTGCTCTGCTCTCCCAGCTGTATCTATGACAGGGTGAGTGGGCCCCCCTCTCTCCCCAGGGCCCCGGCATTTGCCCAGGTGCGCCGGGTGCTGACGCCGGCCCTGCTGTTGACAGAACACTTTTATAAATCTGATGTACCCCACACATCTTACATATAACACCACATTATAAATCCATACACCAGTAAAACAAAAAGCATTATAATCAATACTATAAAACTATGCCTCCAGATAAATGCATTCAGGGGTGTAGATTCCAAAATGGGGGTCACTTGTGAAGGGTTTCCACTGTTTAGGCACATCAGGGGCTCTGCAAACGCAACATGACGCCTGCAGACCATTCCATCAAAATCTGCAATCCAAAACGTCACTCCTTCCATTCTGCCTAGCTGTGTGACACACAGTGGTTTTCCCCGCATATGGGATATCGGCATATTCAGGAGAAAATGTGCAACAACTTTAGTGGTTTATTTTTTTCCCGTTACCTTTGTGAAAATAAAAAAATTGGGGCTAAAAGATCATTTTTGTGGAAAAAATTTCCGTTTTTTTTTCTTCACAAATAAACGCAAGTCAAATCGAAGAAATTTTAACACTATCATAAAGTACAATATGTTATGAGAAAACAGTCTCAGAATGATCAGGATCCGTTGAAGCATTTCAGAGTTATGACCTCATAAAGTGACAGTGGTCATAATTGAAAAAAATGTCCTGGTCAGGAAGTTGAAAACAGGCTTCGGGGTGAAGGGGTTAACCCCTTTCTACCATTGGATGTACTATTCACAGCTGACATCCGGCACTATGTGCCAGGAGCAGTCACGGACCGCCCCGGCACATTAACCCCCGCCACACCACGATCAAACATGATCGCGGTGTGCCAGCGGTGCAGGGAAGGATCGCGTAGGGAGGGGGCTGCCTGCGGGCTTCCCTGAGACCCCCGCAGAAACGCGATGTGATCACGTTGCTGCGAGGGTCTCCTTACCTCCCTCCCTGCTCCAGGCCCAGATCCAAGATGGCCGCGGCAGGGAGGTGGCTTCAGAGAGCCTGCTCAGAGCAGAGTGCTGTGCAAACTGTCAGATCACCGATCTGTGATGTTCCCCCCTGGGACAAAGTAAAAAAGTTTAAAAAAAATTTCCACACGTGTAAAAAAAAAAAAAAAAATCCTAAATAATGAAAAAAAAAAAAATTATTATTCCCATAAATTCATTTATTTATCTAAATAAAAAAAAACAAACAATAAAAGTACATATTTAGTATCGCCGCGTCCGTAACGACCCAACCTATAAAACTGTCCCACTAGTTAACCCCTTTAGTAAACACCGTACGAAAAAAAAAAAAAAAACGAGGCAAAAAACAACGCTTTATTATCATACCGCCGAACAAAAAGTGGAATAGCACACGATCAAAAAGACGGATAGAAATAACCATCATACCACTGAAAATGTCATCTTGTCCCGCAAAAAACGAGCCGTCATACAGCACCATCAGCAAAAAAATAAAACAGTTATAGTCCTCAGAATAAAGCGATGCAAAAATAATTATTTTTTCTATAAAATAGTTTTATCGTATAAAAGCGCTAAAACACGCGATCAAAAAGACAGATATAAATAACCATGGTACCGCTGAAAGCGTCATCTTGTCTCACAACAAACGAGCCACCATACAGCATCATCAGCAAAAAAATAAAAAAATTATAGTCCTCAGAATAAAACGATGCAAAAATAATTATTTTTTCTATAAAATAGTTTTTATTGTATAAAAGCGCCAAAACATTAAAAAATTATATAAATGAGGTGTCGCTGTAATCGTACTGACCCGAAGAATAAAACTGCTTTATCAATTTTACCAAACGCGGAACGGTATAAACGCCTCCCCCAAAAGAAATTTATGAATAGCTGGTTTTTGGTCATTCTGCCTCACAAAAATCGGATTAAAAAGCGATCAAAAAATGTTACGTGCCCGAAAATGTTACCAATAAAAACGTCAACTCGTCCAGCAAAAAACAAGACCTCACATGACTCCGTGGACCAAAATATGGAAAAATTATAGCTCTCAAAATGTGGTAACGCAAAAAATATTTTTTGCAATAAAAAGCGTCTTTTAGTGTGTGACGGGTTAGGGTTAGGGGTGTGTCTGGGTTAGAGGTGTGGTTAGGGTTACTGTTGAGATTAGGGTTAGGGGTGTGTTTGGATTAGGGTATCAGTTATAATTGGGGGGTTTCCACTGTTTAGGCACATCAGGGGCTCTCCAAACGCGACATGGCGTCCGATCTCAATTTCAGTAAATTCTGCGTTGAAAAAGTAAAACAGTGCTACTTCCCTTCCGAGCTCTCCCGTGTGCCCAAACAGGGGTTTACCCCAACATATGGGGTATCAGCGTACTCAGGACAAATTGGACGACAACTTTTGGGGTCCAATTTCTCCTGTTACCCTGGGAAAATACAAAACTGGGGGCTAAAAAATAATTTTTGTGGGAAAAAAAAGGATTTTATATTTTCATGGCTCTGCGTTATAAACTGTAGTGAAACACTTGGGGGTTCAAAGTTCTAACAACATATCTAGATAAGTTCCTTGGGGGGTCTAGTTTCCAATATGGGGTCACTTGTGGGGGGTTTCTACTGTTTAGGTACATTAGGGGCTCTGCAAACGCAATATGACGCCTGCAGACCAATCTATCTAAGTCTGCATTCCAAATGAATAATTTTTGTGGGAAAAAATGTTTGTTTTATTTTTACGGCTCTGCATTATAAACTTCTGTGAAGCCCTTGGTGGGTCAAAGTGCTCACCACACATCTAGATAAGTTACTTAGTGGGTCTACTTTCCAAAATAGTGTCATTTGTGGGGGGTTTCATTGTTTAGGCACATCAGTGGCTCTCCAAACGCAACATGGCGTCCCATCTCGGTTCCTGTCAATTTTGCATTGAAAAGTCAAATGGTGCTCCTTCCCTTCCGAGCTCTCCCATGCGCCCAAACAGTGGTTTACCCCCACATGTGGGGTATCAGCATACTCAGGACAAATTGTACAACAACGTTTGGGGTCCAATTTCTTCTCTTACCCTTGGGAAAATAAAAAATTGGGGGCGAAAAGATAATTTTTGTGAAAAAAAATGATTTTTTATTTTTACGGTTCTGCATTATAAACTTCTGTGAAGCACTTGGTGGGTCAAAGTGCTCACCACACCTCTAGATAAGTTCCTTAGGGGGTCTACTTTCCAAAATGGTGTCACTTGTGGGGGGTTTCAATGTTTAGGCACATCAGTGGCTCTCCAAACGCAACATGGTGTCCCATCTCAATTCCTGTCAATTTTGCATTGAAAAGTCAAACGGTGCTCCTTCCCTTCCGAGCTCTCCCATGCACCCAAACAGTGGTTTACTCCCACATATGGGGTATCAGCTTACTCAGGACAAATTGTACAACAACTTTTGTGGTCCAATTTCTTCTCTTACCCTTGGGAAAATAAAAAATTGGGGGCGAAAAGATAATTTTTGTGAAAAAAACAATTTTTTATTTTACGGTTCTGCATTATAAACTTCTGTGAAGCACTCGGTGGGTCAAAGTGCTCACCACACCTCTAGATAAGTTCCTTAGGGGCTCTACTTTCCAAAATGGTGTCACTTGTGGGGGGTTTCAATGTTTAGGCACATCAGTGGCTCTCCAAACGCAACATGGTGTCCCATCTTAATTCCAGTCAATTTTGCATTGAAAAGTCAAATGGTGCTCCTTCGCTTCAGAGCTCTGTCATGCACCCAAACAGTGGTTTACCCCCACATGTGGGGTATCGGCGTACTCAGGGCAAATTGTACAACAACGTTTGGGGTCCATTTTCTCCTGTTACTATTGGTAAAATAAAACAAATTGGAGCGGAAGTAAATTTTTTGTGAAAAAAAGTTAAATGTTCATTTTTATTTAAACATTCCAAAAATTCCTGTGAAACACCTGAAGGGTTAATAAACTTCTTGAATGTGGTTTTGAGCACCTTGAGGGGTGCAATTTTTAGAATGGTGTCACACTTGGGTATTTTCTATCATATAGACCCCTCAAAATGACTTCAAATGAGATGTGGTCCCTAAAAAAAAATGGTGTTGAAAAAATGAGAAATTGCTGTTCAACTTTTAACCCTTATAACTCCCTAACAAAAAAAAATTTTGGTTCCAAAATTGTGCTGATGTAAAGTAGACATGTGAGAAAATGTTACTTATTAAGTATTTTGTGTGACATATCTTTGTGATTTAATTGCATAAAAATTCAAAGTTGGAAAATTGCAAAATTTTCTAAATTTTCGCCAAATTTCCGTTTTTTTCACAAATAAATGCAGGTAATATCAAATAAATTTTACCACTATCATGAAGTACAATATGTCACGAGAAAACATTGTCAGAATCACTGGGATCCGTTGAAGCGTTCCAGAGTTATAACCTCATAAAGGGACAGTGGTCAGAATTGTAAAAATTGGCCCGGTCCATAACGTTCAAACCACCCTTGGGGGTAAAGGGGTTAATGTGTACTGAATGTCAACAGATGAAACCCTATCATGTGTAATCTGAAATTTTTGTTTCTTGGTAACAATTTGAGCAAACATTATCCTTGATCCTTATTTTTTTTAAGGTTTTGTTTTAGGTTTCTGCATTTAGTGGAAGGGTGTGGCCTTCTTCCTTTGAGATAGATAGTATGTGATGCCCCTGCGGGTCCAGTCACCACAGAGGTACTGCACCTAAGCCAGAGGTGTGGTATTCCGCTCTCGGGGAAGGAGAGGGCACTACCCAGGACCCACACAATAGCACCCAACACTAGACCTCTATAGGCCTGGAGGGAACTAGGTAGAGGGTGTGGGTGGAGGAAGTAGAGGGGGGAGGGGTTAGTGACAAGAGAAGTGGACAGTGAGAAGCAGAGGGAGTTGGAGCTGGGGACTTGAGGCGTGAGGAGCTCGTCCCAGCACCAGAGAACGGAGAGAGAGAGCAAGGAAGATAGAGAGAAGTTCCAGAGAGTGAGAGAGGAAGAAGGGGTCCTAGGGGTACGGGTAGTGAGGAATCCACCAGTGGGACCTGAATCCACACCAACCATAGTTGGGTGGAGGGACCAGGTCGCAGTAAGGCACCGGCCCTACACTAGTGGAGAAACTGAGGACTCAGCTAGCAAACCGGAGGCTGAAGTAACTGCATGTGCTTCAGCCAATTCCGCACATAATCGCTGAAAAGGCAGCCATATAGGGTCAAGGGGACCAAGAAGACATCGCCCGACAGGATCCAAGGCTGCTGGCTTTGGACACTGTGTGTGAAGGCGCAGGGCAGGAGAGCTGGAAGCCAGCAAAGAGAGACGGCCAGGGAAGGAACATAAGAAAGGGGGTTCTGGTAAAGTGCACCCCAAACTACCTGAGAGCTGAATGGGCCACAGACCCGGAGGACACAGCACCCAGCTAGGGACTGCATCTAAGAACTGTGAGGAAAGTGTGGAAACTGCATCCCGCTGTGTCCTCAGAATTATTTCCTGCATCACCTGCCCTGCACTACAACATTCACCAACATTGACTTTAACACTGTAATTGCCCTGGGACACAGCTCTACCCGTGGAGAGCCGTAACAACTCTGCTGCATCACCATCAGCCCCAGTGGTCCTCGTAAGCAGCATCGGCCACTCATTGCCGAACACCACAGGTGGCATCACAAAAAAAACCCCTATAAACTTTATTCCCCCCTTTACATTTACTTCACATTTTTTTGGACACCCAGGGCCATGGACCGGGTCACTGCTGCCATGACAACCCCCCTAAAGAACCTTCGACCTGGGCCCGAGAACACTTTGAGAGTGGTGGAATGGCTTTTACGCTTTTCTTGAGAAAAAAACGGTGTTTACTATTTACCCAATGCTATTTATATGCTCTATTGCTTTTACTTATTCACTTACAGTAGGGTAGTTGTTCATTTTATTTCTGCATTGGGTTTTGTCTGTTTGATGCCCTGTGTGAACATGCTCCTATTTTTCATGCATATCAACTTGTACTGCAATCCATTTTTTTTGTTTACTTTTAGGTAGCAACTACCTGCCTGCAAGTTCTTAGACCCATATAGAAAAAATAAAATAGTCCCAGATACCCCCTTTAATGTCTGCTGAATGCCAACAGAGCAAACCCCATCACATGCAGTTTTTGTTACTTCGGCCACGCTCCAGAGTTCAGCGCAGGTCAGGCTGTGAGGCAGCGCAGCATCAGTGACAAAACCATTATCACTGCAGCTACCGCTCGCAGCCGTGCTGAACTGGGATGACCTCTGAAGCATGGGAAAATGAACTGTCCTTTTTCCCATGCTCCACAGTTCAGCACAGGTCAGGCTGTGAAGGAGCGCTACTTCAGTGATGGCACCACTGGTCACTGAAGCTGTGCTGGCAGCATCTCATTCATTCATCAGTGGTTTTCAGCTGGGGTGGTCACATCTTGGCACCGTCCCGGTTGAAAACTGTATATACCCCATATATGGATTACGGTGTGCGACACAACTATGGACAGGTATGGGTAAATTGTTGATCGCTAAGACTGACTGATTTCCTGCGCGCTGCAGCTCTTTTAACTTAGCCACGCTCCCTACTCCTAAGTGCAAAGGTCTGTCCAGGGCCTTAAGCTTTCCCCCGTGCAACCTGGGAGACAGCCCTGACAGTTCCGGACCCGTCACGGATTAGGGATGCCTTTCTCCTGGTCTTCTCCTTACAATTACACTATATACACGTGTTTAGGGGGGAAAAAATTTAACACAAGGGCGTCTTTAAATGTCTACAATAGTGGTTACAAAAAAAAGCAAACAGAAATGACTAGCACCACATAGCAAAATGAAAAAAATATTAAAATGCAAGCTCCTGTGGCTGCAATAATCCACTAAGGAATGCAGAAGCACACGGAGTAAAGTAAAGTAAATCTGAACATTGAAGATATGAATTCTGAACTCCATCATTGCTATATAGACTATAATAGATAGGGATATTTAGCATACAAGTTGCCAAATTATGTGCACCCATCTGTCATAACAAGGTATACCCCAAACTTAGACGCAGCTCTTATGCCTTGTCATGGCCGATGGGCGCATACAGACTGGATAACTTCGGTACGAAGCCCCTCAACTGTAGAAGAATAGCAGTAATGCCATTCAAAATTCATATGTCGAATGTTTGTATATATCTTAGCATACATGAATATAATTGGTACTCCCAAAACTATGGACTCATAGGAAATAAGTACCACGAGGAGTCTTAATAAATTTTTACTATGGGGAGTCATAAGGAATAATTACAATGCCGAGGTTTCCCCTGGTATTTTTTTACGATAACCTTACCTTTTTATTATTACACTATTCCATCTGCTTCCATCTGTTCTCGCTCCTACCCTTGTCTGAAAACCTCCGATACGCACAAAAAAAAATCTGATTTAATATGTTATTTTTAGTCTCTCTACGTCTATATTCAGCTCTTTTACATATATTAATATACAGTCTCCTTTGAAAAGTCGCACAGTTGCCAGAGCAGGCAGAACGCTCTCTTAATCCCTTAAGAAAAAAAAGTTGTTTTTTATCTCGTCCGCACAAATAAAACATTAATTCAGATTTTACTATATCAGTAAGCTCTCAGAAAAGAAAGAAGAGGAAGATCTGCCACCGCTGTGACACAGGATTAGCACGGCACAACATTCTCGGGCAGCCGTCGCCTCGCACGGGGCGTCCATCCATAAATTGTATTGCTCAAATCAATTTGAATTAAACAAAACTCTTGAATGCCTCCTCGTAGCGAGAAAGTGTTCAAAACAGCATTAGAAAGGGAAATAAGGTGCCGACAAACCCACGGCACCGAGGGCGGAAAATGTATTCTGCTCCTGAAATATTCATTACCAAGACAATCTTTAATATGTGGCGAAATGTGAAGCCGCATTCAACAAATTGAGGGCAGTGAAACAAATGAGGGATCCTGGCACTCCGTGAGAGGGGTTTCTAGACATCGAACTGAAACAATTGTCCTTCTACAATAAATCGTTCATTAACCCCTTTACCCCCAAGGGTGGTTTGCACGTCAATGACCAGGCCAATTTTTACAATTCTGACCACTGTCCCTTTATGAGGTTATAACTCCGAAACGCTTCAACGGATCCTGGTGATTCTGACATTGTTTTCTCGTGACATATTGTACTTCATGATAGTGGTAAAATTTCTTTGATAGTACCTGCGTTTATTTGTGAAAAAAACGGAAATTTGGCGAAAATTTTGAAAATTTCGCAATTTTCAAACTTTGAATTTTTATGCAATTAAATCACAGAGATATGTCACACAAAATACTTAATAAGTAACATTTCCCACATGTCTCCTTTACATCAGCATAATTTTGGAACCAATTTTTTTTTTTGTTATGGAGTTATTAGGGTTAAAAGTTGACCAGCAATTTCTCATTTTTACAACACCATTTTTTTTTAGGGACCACGTCTCATTTGAAGTCATTTTGAGGGGTCTATATGATAGAAAATGCCCAAGTGTGACACCATTCTAAAAACTGCACCCCTCAAGGTGCTCAAAACCACATTCAAGAAGTTTATTAACCCTTCAGGTGTTTAATAGGAATTTTTGGAATGTTTAAATAAAAATGAACATTTAACTTTTTTACACAAAAAATTTACTTCAGCTCCAATTTGTTTTATTTTACCAAGGGTAACAGGAGAAATTGGACCTCAAAAGTTGTTGTCCAATTTGTCCTGAGTACGCTGATACCCCATATGTGGCAGTAAACCACTGTTTGGGCGCATGGGAGAGCTCGGAAGGGAAGGAGCGCTATTTGACTTTTCAATGCAAAATTGACAGGAATTGAGATGGGACGCCATGTTGCGTTTGGAGAGCCACTGATGTGCCTAAACATTGAAACCCCCCACAAGTGACACCATTTTGGAAAGTAGACCCCCTAAGGAACTTATCTAGAGGTGTGGTGAGCACTTTGACCCACCAAGTGCTTCACAGAAGTTTATAATGCAGAACCGTAAAAATAAAAAATCATATTTTTTCACAAAAATTATATTTTTGCCCCCAATTTTTTATTTTTCCAAGGGTAAGAGAAGAAATTGGACCTCAAAAGTTGTTGTCCAATTTGTCCCGAGTACGCTGATACCCCATATGTGGCAGTAAACCACTGTTTGGGCGCATGGGAGAGCTCGGAAGGGAAGGAGCGCCGTTTGACTTTTCAATGCAAAATTGACAGGAATTGAGATGGGACGCCATGTTGCGTTTGGAGAGCCACTGATGTGCCTAAACATTGAAACCCCCCACAAGTGACACCATTTTGGAAAGTAGACCCCCTAAGGAACTTATCTGGATGTGTGGTGAGCACTTTGACCCACCAAGGGCTTCACAGAAGTTTATAATGCAGAGCCATAAAAATAAAACAAAATTTTTTTCCCACAAAAATTATTTTTTAGCCCCCAGTTTTGTATTTTTCCAAGGTTAGCAGGAGAAATTGGACCCTAAATGTTGTTGTCCAATTTGTCCTGAGTACGCTGATACCCGATATGTGGGGGGGAACCACCGTTTGGGCGCATGGGAGGGCTTGGAAGGGAAGGAGCATCATTTGGAATGCAGACTTAGATGGATTGGTCTGCAGGCGTCACATTGCGTTTGCAGAGCCCCTAATGTACCTAAACAGTAGAAACCCCCCACAAGTGACCCCATATTGGAAACTAGACCCCTCAATGAACTTATCTAGATGTGTTGTGAGAACTTTGAACCCCCAAGTGTTTCACTACAGTTTATAACGCAGAGCCGTGAAAATAAAAAATCTTTTTGTTTTCCCACAAAAATTATTTTTTAGCCCCCAGTTTTGTATTTTCCCAAGGGTAACAGGAGAAATTGGTCCACAAAAGTTGTTGTCCAATTTGTCCTGAGTACGCTGATACCCCATATGTTGGGGTAAACCCCTGTTTGGGCACACAGGAGAGCTCGGAAGGGAAGGAGCACTGTTTTACTTTTTCAACGCAGAATTGGCTGGAATTGAGATAGGACGCCATGTCGTGTTTGGAGAGCCCCTGATGTGCCGAAACAGTGGAAACCCCCCAATTATAACTGAAACCCTAATCTAAACACACCCCTAACCCTAATTCCAACGGTAACCCTAACCACACCTCTAACCCTGACACACCCCTAACCCTAATCCCAACCCTATTCCCAACTGTAAATGTAATCTAAACCCTAACCCTAACTTTAGCCCCAACCCTAACTGTAGCCCCAACCCTAACCCTAACCCTAGCCCTAACCCTAGCCCTAACCCTAGCCCTAACCCTAACCCTAGCCCTAACCCTAGCCCTAACCCTAGCCCTAACCCTAGCCCTAACCCTAACCCTAACCCTAGCCCTAACCCTAGCCCTAACCCTAACCCTAGCCCTAGCCCTAGCCCTTAACCCTAGCCCTAACCCTAGCCCTAATGGGAAAATGGAAATAAATACATTTTTTTTTATTTTTCCCTAACTAAGGGGGTGATGAAGGGGGGTTTGATTTACTTTTATAGCGAGTTTTTTAGCGGATTTTTATGATTGGCTGCCGTCACACACTGAAAGACCCTTTTTATTGCAAAAAATATTTTTTGCAATACCACATTTTGAGAGCTATAATTTTTCCATATTTTGGTCCACAGAGTCATGTGAGGTCTTGTTTTTTGCGGGACGAGTTGACGTTTTTATTGAAAACATTTTTGGGCACGTGACATTTTTTGATCGCTTTTTATTCCGATTTTTGTGAGGAAGAATGACCAAAAGCCAGCTATTCATGAATTTCTATTGGGGGAGGCGTTTATACCGTTCCGCGTTTGGTAAAATTGATAAATCAGTTTTATTCTTCGGGTCAGTACGATTACAGCGATACCTCATTTATATCATTTTTTATGGTTTGGCGCTTTTATACGATAAAAAATATTTTACAGAAAAAATAATTATTTTTGCATCGCTTTATTCTCAGGACTATAACTTTTTTATTTTTTTGCTGATGATGCTGTATGGCGGCTCTTTTTTTGCGGGACAATATGACGCTTTCAGCGGTACCATGGTTATTTATATCTGTCCTTTTGATCGCGTGTTATTCCACTTTTTGTTCGGCGGTATGATAATAAAGCGTTGTTTTTTGCCTCGTTTTTTTTTTTTTTCTTACGTTGTTTACTGAAGGGGTTAACTAGTGGGACAGTTTTATAGGTCGGGTCGTTACGGACGCGGCGATACTAAATATGTGTACTTTTATTGTTTTTTTTTTATTATTTAGATGAAGAAATGTATTTATGGGAATAATATTTTTTTTTTTTTTTCATTATTTTGGAATATTTTTTTTTATTTTTTTTACACATTTGGAAAATTTTTTTTTTACTTTTTTACTTTGTCCCAGGGGGGGACATCACAGATCAGTGATCTGACAGTTTGCACAGCACTCTGTCAGATCATTGATCTGACATGCAGCGCTGCAGGCTTCACAGTGCCTGCTCTGAGCAGGCTCTGTGAAGCCACCTCCCTCCCTGCAGGACCCGGATCCGCGGCCATCTTGGATCCGGGGCTGGAGGGAGCAGGGAGGGAGGTGAGACCCTCGCAGCAACGCGATCACATCGCGTTGCTCCGGGGGTCTCAGGGAAGCCCGCAGGGAGCCCCCTCCCTGCGCGGTGCTTCCCTGCACCGCCGGCACATCGCGATCATCTTTGATCGCGGTGTGCCAGGGGTTAATGTGCCGGAGGCGGTCCGTGACCGCTCCTGGCACATAGTGCCGGATGTCAGCTGCGATAAGCAGCTGACACCCGGCCGCGATCGGCCGCGCTCCCCCCGTGAGCGCGGCCGATCGGCTATGACGTACTATCCCGTCCAGGGTCAGATAAGCCCAGGGCACCTCGACGGGATAGTACGTCTAAGGTCACAGAGGGGTTAAAATGACTATCTGAGCTAATTATCGTAAAAAAAAAGCTCAAGAGACAAGAAACATTATTAGCGTTTTCTTATACAAGAAATAGTGCCCCTCCCCCCAGTGTAATAAAAATCTGCCGTGAAGAAACGCAATTCTGTTCTTTTTTTTTGCCTTTCCGGTACACTCCCTAACAGAAGTTGTCACCTATCCATGTTATGTAAATAAAAGCTTATAACCTGACGTTAAATTCATCCATTGGTTGTATAAATTATTCTTTTGAAAGCTGAAACCCTCCGAAATGTGGTTTTGGTTAAGAAAATAAATTGGCATCAATGCAGAAATATTGATCAGTTAATGGACACAGAATGGTCAGATTTTGGCAAGACAAAAGTTTTGTCGCCCACAGAAAGTAATGTGATTAGTGTTGAGCGATACCTTCCGATATCGGAAAGTATCGGTATTGGATAGGATCGGCCGATATTCAAAAAATATCGGATATCGCCGATACCGATACCCGATCCCAATGCAAGTCAATGGGACCAAAATATCGGAATTAAAATAAACCCTTTCTTGCCTTGTAGGTTCATTCTACATGAAGGAAAACAACTAAGAATAATGCCGGATGTATTTGGGGAGGTGGCGGAGACATTAAAGTCATAGAGGTTTATCCCAATCAAATAGAATAGCATGTTTTTTGTTTTTTTTTAAGACGTTCGGAGTGACAAAGATATTGACTATGTAAATTTTTTTTTTTATTTTGTCAGATATTGATGTTTCACTATTCCACGCCCTTCCCCTTCTTTTTTTTCTTTTTTTTTTTACTTTTCCCACACTTTCATCTTCATCATCATCATCAGCATCTTTGACATCAACTTCTTCTTCACCTTATTCATCTTCTTCTTCATCATTTACCTTTTTTTTTTTTTGATTACATTCTTCATATTCATTTTATTCAACTATTATTATTCTTCCTATTCTACATATTCTTTTTATTCCACTGTTATTATTCTTCCTATTCTACTTCTTCATCATATTCTCATTTGTGACAGGCATTCCCATAGTTGTTATCTATAAAAGTTTGAAGATTACACCTTCCGTTCTGCCAGTCACAAAAGTTACATTTGTCCGCGTTCAGTTTGGCCTGCAGCATCAGGCTTTATCCAGGGGCACCACGAGGAGGAACGGACTCACCCCCATACACTGCTTAGTCTTCTTCTGCATATAATTTAGATAATATCTTTTGCTCTGATATTAAGTCTTATGCTTAATGTTCTTCTGCTCTTTGTTCTGCAGCCTCTTGTTCTTCTGCTTCTCGGTCTTCCATGTCGTCGTCTCCAGGGTCGTCGTCTCCAGTGTCGTCATCTCCGCCGTCGTCGTCTCAGCCGTCGTCGTCTCCGCCGTCGTCGTCTCCGCCGTCGTCGTCGTCATCGGGGTGGTCTTCCGGGTCGTCGTCGTCGTCGTCATCGGGGTGGTCTTCCGGGTCGTCGACTTTAGGGTCTTCAACTTGGAAATGTAGCAGAAGGTACAAGAAGGCTGAGAAAATGCCAAGAACCAGCTGATGGAACTGGAACTCGGATGGCTACCCGAAGGTTCAAGAGCCTATGGAACTACCGAGGACCAGCTGACGTTACTGGAACCCGGTTACTAAGCAGGAGGTACCCGTGCTAAAAAGCACTACCAAGGACCGCCTGACGTTGGCGGAACTCGGATACCCAGAAGGAGGCACCTAAGCCAAAGGCTCTGCCTGGAACCAGCTGACGTTACTGGAACCAGGATGGGGAGCAGAAGGTACAAGAGCAAAAGACACTGCCGAGAACCAGCTGACGGTACTGGAACCCGGATGGGTAGCCGAAGGTCCAAGAGCCAATGGAACTACCGAGGACCAGCTGACGTTACTGGAACCCGGTTACTAAGCAGGAGGTACCCGTGCCTGAAAGCACTACCAAGGACCACCTGACGTTGGTGGAACTTGGATACCCAGAAGGAGGCACCTAAGCCAAAGGCTCTGCCCGGAACCAGCTGACGGTACTGGAACCAGGATGGGGAGCAGAAGGTACAAGAGCAAAAGACACTGCCGAGAACCAGCTGACGGTGCTGGAACCAGGTGGTGGACCCGAAGGCCCACAGGAGAGGAGAGAACAGCTAGGCCGCGAGGCAGCCGCAGTTACCGAACCCCAACAGTCCTACAGGGGGAGCTGGGCCTACTGGCACTACAGAACCAGCCTTGACTACCCTGGAATTGGCTAACCCGACCGCACCACGACGGGGCAAGCATAGGCGTCTCAGTGAGCTTGACACAACCCGGAAACAGCTGACGGTGCTGAAACCAGGTTTGGCACGAGGGAGTACCTGTGACAAAAACACTGCCGAGAACCAGCTGGCGGTGCTGGAACCCGGATGCTTTGCCTATCAAACATTGTCTTCCTACAGCCCCAACTAGCGGTGTTGGAGCAAAGGGTAAGCAGGGGGAGCAGAGTGTAGGCCGAAGCCTGCACTGGAGTCAGCTTTGTGTCTGCGTTGCGTTTGCAGGACACTTTGCCGGCTACACAGTGGGGGAACAGCAGGCGGTGCTGAACCCCACTAACACATTGGCTGGTGTTTTTCTCTGTGCAGCTAGCACTTCCGGGCAAAAACTAGCGTTGTTACAGCCCAGGGTCAGCAGGAGGAGGAGAGGAGCAGAGTGTAGGCCGAAGCCTAGTTGAACCAATTTCAAAGGTAACCTTTAACCCCCCCTCAGGTGTTACAAAGTACAAGAGCCACACCTTGTGCAGCATTAATGCTGCACAAGAAAAGGTTGCTCTATTTATTTGTCTACTTGCACACGCTGAATGCAACACGTACACAATTTAGCCCATTCTACAGTCAAACTGTAGTTGAGGCGTGACTTGTATTTTTAAGGAGACGCAGCATAGGTGTCCCAAATAACGCCTTTGTGCTTGGCGCAGCTTCCTGAGCGTTGTTTTTTGCTGTACAGGAGTCATAGTAACATAGTAACATACATAGTAACATAGTTAGTAAGGCCAAAAAAAGACATTTGTCCATCCAGTTCAGCCTATATTCCATCATAATAAATCCCCAGATCTACGTCCTTCTACAGAACCTAATAATTGTATGATACAATATTGTTCTGCTCCAGGAAGACATCCAGGCCTCTCTTGAACCCCTCGACTGAGTTCGCCATCACCACCTCCTCAGGCAAGCAATTCCAGATTCTCACTGCCCTAACAGTAAAGAATCCTCTTCTATGTTGGTGGAAAAACCTTCTCTCCTCCAGACGCAAAGAATGCCCTCTTGTGCCCGTCACCTTCCTTGGTATAAACAGATCCTCAGCGAGATATTTGTATTGTCCCCTTATATACTTATACATGGTTAATAGATCGCCCCTCAGTCGTCTTTTTTCTAGACTAAATAATCCTAATTTCGCTAATCTATCTGGGTATTGTAGTTCTCCCATCCCCTTTATTAATTTTGTTGCCCTCCTTTGTACTCTCTCTAGTTCCATTATATCCTTCCTGAGCACCGGTGCCCAAAACTGGACACAGTACTCCATGTGCGGTCTAACTAGGGATTTGTACAGAGGCAGTATAATGCTCTCATCATGTGTATCCAGACCTCTTTTAATGCACCCCATGATCCTATTTGCCTTGGCAGCTGCTGCCTGGCACTGGCTGCTCCAGGTAAGTTTATCATTAACTAGGATCCCCAAGTCCTTCTCCCTGTCAGATTTACCCAGTGGTTTCCCATTCAGTGTGTAATGGTGATATTGATTCCTTCTTCCCATGTGTATAACCTTACATTTATCATTGTTAAACCTCATCTGCCACCTTTCAGCCCAAGTTTCCAACTTATCCAGATCCATCTGTAGCAGAATACTATCTTCTCTTGTATTAACTGCTTTACATAGTTTTGTATCATCTGCAAATATCGATATTTTACTGTGTAAACCTTCTACCAGATCATTAATGAATATGTTAAAGAGAACAGGTCCCAATACTGACCCCTGCGGTACCCCACTGGTCACAGCGACCCAGTTAGAGACTATACCATTTATAACCACCCTCTGCTTTCTATCACTAAGCCAGTTACTAACCCATTTACACACATTTTCCCCCAGACCAAGCATTCTCATTTTGTGTACCAACCTCTTGTGCGGCACGGTATCAAACGCTTTGGAAAAATCGAGATATACCACGTCCAATGACTCACCGTGGTCCAGCCTATAGCTTACCTCTTCATAAAAACTGATTAGATTGGTTTGACAGGAGCGATTTCTCATAAACCCATGCTGATATGGAGTTAAACAGTTATTCTCATTGAGATAATCCAGAATAACATCCCTCAGAAACCCTTCAAATATTTTACCAACAATAGAGGTTAGACTTACTGGCCTATAATTTCCAGGTTCACTTTTAGAGCCCTTTTTGAATATTGGCACCACATTTGCTATGCGCCAGTCCTGCGGAACAGACCCTGTCGCTATAGAGTCCCTAAAAATAAGAAATAATGGTTTATCTACTACATTACTTAGTTCTCTTAGTACTCGTGGGTGTATGCCATCCGGACCCGGAGATTTATCTATTTTAATCTTATTTAGCCGGTTTCGCACCTCTTCTTGGGTTAGATTGGTGACCCTTAATAAGAGTCTGCGCTCTTGTGTTATCCCTTGGCAATGCCCTGTTAGACCCACACTGCCTTTTCATAAAGTCACACTGCGGTGCTGGGATTCGTGGCCTTGAGCAGTAAATATTTTCGACGCTCACACACGTCCTTACACCTGCTTCAGACTGGGCGGCCTCTGCTGATCCCTTTTCGCATGCCGCGGCCAGGAGGCCGCACAGTCTGAAGAAGGCGGAAGGAGATGAGTGACGACAGGCGAACATATGCACTGCTCGTGCCCATAAACCACACCCTCGCTGACAAAATAAATAAGACAACGAGGGGCGTTGTTTCACGCAGGGCGGATGCACAGGCGCAGCCAGCTAACCATGATGTCAAAAGACAGGAAGCGCTACCAAGGGGGGTGCTGCGTATCATTACAAAGGAAAGTCACACCTCAGGGACAGTGGAATGGTCTCAATGAGACACATTTTGTACGTGTTGAGTTCCACGTGGGCAAGGAGAAAAAGTCAGCCACCTTGTACAAATGCAGCAGTACTGCTGAACAAGGTGGCTGTAATACATAGAAACACCTGGGGGTGGGGGGCAGGCTCCCTTCAATTTCAGTTCATGTGCCTGCATGGCGTTTGCAGGGCACGTTGCCGGCTACACAGCTGGGGAACAGCTGGCGGTGCTGAACCCCACTGACACATTGGCTGGTGTTTTTCTCTGTGCAGCTAGCACTTCCAGGCTAAAACTGGCGGTGTTATGAGCCCAGGGTCAGCAGGAGGAGGAGAGGAGCAGAGTGTAGGCCGAAGCCTGCACTGGTGGCAGATTTTGTTTTGTTGTGCCTGCGTGGCGTTTGCAGGTCACGTTGCCGGCTACACAGCTGGGGAACAGCTGGCGGTGCTGAACCCCACAAACACATTGGCTGGTGTTTTTCTCTGTGCAGCTAGCACTTCCAGGCTAAAACTGGCGGTGTTATGAGCCCAGGGTCTGCAGAAGGAGGAGAGGAGCAGAGTGTAGGCCGAAGCCTGCACTGGTGGCAGCTTTTGTTCTGTTGTGCCTGCGTGGCGTTTGCAGGTCACGTTGCCGGCTACACAGCTGGGGAACAGCTGGCGGTGCTGAACCCCACTAACACATTGGCTGGTGTTTTTCTCTGTGCAGCTAGCACGTCCGGGCACAAACTGGCGGTGTTAGAGCCCAGGGTCAGCAGGAGGAGGAGAGGAGCAGAGTGTAGGCCGAAGCCTAGTTGAACCAATTTCAAAGGTAACCTTTAACCCCCCCTCAGGTGTTGCAAGGTACAAGAGCCACACCTTGTGCAGCATTAATGCTGCACAAGTAAAAGGTTGCTCTATTTAGTTTGCTCCTTGCACACGCTGAATAAAACATGTACACTATTTAGCCCATTATACTGTCAAACAGTAGTGGTGGCGTGACTTGTCTTTTTAAGGAGATGCAGCACAGGTGTCAAAATTTACACGTAGGTGCTGCAGACTCCTTACCGTTGTTATTTGCAGTACAGGAGAGTGCGCTCTTGTGTTATCCCTTGGCAATACCCTGTTAGTGCAGGCCGTCTTATGACCTCATTTCATGTTGGCCGCTGCGGTTAACGATGGCCATAAATCCCAGACCCACAGTGCCTTTCCATAAAGTCACACTGCGGTGCTGGGATTCGTGGCCTTGTGCAGTAAATATGTTTGCCGCTCACACATGTCCTTACACCTACTTCAGACTGGGCGGCCTCATCTGATCCCTTATCGCATGCCGCGGCCATGAGGCCGCACAGTCTGAAGAAGGCGGAAGGAGGGGAGTGAAGACAGGCGAACATATGCACTGCTCGTGCCCATCAATCACACCCTCGCAGTCAAAATATATGAGACAACGAGGGGTGTTGTGTCGGGCAGGGCGGACGCACAGGCACAGCCAGCCAACCAATGATGTCTGAAGACGGGCAGCGCTAACAATGGGGGTGCTGCGTGTCATTAAAAAGGAAAGTCACACCTCAGGGACATTGTAATGGTCTCTAATGAGACACATTTTGTACGTGTTGAGTTCCACGTGGGCAAGGAGAAAAAGTCAGCCACCTTGTACAAATGCAGCAGTACTGCTGTACAAGGTGGCTGTTATACATAGAAACACCTGGGGGTGGGGGGTAGGCTCACTTCAATTTCAGTTCATGTGCCTGCGTGGCGTTTGCAGGTCACGTTGCCGGCTACACAGCAGGGGAACAGCTGGCGGTGCTGAACCCCACTAACACATTGGCTGGTGTTTTTCTCTGTGCAGCTAGCAATTCCGGGCAAAAACTAGCGTTGTTAGAGCCCAGGGTCAGCAGGAGGAGGAGAGGAGCAGAGTGTAGGCCGAAGCCAGCACTGGTGGCAGCTTTTGGTCAGTTGTGCCAGCGTGGCTTGTGCTGGACACGATGCAGGCTACACAGCAGGGGAACAGCTGGCGGTGCTGAACCCCACTAACACATTGGCTGTTTTTTTTCTCTGTGCAGCTCGCATTTCCGGGCAAAAACTAGCGGTGTTTGAGCCCAGGGGCAGCAGGAGGAGGAGAGGAGCAGAGTGTAGGCCGAAGCCTGCACTGGTGGCAGCTTTTGGTCAGTTGTGCCAGCGTGGCTTGTGCTGGACACGATGCCGGCTACACAGCAGGGGAACAGCTGGCGGTGCTGAACCCCACTATCACATTGGCGGGTGTTTTTCTCTGTGCAGCTAGCACTTCCAGGCTACAACTGGCGGTGTTATAGCCCAGGGTCAGCAGGAGTAGGAGAGGAGCAGAGTGTAGGCCGAAGCCTAGTTGAACCAATTTCAAAGGTAACCTTTAACCCCCCCTCAGGTGTTGCAAGGTACAAGAGCCACACCTTGTGCATCATTAATGCTGCACAAGTAAAAGGTTGCTCTCTTAATTTTGCTCCTTGCACACGCTGAATAAAACACGTACACTATTTAGCCCATTCTACTGTAGAACAGTAGTGGAGGCGTGACTTGTCTTTTTAAAGAAAAGCAGCACAGGTGTCGAAAATAACACCTTGGTGCATGGGCGCAGCTTCCTGAGCGTTGTTATTTGCTGTACAGGAGTCTGCGCTCTTGTTATCCCTTGGCCATGCGCTGTGAGCGCTTCCTGTCTTCTGACCTCATTTCATGTCGGCCGTTGCGGTTAGCGATGGACATGAATCCCAGACCCACAGTGTGTTTTCTAAAAATCACACTGCGTGGCTGGGATTCGTGGCCTTGTGCAGTAAATATGTTTGCCGCTCACACATGTCCTTACACCTGCTTCAGACTGGGTGGCCTCATCTGATCCCTTATCGCATGCCGCGGTCATGAGGCCACCCAGTCTGAAGAAGGCAGAAGGAGATGAGTGAACACAGGCAAACATATGCACTGCACATGCCCATCAATCACATCCTCGTTGTCCAAAAAAATAAGACACCGAGGGGCGTTGTTTCGAGCAGGGCAGACGCACAGGCGCAGCCAGCTAACCAATGATGTCAAAAGATGGGCAGCGCTAACAAGGGTGGTGCTGCGTATCATTAGAAAGGAAAGTCACACCTCAGGGACAGTGGAATGGTCTCAATGAGACACATTTAGTACGTGTTTAATTAAACGTGGGCAAGGAGAAAAAGTCTGCCACCTTGTACAAATGCAGCAGTACTGCTGTACAAGGTGGCTGTTATACATAGAAACACCTGGGGGTGGGGGGCAGGCTTCCTTCAATTTCAGTTCATGTGCCTGCGTGGCGTTTGCAGGACACGTTGCCAGCTACACAGCAGGGGAACAGCTGGCGTTGCTGAAACCCACTGACACATTGACTGGTGTTTTTCTCTGTGCAGCTCGCATGTCCGGGCAAAAACTGGCGGTGTTAGAGCCCAGGGTCAGCAGGAGGAGGAGAGGAGCAAAGTGTAGGTCGAAGCCTGCACTGGTGGCAGCTTTTGGTCGGTTGTGCCAGCGTGGCTTGTGCTGGACACGATGCCGGCTACACAGCAGGGGAACAGCTGGCGTTGCTGAACCCCACTAACACATTGGCTGTTGTTTTTCTCTGTGAAGCTCGCATTTCCGGGCAAAAACTAGCGGTGTTTAAGCCCAGGGTCAGCAGGAGGAGGAGAGGAGCAGAGTGTAGGCCGAAGCCTGCACTGGTGGCAGCTTTTGTTCTGTTGTGCCAGCGTGGCTTGTGCTGGACACGTTGCCGACTACACAGCAGGGGAACAGCTGGCGGTGCTGAACCCCACTGACACATCACCTAGTGTTTTTTCTGTGTTGACAACACTTCCAGGTGGCAACTGACAGTGTTGAAACCCAGGGAATCAAAGAGGAGCAGAGTGTAGGCCGAAGCCTGCAGTGGAGCAAGTTGAAAGGGAACCTTTAAATCCCCCCCCCCCCCAAGCATTTGTTGCTGAAAGAGCCATCTTGTACAGCAGTAATACTGCACATGGAAAATGGTGGCTCCGAAAATTATGCTCCTTGCAAACGCTGAAGTACACACTCATATAATGTGTCCCCTCACACTGTCAAACCGTCCCGGAAGTGGGACTTTCCTTTGTAATGTGACACAGCAAAGCCGTCATTCCAACCCCCTTGGTGCCGTGCGCCACCTCCTCAACGTTGTTTGGTTCTGTCACAGAGCCCGCGCTGTAATGTTATCCCTTGGCCATGCACAGTTAGCGGTGCCCGTCTTCTGACATCATGTAGGTGTCAGGCTGGCAGTGCCTGTGCGTCCAAGCTGCCCGAGATCCAACCTTGCAGTGTCATCTAATGTAGTCCCACTGCGGGCCAGGGATCCATGGGCATGCGCAGTGCATATCATCGGCTCTCACTCACCTCCTTCCTGCTTCTTCAGACTGTGCGGCGTCACGGCCGTGGCATGCTATTAGGGATCAGCTGACGCCGCCTAGTCTGAAGAAGCGTGAAGAAGGGGAGTGAGAGGCTAGTATATGCACTGCGCATGGCCATGGATACCAGGCCCACTGTGGGATCACATTAGACGACACTGCAAGGTGGGATTTCGGGCAGCGTGGACGCACAGGCGCAGCCAGGACGACAACAAATGATGTCAGAGGATGGGTAGCACAAACTGTGCATGGCCAAGGGATAACATAACAGCGCAGGGTCCATGACGGAATCAAACAACGCTAAGGAGCCAGCGCACGGTGGCAAGGGGGTAGCAATGACGGCTGTGCTGCGTCACATACAGTATGGAGCATCATGTGCGGCCATTATACAGTATGGAGCATCATGTGTGGCCATTATACAGTATGGAGCATCATGTGCGGTCATTATACAGTATGGAGCATCATGTGTGGCCATTATACAGTATTGAGCATCATGTGCGGCCATTATACAGTATGGAGCATCATGTGCGGCCATTATACAGTATGGAGCATCATGTGCGGCCATTATACAGTATTGAGCATCATGTGGGGTCTTTATACAGTATGGAGCACTGTGTGGGCATTATACAGTATGGAGCACTATGTGTGGCCATTGTAGAGTATGGAGCACTGTGTGGCCATTATACAGTATGGAGCACTGTGTGGCCATATTTTTTTGTTTATAATTATTCTTTATGAACAGTGAGATCAGCAGTGCTAAATGGGTGTGGTTTGGATGTGAATATTGGTGTGACTAGTGAATGGGTGTGGTCCGAGGCGTGGCCTAAAATTTGCCGTATCTTGGATTACAATCAGTACATGGGGGGTGTGGCTCTTTCAGATCAGGTCCTCCAACCATACAGTGCCATGCAAAAAGCCAAAGTATGGTACAAAAAATTGGCCATGCACTGTACAATGCTTTTGTGCTGTCCCGATCTGCAGGCAATACGGGGACCTTCCTTCAGTTTCAGGAGGAAGTCATCAAGGCCCTAATGTTTGGCATTCGGGGAGGTGAGGGCCCCAGTATTTCTGAATCTAATAGTGCCCGTATTGTCCCAGGTCAACATTTCCCAGGACAGGTTCCCCAAACAGCGAGGACAGCACGATCACAAAAACGGTGCAGAGTATGTTCCAAGAGGGGAATCCGAAAGGACACAATTTACTATTGTGAAACCTGCCCTGAGAAACCTGGCCTTTGCCTTAAGGATTGCTTCAAAGCATACCACACGTCCACAAATTAATACAATTAGTTTATACCCTGTTGACCAGGGCCGGCTCCAGGTTTTCGAGGGCCCCGGGCGAAAGAGTCTCAGTGGGCCCCCCCCCCCTTTAACACATACCCCGATTTATGATGCACAGATACAGCAGAGAAATGTATAGTACAATGCCAGATTTCACTTCTTACATGAGTGACAGCTATTGTAAATTCTGCAGTGTATATATACAGGACAGGAGGAGTGGTACTGTGCAGTGTATATATACAGGAGGAAAGGTGCTGTGCAGTGTATATATATACAGGAGGAAAGGTGCTGTGCAGTGTACATATACAGGAGGAAAGGTGCTGTGCAGTGTACATATACAGGAGGAGCGGTACTGTGCACTGTATATATACAGGGGAGAGGTGCTGTGCAGTGTATATATACAGGAGGAGCGGTACTGTGCAGTGTATATATACAGGAGGAAAGGTGCTGTGCAGTGTATATATACAGGAGGAAAGGTGCTGTGCAGTGTATATATATACAGGAGGAAAGGTGCTGTGCAGTGTACATATACAGGAGGAAAGGTGCTGTGCAGTGTACATATACAGGAGGAGCGGTACTGTGCACTGTATATATACAGGGGAGAGGTGCTGTGCAGTGTATATATACAGGAGGAGCGGTACTGTGCAGTGTATATATACAGGGGGAGAGGTGCTGTGCAGTGTATATATACAGGAGGAAAGGTGCTGTGCAGTGTATATATACAGGAGAGGTGCTGTGCAGTGTATATATACAGGAGGAAAGGTGCTGTGCAGTGTATATATACAGGGGGAGAGGTGCTGTGCAGTGCATATATACAGGAGGAGCGGTAATGTGCAGTGTATATATACAGGGGGAGAGGTGTTGTGCAGTGTATATATACAGGAGATGTGCTGTGCAGTGTCGTGAGCAGGGCGTTGTTGTATCAGAAAATCATTTCTGTTTTGAGTTTTTCTATGAAACAAAGACTTTTCTACATAAACAACGTTGTTTGGTTTTGCGGCCCTAAAAGATCTGTGCTACAAAGTAACAGGCGGCTCGGGCATTAATGAGGGACCTGATGCTGAATCCTTTCCACAAACCCTAATGACCCAATTAGTGCCCCGTCATTAGAAGCTCATTAAACGCCTCCCTGTCCCGAGCAGTCATGTACAGTATGGGGGGATCCTGCAGGCCACCCCCTGACTGCTCTATACCATACACTGCCCTCTGTCGCGCTCACTATTATCCTGTGCATTTCTCCTTCATCGTTACTCCATGTTACACTTGTCACCCCCACTACAGAGTACCAGGGCAGCCAATGTCACAGGTCACCCCCTCCCGGACCCTAATGGCAGCAGGAAATGTCTGCTCCTCTATTGGGTTGGAACCTGATTTAATCAAGGAATAATGTGGATTTGTTGCCGGTGGCTGCAGGGGAAGGGTTAAGTGATGCCATGTCCTTGGTGGGAGCAGTGGCAGCTGCTGGGACCTGGACAGACACAACCAATGTTGCTGTGACTGCACAGTGTGACCTGGAGGAGAGAAGCTGAGACTCCGGAGCAGAAATCACCCACATGCCAGCACTGGGCAGAGTCCCTCCAGTCACCAGCCTGGGGCCACGGGGCCCCAACGTACAGCCCACAGCTCAGTTTTATCCATGGCAGCAGCTCCCCTTCCTCCTGGCATCTGGTTAACCCCATTTATGCGGGTCGGATTGTTATCTTTAAGGTTTAGCAATAACCTTCATACAGATGGGAAGGGGTTAAGCTTCTTCCTACCCCACTGGTGCAGGTTTGGTGCAGCATGCATGTATTCTGGGAGAGCTGGGTGGCTGCAGGTTGCAGGCTGCACCCCACCAGCTGCTCCTCCAGACATCACCCACATTTTTAGGCAGCGGAGACAGACAGCAGCAGACTGAGCCATAAGACCAACTGCTATCACTGCTGGATACCTTTGCACTCACTCAGTCACTGGTAGGAGCTCCGGAATCTGCCTGATAAGCTCAGCACTGCAGCCAGCCAGGGGCAGAGCAGGAGAACATGCTCTCTCCACCCACAAACAATGTCACACTGGCTGCCTTCTCTATGTGTGCCTGCCTGGCTGCACTGACTGAGTGAGAAGATGCTTGTGTCAGAGTTGGCACATAGGGGTTAAGAGAACGCAGCCAGCAGTGACTTTGTGGGCGGAGAGAGCATGTTCTCCTGCTCTGCTCTCCCAGCTGTATCTATGACAGGGTGAGTGGGCCCCCCTCTCTCCCCAGGGCCCCGGCATTTGCCCAGGTGCGCCGGGTGCTGACGCCGGCCCTGCTGTTGACAGAACACTTTTATAAATCTGATGTACCCCACACATCTTACATATAACACCACATTATAAATCCATACACCAGTAAAACAAAAAGCATTATAATCAATACTATAAAACTATGCCTCCAGATAAATGCATTCAGGGGTGTAGATTCCAAAATGGGGGTCACTTGTGAAGGGTTTCCACTGTTTAGGCACATCAGGGGCTCTGCAAACGCAACATGACGCCTGCAGACCATTCCATCAAAATCTGCAATCCAAAACGTCACTCCTTCCATTCTGCCTAGCTGTGTGACACACAGTGGTTTTCCCCGCATATGGGATATCGGCATATTCAGGAGAAAATGTGCAACAACTTTAGTGGTTTATTTTTTTCCCGTTACCTTTGTGAAAATAAAAAAATTGGGGCTAAAAGATCATTTTTGTGGAAAAAATTTCCGTTTTTTTTTCTTCACAAATAAACGCAAGTCAAATCGAAGAAATTTTAACACTATCATAAAGTACAATATGTTATGAGAAAACAGTCTCAGAATGATCAGGATCCGTTGAAGCATTTCAGAGTTATGACCTCATAAAGTGACAGTGGTCATAATTGAAAAAAATGTCCTGGTCAGGAAGTTGAAAACAGGCTTCGGGGTGAAGGGGTTAACCCCTTTCTACCATTGGATGTACTATTCACAGCTGACATCCGGCACTATGTGCCAGGAGCAGTCACGGACCGCCCCGGCACATTAACCCCCGCCACACCACGATCAAACATGATCGCGGTGTGCCAGCGGTGCAGGGAAGGATCGCGTAGGGAGGGGGCTGCCTGCGGGCTTCCCTGAGACCCCCGCAGAAACGCGATGTGATCACGTTGCTGCGAGGGTCTCCTTACCTCCCTCCCTGCTCCAGGCCCAGATCCAAGATGGCCGCGGCAGGGAGGTGGCTTCAGAGAGCCTGCTCAGAGCAGAGTGCTGTGCAAACTGTCAGATCACCGATCTGTGATGTTCCCCCCTGGGACAAAGTAAAAAAGTTTAAAAAAAATTTCCACACGTGTAAAAAAAAAAAAAAAAATCCTAAATAATGAAAAAAAAAAAAATTATTATTCCCATAAATTCATTTATTTATCTAAATAAAAAAAAACAAACAATAAAAGTACATATTTAGTATCGCCGCGTCCGTAACGACCCAACCTATAAAACTGTCCCACTAGTTAACCCCTTTAGTAAACACCGTACGAAAAAAAAAAAAAAAACGAGGCAAAAAACAACGCTTTATTATCATACCGCCGAACAAAAAGTGGAATAGCACACGATCAAAAAGACGGATAGAAATAACCATCATACCACTGAAAATGTCATCTTGTCCCGCAAAAAACGAGCCGTCATACAGCACCATCAGCAAAAAAATAAAACAGTTATAGTCCTCAGAATAAAGCGATGCAAAAATAATTATTTTTTCTATAAAATAGTTTTATCGTATAAAAGCGCTAAAACACGCGATCAAAAAGACAGATATAAATAACCATGGTACCGCTGAAAGCGTCATCTTGTCTCACAACAAACGAGCCACCATACAGCATCATCAGCAAAAAAATAAAAAAATTATAGTCCTCAGAATAAAACGATGCAAAAATAATTATTTTTTCTATAAAATAGTTTTTATTGTATAAAAGCGCCAAAACATTAAAAAATTATATAAATGAGGTGTCGCTGTAATCGTACTGACCCGAAGAATAAAACTGCTTTATCAATTTTACCAAACGCGGAACGGTATAAACGCCTCCCCCAAAAGAAATTTATGAATAGCTGGTTTTTGGTCATTCTGCCTCACAAAAATCGGATTAAAAAGCGATCAAAAAATGTTACGTGCCCGAAAATGTTACCAATAAAAACGTCAACTCGTCCAGCAAAAAACAAGACCTCACATGACTCCGTGGACCAAAATATGGAAAAATTATAGCTCTCAAAATGTGGTAACGCAAAAAATATTTTTTGCAATAAAAAGCGTCTTTTAGTGTGTGACGGGTTAGGGTTAGGGGTGTGTCTGGGTTAGAGGTGTGGTTAGGGTTACTGTTGAGATTAGGGTTAGGGGTGTGTTTGGATTAGGGTATCAGTTATAATTGGGGGGTTTCCACTGTTTAGGCACATCAGGGGCTCTCCAAACGCGACATGGCGTCCGATCTCAATTTCAGTAAATTCTGCGTTGAAAAAGTAAAACAGTGCTACTTCCCTTCCGAGCTCTCCCGTGTGCCCAAACAGGGGTTTACCCCAACATATGGGGTATCAGCGTACTCAGGACAAATTGGACGACAACTTTTGGGGTCCAATTTCTCCTGTTACCCTGGGAAAATACAAAACTGGGGGCTAAAAAATAATTTTTGTGGGAAAAAAAAGGATTTTATATTTTCATGGCTCTGCGTTATAAACTGTAGTGAAACACTTGGGGGTTCAAAGTTCTAACAACATATCTAGATAAGTTCCTTGGGGGGTCTAGTTTCCAATATGGGGTCACTTGTGGGGGGTTTCTACTGTTTAGGTACATTAGGGGCTCTGCAAACGCAATATGACGCCTGCAGACCAATCTATCTAAGTCTGCATTCCAAATGAATAATTTTTGTGGGAAAAAATGTTTGTTTTATTTTTACGGCTCTGCATTATAAACTTCTGTGAAGCCCTTGGTGGGTCAAAGTGCTCACCACACATCTAGATAAGTTACTTAGTGGGTCTACTTTCCAAAATAGTGTCATTTGTGGGGGGTTTCATTGTTTAGGCACATCAGTGGCTCTCCAAACGCAACATGGCGTCCCATCTCGGTTCCTGTCAATTTTGCATTGAAAAGTCAAATGGTGCTCCTTCCCTTCCGAGCTCTCCCATGCGCCCAAACAGTGGTTTACCCCCACATGTGGGGTATCAGCATACTCAGGACAAATTGTACAACAACGTTTGGGGTCCAATTTCTTCTCTTACCCTTGGGAAAATAAAAAATTGGGGGCGAAAAGATAATTTTTGTGAAAAAAAATGATTTTTTATTTTTACGGTTCTGCATTATAAACTTCTGTGAAGCACTTGGTGGGTCAAAGTGCTCACCACACCTCTAGATAAGTTCCTTAGGGGGTCTACTTTCCAAAATGGTGTCACTTGTGGGGGGTTTCAATGTTTAGGCACATCAGTGGCTCTCCAAACGCAACATGGTGTCCCATCTCAATTCCTGTCAATTTTGCATTGAAAAGTCAAACGGTGCTCCTTCCCTTCCGAGCTCTCCCATGCACCCAAACAGTGGTTTACTCCCACATATGGGGTATCAGCTTACTCAGGACAAATTGTACAACAACTTTTGTGGTCCAATTTCTTCTCTTACCCTTGGGAAAATAAAAAATTGGGGGCGAAAAGATAATTTTTGTGAAAAAAACAATTTTTTATTTTACGGTTCTGCATTATAAACTTCTGTGAAGCACTCGGTGGGTCAAAGTGCTCACCACACCTCTAGATAAGTTCCTTAGGGGCTCTACTTTCCAAAATGGTGTCACTTGTGGGGGGTTTCAATGTTTAGGCACATCAGTGGCTCTCCAAACGCAACATGGTGTCCCATCTTAATTCCAGTCAATTTTGCATTGAAAAGTCAAATGGTGCTCCTTCGCTTCAGAGCTCTGTCATGCACCCAAACAGTGGTTTACCCCCACATGTGGGGTATCGGCGTACTCAGGGCAAATTGTACAACAACGTTTGGGGTCCATTTTCTCCTGTTACTATTGGTAAAATAAAACAAATTGGAGCGGAAGTAAATTTTTTGTGAAAAAAAGTTAAATGTTCATTTTTATTTAAACATTCCAAAAATTCCTGTGAAACACCTGAAGGGTTAATAAACTTCTTGAATGTGGTTTTGAGCACCTTGAGGGGTGCAATTTTTAGAATGGTGTCACACTTGGGTATTTTCTATCATATAGACCCCTCAAAATGACTTCAAATGAGATGTGGTCCCTAAAAAAAAATGGTGTTGAAAAAATGAGAAATTGCTGTTCAACTTTTAACCCTTATAACTCCCTAACAAAAAAAAATTTTGGTTCCAAAATTGTGCTGATGTAAAGTAGACATGTGAGAAAATGTTACTTATTAAGTATTTTGTGTGACATATCTTTGTGATTTAATTGCATAAAAATTCAAAGTTGGAAAATTGCAAAATTTTCTAAATTTTCGCCAAATTTCCGTTTTTTTCACAAATAAATGCAGGTAATATCAAATAAATTTTACCACTATCATGAAGTACAATATGTCACGAGAAAACATTGTCAGAATCACTGGGATCCGTTGAAGCGTTCCAGAGTTATAACCTCATAAAGGGACAGTGGTCAGAATTGTAAAAATTGGCCCGGTCCATAACGTTCAAACCACCCTTGGGGGTAAAGGGGTTAATGTGTACTGAATGTCAACAGATGAAACCCTATCATGTGTAATCTGAAATTTTTGTTTCTTGGTAACAATTTGAGCAAACATTATCCTTGATCCTTATTTTTTTTAAGGTTTTGTTTTAGGTTTCTGCATTTAGTGGAAGGGTGTGGCCTTCTTCCTTTGAGATAGATAGTATGTGATGCCCCTGCGGGTCCAGTCACCACAGAGGTACTGCACCTAAGCCAGAGGTGTGGTATTCCGCTCTCGGGGAAGGAGAGGGCACTACCCAGGACCCACACAATAGCACCCAACACTAGACCTCTATAGGCCTGGAGGGAACTAGGTAGAGGGTGTGGGTGGAGGAAGTAGAGGGGGGAGGGGTTAGTGACAAGAGAAGTGGACAGTGAGAAGCAGAGGGAGTTGGAGCTGGGGACTTGAGGCGTGAGGAGCTCGTCCCAGCACCAGAGAACGGAGAGAGAGAGCAAGGAAGATAGAGAGAAGTTCCAGAGAGTGAGAGAGGAAGAAGGGGTCCTAGGGGTACGGGTAGTGAGGAATCCACCAGTGGGACCTGAATCCACACCAACCATAGTTGGGTGGAGGGACCAGGTCGCAGTAAGGCACCGGCCCTACACTAGTGGAGAAACTGAGGACTCAGCTAGCAAACCGGAGGCTGAAGTAACTGCATGTGCTTCAGCCAATTCCGCACATAATCGCTGAAAAGGCAGCCATATAGGGTCAAGGGGACCAAGAAGACATCGCCCGACAGGATCCAAGGCTGCTGGCTTTGGACACTGTGTGTGAAGGCGCAGGGCAGGAGAGCTGGAAGCCAGCAAAGAGAGACGGCCAGGGAAGGAACATAAGAAAGGGGGTTCTGGTAAAGTGCACCCCAAACTACCTGAGAGCTGAATGGGCCACAGACCCGGAGGACACAGCACCCAGCTAGGGACTGCATCTAAGAACTGTGAGGAAAGTGTGGAAACTGCATCCCGCTGTGTCCTCAGAATTATTTCCTGCATCACCTGCCCTGCACTACAACATTCACCAACATTGACTTTAACACTGTAATTGCCCTGGGACACAGCTCTACCCGTGGAGAGCCGTAACAACTCTGCTGCATCACCATCAGCCCCAGTGGTCCTCGTAAGCAGCATCGGCCACTCATTGCCGAACACCACAGGTGGCATCACAAAAAAAACCCCTATAAACTTTATTCCCCCCTTTACATTTACTTCACATTTTTTTGGACACCCAGGGCCATGGACCGGGTCACTGCTGCCATGACAACCCCCCTAAAGAACCTTCGACCTGGGCCCGAGAACACTTTGAGAGTGGTGGAATGGCTTTTACGCTTTTCTTGAGAAAAAAACGGTGTTTACTATTTACCCAATGCTATTTATATGCTCTATTGCTTTTACTTATTCACTTACAGTAGGGTAGTTGTTCATTTTATTTCTGCATTGGGTTTTGTCTGTTTGATGCCCTGTGTGAACATGCTCCTATTTTTCATGCATATCAACTTGTACTGCAATCCATTTTTTTTGTTTACTTTTAGGTAGCAACTACCTGCCTGCAAGTTCTTAGACCCATATAGAAAAAATAAAATAGTCCCAGATACCCCCTTTAATGTCTGCTGAATGCCAACAGAGCAAACCCCATCACATGCAGTTTTTGTTACTTCGGCCACGCTCCAGAGTTCAGCGCAGGTCAGGCTGTGAGGCAGCGCAGCATCAGTGACAAAACCATTATCACTGCAGCTACCGCTCGCAGCCGTGCTGAACTGGGATGACCTCTGAAGCATGGGAAAATGAACTGTCCTTTTTCCCATGCTCCACAGTTCAGCACAGGTCAGGCTGTGAAGGAGCGCTACTTCAGTGATGGCACCACTGGTCACTGAAGCTGTGCTGGCAGCATCTCATTCATTCATCAGTGGTTTTCAGCTGGGGTGGTCACATCTTGGCACCGTCCCGGTTGAAAACTGTATATACCCCATATATGGATTACGGTGTGCGACACAACTATGGACAGGTATGGGTAAATTGTTGATCGCTAAGACTGACTGATTTCCTGCGCGCTGCAGCTCTTTTAACTTAGCCACGCTCCCTACTCCTAAGTGCAAAGGTCTGTCCAGGGCCTTAAGCTTTCCCCCGTGCAACCTGGGAGACAGCCCTGACAGTTCCGGACCCGTCACGGATTAGGGATGCCTTTCTCCTGGTCTTCTCCTTACAATTACACTATATACACGTGTTTAGGGGGGAAAAAATTTAACACAAGGGCGTCTTTAAATGTCTACAATAGTGGTTACAAAAAAAAGCAAACAGAAATGACTAGCACCACATAGCAAAATGAAAAAAATATTAAAATGCAAGCTCCTGTGGCTGCAATAATCCACTAAGGAATGCAGAAGCACACGGAGTAAAGTAAAGTAAATCTGAACATTGAAGATATGAATTCTGAACTCCATCATTGCTATATAGACTATAATAGATAGGGATATTTAGCATACAAGTTGCCAAATTATGTGCACCCATCTGTCATAACAAGGTATACCCCAAACTTAGACGCAGCTCTTATGCCTTGTCATGGCCGATGGGCGCATACAGACTGGATAACTTCGGTACGAAGCCCCTCAACTGTAGAAGAATAGCAGTAATGCCATTCAAAATTCATATGTCGAATGTTTGTATATATCTTAGCATACATGAATATAATTGGTACTCCCAAAACTATGGACTCATAGGAAATAAGTACCACGAGGAGTCTTAATAAATTTTTACTATGGGGAGTCATAAGGAATAATTACAATGCCGAGGTTTCCCCTGGTATTTTTTTACGATAACCTTACCTTTTTATTATTACACTATTCCATCTGCTTCCATCTGTTCTCGCTCCTACCCTTGTCTGAAAACCTCCGATACGCACAAAAAAAAATCTGATTTAATATGTTATTTTTAGTCTCTCTACGTCTATATTCAGCTCTTTTACATATATTAATATACAGTCTCCTTTGAAAAGTCGCACAGTTGCCAGAGCAGGCAGAACGCTCTCTTAATCCCTTAAGAAAAAAAAGTTGTTTTTTATCTCGTCCGCACAAATAAAACATTAATTCAGATTTTACTATATCAGTAAGCTCTCAGAAAAGAAAGAAGAGGAAGATCTGCCACCGCTGTGACACAGGATTAGCACGGCACAACATTCTCGGGCAGCCGTCGCCTCGCACGGGGCGTCCATCCATAAATTGTATTGCTCAAATCAATTTGAATTAAACAAAACTCTTGAATGCCTCCTCGTAGCGAGAAAGTGTTCAAAACAGCATTAGAAAGGGAAATAAGGTGCCGACAAACCCACGGCACCGAGGGCGGAAAATGTATTCTGCTCCTGAAATATTCATTACCAAGACAATCTTTAATATGTGGCGAAATGTGAAGCCGCATTCAACAAATTGAGGGCAGTGAAACAAATGAGGGATCCTGGCACTCCGTGAGAGGGGTTTCTAGACATCGAACTGAAACAATTGTCCTTCTACAATAAATCGTTCATTAACCCCTTTACCCCCAAGGGTGGTTTGCACGTCAATGACCAGGCCAATTTTTACAATTCTGACCACTGTCCCTTTATGAGGTTATAACTCCGAAACGCTTCAACGGATCCTGGTGATTCTGACATTGTTTTCTCGTGACATATTGTACTTCATGATAGTGGTAAAATTTCTTTGATAGTACCTGCGTTTATTTGTGAAAAAAACGGAAATTTGGCGAAAATTTTGAAAATTTCGCAATTTTCAAACTTTGAATTTTTATGCAATTAAATCACAGAGATATGTCACACAAAATACTTAATAAGTAACATTTCCCACATGTCTCCTTTACATCAGCATAATTTTGGAACCAATTTTTTTTTTTGTTATGGAGTTATTAGGGTTAAAAGTTGACCAGCAATTTCTCATTTTTACAACACCATTTTTTTTTAGGGACCACGTCTCATTTGAAGTCATTTTGAGGGGTCTATATGATAGAAAATGCCCAAGTGTGACACCATTCTAAAAACTGCACCCCTCAAGGTGCTCAAAACCACATTCAAGAAGTTTATTAACCCTTCAGGTGTTTAATAGGAATTTTTGGAATGTTTAAATAAAAATGAACATTTAACTTTTTTACACAAAAAATTTACTTCAGCTCCAATTTGTTTTATTTTACCAAGGGTAACAGGAGAAATTGGACCTCAAAAGTTGTTGTCCAATTTGTCCTGAGTACGCTGATACCCCATATGTGGCAGTAAACCACTGTTTGGGCGCATGGGAGAGCTCGGAAGGGAAGGAGCGCTATTTGACTTTTCAATGCAAAATTGACAGGAATTGAGATGGGACGCCATGTTGCGTTTGGAGAGCCACTGATGTGCCTAAACATTGAAACCCCCCACAAGTGACACCATTTTGGAAAGTAGACCCCCTAAGGAACTTATCTAGAGGTGTGGTGAGCACTTTGACCCACCAAGTGCTTCACAGAAGTTTATAATGCAGAACCGTAAAAATAAAAAATCATATTTTTTCACAAAAATTATATTTTTGCCCCCAATTTTTTATTTTTCCAAGGGTAAGAGAAGAAATTGGACCTCAAAAGTTGTTGTCCAATTTGTCCCGAGTACGCTGATACCCCATATGTGGCAGTAAACCACTGTTTGGGCGCATGGGAGAGCTCGGAAGGGAAGGAGCGCCGTTTGACTTTTCAATGCAAAATTGACAGGAATTGAGATGGGACGCCATGTTGCGTTTGGAGAGCCACTGATGTGCCTAAACATTGAAACCCCCCACAAGTGACACCATTTTGGAAAGTAGACCCCCTAAGGAACTTATCTGGATGTGTGGTGAGCACTTTGACCCACCAAGGGCTTCACAGAAGTTTATAATGCAGAGCCATAAAAATAAAACAAAATTTTTTTCCCACAAAAATTATTTTTTAGCCCCCAGTTTTGTATTTTTCCAAGGTTAGCAGGAGAAATTGGACCCTAAATGTTGTTGTCCAATTTGTCCTGAGTACGCTGATACCCGATATGTGGGGGGGAACCACCGTTTGGGCGCATGGGAGGGCTTGGAAGGGAAGGAGCATCATTTGGAATGCAGACTTAGATGGATTGGTCTGCAGGCGTCACATTGCGTTTGCAGAGCCCCTAATGTACCTAAACAGTAGAAACCCCCCACAAGTGACCCCATATTGGAAACTAGACCCCTCAATGAACTTATCTAGATGTGTTGTGAGAACTTTGAACCCCCAAGTGTTTCACTACAGTTTATAACGCAGAGCCGTGAAAATAAAAAATCTTTTTGTTTTCCCACAAAAATTATTTTTTAGCCCCCAGTTTTGTATTTTCCCAAGGGTAACAGGAGAAATTGGTCCACAAAAGTTGTTGTCCAATTTGTCCTGAGTACGCTGATACCCCATATGTTGGGGTAAACCCCTGTTTGGGCACACAGGAGAGCTCGGAAGGGAAGGAGCACTGTTTTACTTTTTCAACGCAGAATTGGCTGGAATTGAGATAGGACGCCATGTCGTGTTTGGAGAGCCCCTGATGTGCCGAAACAGTGGAAACCCCCCAATTATAACTGAAACCCTAATCTAAACACACCCCTAACCCTAATTCCAACGGTAACCCTAACCACACCTCTAACCCTGACACACCCCTAACCCTAATCCCAACCCTATTCCCAACTGTAAATGTAATCTAAACCCTAACCCTAACTTTAGCCCCAACCCTAACTGTAGCCCCAACCCTAACCCTAACCCTAGCCCTAACCCTAGCCCTAACCCTAGCCCTAACCCTAACCCTAGCCCTAACCCTAGCCCTAACCCTAGCCCTAACCCTAGCCCTAACCCTAACCCTAACCCTAGCCCTAACCCTAGCCCTAACCCTAACCCTAGCCCTAGCCCTAGCCCTTAACCCTAGCCCTAACCCTAGCCCTAATGGGAAAATGGAAATAAATACATTTTTTTTTATTTTTCCCTAACTAAGGGGGTGATGAAGGGGGGTTTGATTTACTTTTATAGCGAGTTTTTTAGCGGATTTTTATGATTGGCTGCCGTCACACACTGAAAGACCCTTTTTATTGCAAAAAATATTTTTTGCAATACCACATTTTGAGAGCTATAATTTTTCCATATTTTGGTCCACAGAGTCATGTGAGGTCTTGTTTTTTGCGGGACGAGTTGACGTTTTTATTGAAAACATTTTTGGGCACGTGACATTTTTTGATCGCTTTTTATTCCGATTTTTGTGAGGAAGAATGACCAAAAGCCAGCTATTCATGAATTTCTATTGGGGGAGGCGTTTATACCGTTCCGCGTTTGGTAAAATTGATAAATCAGTTTTATTCTTCGGGTCAGTACGATTACAGCGATACCTCATTTATATCATTTTTTATGGTTTGGCGCTTTTATACGATAAAAAATATTTTACAGAAAAAATAATTATTTTTGCATCGCTTTATTCTCAGGACTATAACTTTTTTATTTTTTTGCTGATGATGCTGTATGGCGGCTCTTTTTTTGCGGGACAATATGACGCTTTCAGCGGTACCATGGTTATTTATATCTGTCCTTTTGATCGCGTGTTATTCCACTTTTTGTTCGGCGGTATGATAATAAAGCGTTGTTTTTTGCCTCGTTTTTTTTTTTTTTCTTACGTTGTTTACTGAAGGGGTTAACTAGTGGGACAGTTTTATAGGTCGGGTCGTTACGGACGCGGCGATACTAAATATGTGTACTTTTATTGTTTTTTTTTTATTATTTAGATGAAGAAATGTATTTATGGGAATAATATTTTTTTTTTTTTTTCATTATTTTGGAATATTTTTTTTTATTTTTTTTACACATTTGGAAAATTTTTTTTTTACTTTTTTACTTTGTCCCAGGGGGGGACATCACAGATCAGTGATCTGACAGTTTGCACAGCACTCTGTCAGATCATTGATCTGACATGCAGCGCTGCAGGCTTCACAGTGCCTGCTCTGAGCAGGCTCTGTGAAGCCACCTCCCTCCCTGCAGGACCCGGATCCGCGGCCATCTTGGATCCGGGGCTGGAGGGAGCAGGGAGGGAGGTGAGACCCTCGCAGCAACGCGATCACATCGCGTTGCTCCGGGGGTCTCAGGGAAGCCCGCAGGGAGCCCCCTCCCTGCGCGGTGCTTCCCTGCACCGCCGGCACATCGCGATCATCTTTGATCGCGGTGTGCCAGGGGTTAATGTGCCGGAGGCGGTCCGTGACCGCTCCTGGCACATAGTGCCGGATGTCAGCTGCGATAAGCAGCTGACACCCGGCCGCGATCGGCCGCGCTCCCCCCGTGAGCGCGGCCGATCGGCTATGACGTACTATCCCGTCCAGGGTCAGATAAGCCCAGGGCACCTCGACGGGATAGTACGTCTAAGGTCACAGAGGGGTTAAAATGACTATCTGAGCTAATTATCGTAAAAAAAAAGCTCAAGAGACAAGAAACATTATTAGCGTTTTCTTATACAAGAAATAGTGCCCCTCCCCCCAGTGTAATAAAAATCTGCCGTGAAGAAACGCAATTCTGTTCTTTTTTTTTGCCTTTCCGGTACACTCCCTAACAGAAGTTGTCACCTATCCATGTTATGTAAATAAAAGCTTATAACCTGACGTTAAATTCATCCATTGGTTGTATAAATTATTCTTTTGAAAGCTGAAACCCTCCGAAATGTGGTTTTGGTTAAGAAAATAAATTGGCATCAATGCAGAAATATTGATCAGTTAATGGACACAGAATGGTCAGATTTTGGCAAGACAAAAGTTTTGTCGCCCACAGAAAGTAATGTGATTAGTGTTGAGCGATACCTTCCGATATCGGAAAGTATCGGTATTGGATAGGATCGGCCGATATTCAAAAAATATCGGATATCGCCGATACCGATACCCGATCCCAATGCAAGTCAATGGGACCAAAATATCGGAATTAAAATAAACCCTTTCTTGCCTTGTAGGTTCATTCTACATGAAGGAAAACAACTAAGAATAATGCCGGATGTATTTGGGGAGGTGGCGGAGACATTAAAGTCATAGAGGTTTATCCCAATCAAATAGAATAGCATGTTTTTTGTTTTTTTTTAAGACGTTCGGAGTGACAAAGATATTGACTATGTAAATTTTTTTTTTTATTTTGTCAGATATTGATGTTTCACTATTCCACGCCCTTCCCCTTCTTTTTTTTCTTTTTTTTTTTACTTTTCCCACACTTTCATCTTCATCATCATCATCAGCATCTTTGACATCAACTTCTTCTTCACCTTATTCATCTTCTTCTTCATCATTTACCTTTTTTTTTTTTTGATTACATTCTTCATATTCATTTTATTCAACTATTATTATTCTTCCTATTCTACATATTCTTTTTATTCCACTGTTATTATTCTTCCTATTCTACTTCTTCATCATATTCTCATTTGTGACAGGCATTCCCATAGTTGTTATCTATAAAAGTTTGAAGATTACACCTTCCGTTCTGCCAGTCACAAAAGTTACATTTGTCCGCGTTCAGTTTGGCCTGCAGCATCAGGCTTTATCCAGGGGCACCACGAGGAGGAACGGACTCACCCCCATACACTGCTTAGTCTTCTTCTGCATATAATTTAGATAATATCTTTTGCTCTGATATTAAGTCTTATGCTTAATGTTCTTCTGCTCTTTGTTCTGCAGCCTCTTGTTCTTCTGCTTCTCGGTCTTCCATGTCGTCGTCTCCAGGGTCGTCGTCTCCAGTGTCGTCATCTCCGCCGTCGTCGTCTCAGCCGTCGTCGTCTCCGCCGTCGTCGTCTCCGCCGTCGTCGTCGTCATCGGGGTGGTCTTCCGGGTCGTCGTCGTCGTCGTCATCGGGGTGGTCTTCCGGGTCGTCGACTTTAGGGTCTTCAACTTGGAAATGTAGCAGAAGGTACAAGAAGGCTGAGAAAATGCCAAGAACCAGCTGATGGAACTGGAACTCGGATGGCTACCCGAAGGTTCAAGAGCCTATGGAACTACCGAGGACCAGCTGACGTTACTGGAACCCGGTTACTAAGCAGGAGGTACCCGTGCTAAAAAGCACTACCAAGGACCGCCTGACGTTGGCGGAACTCGGATACCCAGAAGGAGGCACCTAAGCCAAAGGCTCTGCCTGGAACCAGCTGACGTTACTGGAACCAGGATGGGGAGCAGAAGGTACAAGAGCAAAAGACACTGCCGAGAACCAGCTGACGGTACTGGAACCCGGATGGGTAGCCGAAGGTCCAAGAGCCAATGGAACTACCGAGGACCAGCTGACGTTACTGGAACCCGGTTACTAAGCAGGAGGTACCCGTGCCTGAAAGCACTACCAAGGACCACCTGACGTTGGTGGAACTTGGATACCCAGAAGGAGGCACCTAAGCCAAAGGCTCTGCCCGGAACCAGCTGACGGTACTGGAACCAGGATGGGGAGCAGAAGGTACAAGAGCAAAAGACACTGCCGAGAACCAGCTGACGGTGCTGGAACCAGGTGGTGGACCCGAAGGCCCACAGGAGAGGAGAGAACAGCTAGGCCGCGAGGCAGCCGCAGTTACCGAACCCCAACAGTCCTACAGGGGGAGCTGGGCCTACTGGCACTACAGAACCAGCCTTGACTACCCTGGAATTGGCTAACCCGACCGCACCACGACGGGGCAAGCATAGGCGTCTCAGTGAGCTTGACACAACCCGGAAACAGCTGACGGTGCTGAAACCAGGTTTGGCACGAGGGAGTACCTGTGACAAAAACACTGCCGAGAACCAGCTGGCGGTGCTGGAACCCGGATGCTTTGCCTATCAAACATTGTCTTCCTACAGCCCCAACTAGCGGTGTTGGAGCAAAGGGTAAGCAGGGGGAGCAGAGTGTAGGCCGAAGCCTGCACTGGAGTCAGCTTTGTGTCTGCGTTGCGTTTGCAGGACACTTTGCCGGCTACACAGTGGGGGAACAGCAGGCGGTGCTGAACCCCACTAACACATTGGCTGGTGTTTTTCTCTGTGCAGCTAGCACTTCCGGGCAAAAACTAGCGTTGTTACAGCCCAGGGTCAGCAGGAGGAGGAGAGGAGCAGAGTGTAGGCCGAAGCCTAGTTGAACCAATTTCAAAGGTAACCTTTAACCCCCCCTCAGGTGTTACAAAGTACAAGAGCCACACCTTGTGCAGCATTAATGCTGCACAAGAAAAGGTTGCTCTATTTATTTGTCTACTTGCACACGCTGAATGCAACACGTACACAATTTAGCCCATTCTACAGTCAAACTGTAGTTGAGGCGTGACTTGTATTTTTAAGGAGACGCAGCATAGGTGTCCCAAATAACGCCTTTGTGCTTGGCGCAGCTTCCTGAGCGTTGTTTTTTGCTGTACAGGAGTCATAGTAACATAGTAACATACATAGTAACATAGTTAGTAAGGCCAAAAAAAGACATTTGTCCATCCAGTTCAGCCTATATTCCATCATAATAAATCCCCAGATCTACGTCCTTCTACAGAACCTAATAATTGTATGATACAATATTGTTCTGCTCCAGGAAGACATCCAGGCCTCTCTTGAACCCCTCGACTGAGTTCGCCATCACCACCTCCTCAGGCAAGCAATTCCAGATTCTCACTGCCCTAACAGTAAAGAATCCTCTTCTATGTTGGTGGAAAAACCTTCTCTCCTCCAGACGCAAAGAATGCCCTCTTGTGCCCGTCACCTTCCTTGGTATAAACAGATCCTCAGCGAGATATTTGTATTGTCCCCTTATATACTTATACATGGTTAATAGATCGCCCCTCAGTCGTCTTTTTTCTAGACTAAATAATCCTAATTTCGCTAATCTATCTGGGTATTGTAGTTCTCCCATCCCCTTTATTAATTTTGTTGCCCTCCTTTGTACTCTCTCTAGTTCCATTATATCCTTCCTGAGCACCGGTGCCCAAAACTGGACACAGTACTCCATGTGCGGTCTAACTAGGGATTTGTACAGAGGCAGTATAATGCTCTCATCATGTGTATCCAGACCTCTTTTAATGCACCCCATGATCCTATTTGCCTTGGCAGCTGCTGCCTGGCACTGGCTGCTCCAGGTAAGTTTATCATTAACTAGGATCCCCAAGTCCTTCTCCCTGTCAGATTTACCCAGTGGTTTCCCATTCAGTGTGTAATGGTGATATTGATTCCTTCTTCCCATGTGTATAACCTTACATTTATCATTGTTAAACCTCATCTGCCACCTTTCAGCCCAAGTTTCCAACTTATCCAGATCCATCTGTAGCAGAATACTATCTTCTCTTGTATTAACTGCTTTACATAGTTTTGTATCATCTGCAAATATCGATATTTTACTGTGTAAACCTTCTACCAGATCATTAATGAATATGTTAAAGAGAACAGGTCCCAATACTGACCCCTGCGGTACCCCACTGGTCACAGCGACCCAGTTAGAGACTATACCATTTATAACCACCCTCTGCTTTCTATCACTAAGCCAGTTACTAACCCATTTACACACATTTTCCCCCAGACCAAGCATTCTCATTTTGTGTACCAACCTCTTGTGCGGCACGGTATCAAACGCTTTGGAAAAATCGAGATATACCACGTCCAATGACTCACCGTGGTCCAGCCTATAGCTTACCTCTTCATAAAAACTGATTAGATTGGTTTGACAGGAGCGATTTCTCATAAACCCATGCTGATATGGAGTTAAACAGTTATTCTCATTGAGATAATCCAGAATAACATCCCTCAGAAACCCTTCAAATATTTTACCAACAATAGAGGTTAGACTTACTGGCCTATAATTTCCAGGTTCACTTTTAGAGCCCTTTTTGAATATTGGCACCACATTTGCTATGCGCCAGTCCTGCGGAACAGACCCTGTCGCTATAGAGTCCCTAAAAATAAGAAATAATGGTTTATCTACTACATTACTTAGTTCTCTTAGTACTCGTGGGTGTATGCCATCCGGACCCGGAGATTTATCTATTTTAATCTTATTTAGCCGGTTTCGCACCTCTTCTTGGGTTAGATTGGTGACCCTTAATAAGAGTCTGCGCTCTTGTGTTATCCCTTGGCAATGCCCTGTTAGACCCACACTGCCTTTTCATAAAGTCACACTGCGGTGCTGGGATTCGTGGCCTTGAGCAGTAAATATTTTCGACGCTCACACACGTCCTTACACCTGCTTCAGACTGGGCGGCCTCTGCTGATCCCTTTTCGCATGCCGCGGCCAGGAGGCCGCACAGTCTGAAGAAGGCGGAAGGAGATGAGTGACGACAGGCGAACATATGCACTGCTCGTGCCCATAAACCACACCCTCGCTGACAAAATAAATAAGACAACGAGGGGCGTTGTTTCACGCAGGGCGGATGCACAGGCGCAGCCAGCTAACCATGATGTCAAAAGACAGGAAGCGCTACCAAGGGGGGTGCTGCGTATCATTACAAAGGAAAGTCACACCTCAGGGACAGTGGAATGGTCTCAATGAGACACATTTTGTACGTGTTGAGTTCCACGTGGGCAAGGAGAAAAAGTCAGCCACCTTGTACAAATGCAGCAGTACTGCTGAACAAGGTGGCTGTAATACATAGAAACACCTGGGGGTGGGGGGCAGGCTCCCTTCAATTTCAGTTCATGTGCCTGCATGGCGTTTGCAGGGCACGTTGCCGGCTACACAGCTGGGGAACAGCTGGCGGTGCTGAACCCCACTGACACATTGGCTGGTGTTTTTCTCTGTGCAGCTAGCACTTCCAGGCTAAAACTGGCGGTGTTATGAGCCCAGGGTCAGCAGGAGGAGGAGAGGAGCAGAGTGTAGGCCGAAGCCTGCACTGGTGGCAGATTTTGTTTTGTTGTGCCTGCGTGGCGTTTGCAGGTCACGTTGCCGGCTACACAGCTGGGGAACAGCTGGCGGTGCTGAACCCCACAAACACATTGGCTGGTGTTTTTCTCTGTGCAGCTAGCACTTCCAGGCTAAAACTGGCGGTGTTATGAGCCCAGGGTCTGCAGAAGGAGGAGAGGAGCAGAGTGTAGGCCGAAGCCTGCACTGGTGGCAGCTTTTGTTCTGTTGTGCCTGCGTGGCGTTTGCAGGTCACGTTGCCGGCTACACAGCTGGGGAACAGCTGGCGGTGCTGAACCCCACTAACACATTGGCTGGTGTTTTTCTCTGTGCAGCTAGCACGTCCGGGCACAAACTGGCGGTGTTAGAGCCCAGGGTCAGCAGGAGGAGGAGAGGAGCAGAGTGTAGGCCGAAGCCTAGTTGAACCAATTTCAAAGGTAACCTTTAACCCCCCCTCAGGTGTTGCAAGGTACAAGAGCCACACCTTGTGCAGCATTAATGCTGCACAAGTAAAAGGTTGCTCTATTTAGTTTGCTCCTTGCACACGCTGAATAAAACATGTACACTATTTAGCCCATTATACTGTCAAACAGTAGTGGTGGCGTGACTTGTCTTTTTAAGGAGATGCAGCACAGGTGTCAAAATTTACACGTAGGTGCTGCAGACTCCTTACCGTTGTTATTTGCAGTACAGGAGAGTGCGCTCTTGTGTTATCCCTTGGCAATACCCTGTTAGTGCAGGCCGTCTTATGACCTCATTTCATGTTGGCCGCTGCGGTTAACGATGGCCATAAATCCCAGACCCACAGTGCCTTTCCATAAAGTCACACTGCGGTGCTGGGATTCGTGGCCTTGTGCAGTAAATATGTTTGCCGCTCACACATGTCCTTACACCTACTTCAGACTGGGCGGCCTCATCTGATCCCTTATCGCATGCCGCGGCCATGAGGCCGCACAGTCTGAAGAAGGCGGAAGGAGGGGAGTGAAGACAGGCGAACATATGCACTGCTCGTGCCCATCAATCACACCCTCGCAGTCAAAATATATGAGACAACGAGGGGTGTTGTGTCGGGCAGGGCGGACGCACAGGCACAGCCAGCCAACCAATGATGTCTGAAGACGGGCAGCGCTAACAATGGGGGTGCTGCGTGTCATTAAAAAGGAAAGTCACACCTCAGGGACATTGTAATGGTCTCTAATGAGACACATTTTGTACGTGTTGAGTTCCACGTGGGCAAGGAGAAAAAGTCAGCCACCTTGTACAAATGCAGCAGTACTGCTGTACAAGGTGGCTGTTATACATAGAAACACCTGGGGGTGGGGGGTAGGCTCACTTCAATTTCAGTTCATGTGCCTGCGTGGCGTTTGCAGGTCACGTTGCCGGCTACACAGCAGGGGAACAGCTGGCGGTGCTGAACCCCACTAACACATTGGCTGGTGTTTTTCTCTGTGCAGCTAGCAATTCCGGGCAAAAACTAGCGTTGTTAGAGCCCAGGGTCAGCAGGAGGAGGAGAGGAGCAGAGTGTAGGCCGAAGCCAGCACTGGTGGCAGCTTTTGGTCAGTTGTGCCAGCGTGGCTTGTGCTGGACACGATGCAGGCTACACAGCAGGGGAACAGCTGGCGGTGCTGAACCCCACTAACACATTGGCTGTTTTTTTTCTCTGTGCAGCTCGCATTTCCGGGCAAAAACTAGCGGTGTTTGAGCCCAGGGGCAGCAGGAGGAGGAGAGGAGCAGAGTGTAGGCCGAAGCCTGCACTGGTGGCAGCTTTTGGTCAGTTGTGCCAGCGTGGCTTGTGCTGGACACGATGCCGGCTACACAGCAGGGGAACAGCTGGCGGTGCTGAACCCCACTATCACATTGGCGGGTGTTTTTCTCTGTGCAGCTAGCACTTCCAGGCTACAACTGGCGGTGTTATAGCCCAGGGTCAGCAGGAGTAGGAGAGGAGCAGAGTGTAGGCCGAAGCCTAGTTGAACCAATTTCAAAGGTAACCTTTAACCCCCCCTCAGGTGTTGCAAGGTACAAGAGCCACACCTTGTGCATCATTAATGCTGCACAAGTAAAAGGTTGCTCTCTTAATTTTGCTCCTTGCACACGCTGAATAAAACACGTACACTATTTAGCCCATTCTACTGTAGAACAGTAGTGGAGGCGTGACTTGTCTTTTTAAAGAAAAGCAGCACAGGTGTCGAAAATAACACCTTGGTGCATGGGCGCAGCTTCCTGAGCGTTGTTATTTGCTGTACAGGAGTCTGCGCTCTTGTTATCCCTTGGCCATGCGCTGTGAGCGCTTCCTGTCTTCTGACCTCATTTCATGTCGGCCGTTGCGGTTAGCGATGGACATGAATCCCAGACCCACAGTGTGTTTTCTAAAAATCACACTGCGTGGCTGGGATTCGTGGCCTTGTGCAGTAAATATGTTTGCCGCTCACACATGTCCTTACACCTGCTTCAGACTGGGTGGCCTCATCTGATCCCTTATCGCATGCCGCGGTCATGAGGCCACCCAGTCTGAAGAAGGCAGAAGGAGATGAGTGAACACAGGCAAACATATGCACTGCACATGCCCATCAATCACATCCTCGTTGTCCAAAAAAATAAGACACCGAGGGGCGTTGTTTCGAGCAGGGCAGACGCACAGGCGCAGCCAGCTAACCAATGATGTCAAAAGATGGGCAGCGCTAACAAGGGTGGTGCTGCGTATCATTAGAAAGGAAAGTCACACCTCAGGGACAGTGGAATGGTCTCAATGAGACACATTTAGTACGTGTTTAATTAAACGTGGGCAAGGAGAAAAAGTCTGCCACCTTGTACAAATGCAGCAGTACTGCTGTACAAGGTGGCTGTTATACATAGAAACACCTGGGGGTGGGGGGCAGGCTTCCTTCAATTTCAGTTCATGTGCCTGCGTGGCGTTTGCAGGACACGTTGCCAGCTACACAGCAGGGGAACAGCTGGCGTTGCTGAAACCCACTGACACATTGACTGGTGTTTTTCTCTGTGCAGCTCGCATGTCCGGGCAAAAACTGGCGGTGTTAGAGCCCAGGGTCAGCAGGAGGAGGAGAGGAGCAAAGTGTAGGTCGAAGCCTGCACTGGTGGCAGCTTTTGGTCGGTTGTGCCAGCGTGGCTTGTGCTGGACACGATGCCGGCTACACAGCAGGGGAACAGCTGGCGTTGCTGAACCCCACTAACACATTGGCTGTTGTTTTTCTCTGTGAAGCTCGCATTTCCGGGCAAAAACTAGCGGTGTTTAAGCCCAGGGTCAGCAGGAGGAGGAGAGGAGCAGAGTGTAGGCCGAAGCCTGCACTGGTGGCAGCTTTTGTTCTGTTGTGCCAGCGTGGCTTGTGCTGGACACGTTGCCGACTACACAGCAGGGGAACAGCTGGCGGTGCTGAACCCCACTGACACATCACCTAGTGTTTTTTCTGTGTTGACAACACTTCCAGGTGGCAACTGACAGTGTTGAAACCCAGGGAATCAAAGAGGAGCAGAGTGTAGGCCGAAGCCTGCAGTGGAGCAAGTTGAAAGGGAACCTTTAAATCCCCCCCCCCCCCAAGCATTTGTTGCTGAAAGAGCCATCTTGTACAGCAGTAATACTGCACATGGAAAATGGTGGCTCCGAAAATTATGCTCCTTGCAAACGCTGAAGTACACACTCATATAATGTGTCCCCTCACACTGTCAAACCGTCCCGGAAGTGGGACTTTCCTTTGTAATGTGACACAGCAAAGCCGTCATTCCAACCCCCTTGGTGCCGTGCGCCACCTCCTCAACGTTGTTTGGTTCTGTCACAGAGCCCGCGCTGTAATGTTATCCCTTGGCCATGCACAGTTAGCGGTGCCCGTCTTCTGACATCATGTAGGTGTCAGGCTGGCAGTGCCTGTGCGTCCAAGCTGCCCGAGATCCAACCTTGCAGTGTCATCTAATGTAGTCCCACTGCGGGCCAGGGATCCATGGGCATGCGCAGTGCATATCATCGGCTCTCACTCACCTCCTTCCTGCTTCTTCAGACTGTGCGGCGTCACGGCCGTGGCATGCTATTAGGGATCAGCTGACGCCGCCTAGTCTGAAGAAGCGTGAAGAAGGGGAGTGAGAGGCTAGTATATGCACTGCGCATGGCCATGGATACCAGGCCCACTGTGGGATCACATTAGACGACACTGCAAGGTGGGATTTCGGGCAGCGTGGACGCACAGGCGCAGCCAGGACGACAACAAATGATGTCAGAGGATGGGTAGCACAAACTGTGCATGGCCAAGGGATAACATAACAGCGCAGGGTCCATGACGGAATCAAACAACGCTAAGGAGCCAGCGCACGGTGGCAAGGGGGTAGCAATGACGGCTGTGCTGCGTCACATTACAAAGGAAAGTCCAACCTCCGGGACGGTTGGACGGTGTGAGGGGACACATTACATGAGTGTGTAGTTCAGCGTTTGCAAGGAGCATAATTTCAAAAGCGACCTTTCCCTTGTGCAGTATTAGTGCTGCACATGGTGGCTCTTTCAGTAACAAACGCCTGGGGGGGGGGGGACAGGTCCCCTTACATTTTAGGTGTGCCAGCATGGCGGTCGCATGACACGTTGCCGGATACACAGCTGGGGATCAACTGACGTTACTGAACCCCAATAACAGAGGAGCGACTGTTGACAGTGCAGACAGCACTTCCAGGCACCAACTGGCGGTGTTAGAGCCCAGGGACAGCAGGAGGAGCAGATTGGAGGTATTGCCGCACACACAGCTGGGGATCAGCTGACGTTACTGAACCCCAATAACACAGGAGCGACTGTTAACTGTGCACACAGCACTTCCAGGCACCAACTGGCGGTGTTGGAGCCCAGGGACAGCAGGAGGAGCAGATTGGAGGTATTGCCGCACACACAGCTGGGGATCAGCTGACGTTACTGAACCCCAATAACAGAGGAGCGACTGTTAACTGTGCACACAGCACTTCCAGGCACCAACTGGCGGTGTTAGAGCCCAGGGTCAGCAGGAGGAGCAGAGGAACAGAGTGTAGGCCGAAGCCTGATTGGAGCAAGTTGAAAGGGAACCTTTAACCCCCCCCCCCAAGACGTTTGTAGCTGAAAGAGCCATCTTGTGCAGCACTAAGGATGCAAAAGGAAAAGGTTGCTCTTTTAATTATGCTCCTTGCAAACACAGAAGTAAACACTAAAAATGTGTCCCCTTATACCGTAAAACCGTCCCGGAGGTGGGAATTTCCTTCGTAATGGGACGCAGCACAGCTGTCATTCCTATCCCCTTGGTGCCGTGCGCTGCCTCCTCAGTGTTGTTTTAAGCTGTCACGGAGCCTGCGCTGGTCTGTTACCCCTTGGCCATGCCCAATTTGCGCTGCCTGTCTTCTGACATAATTTGGTGTCAGGCTGTCAGTGCCTGTGCGTCCACGCTGCTCCAGATCCCACCTCGCAGTCTCGTCTAACGTAATCCCACTGCGGGCCTTGGATCCATGGGCATGCGCAGTGCATATCATCGCCTCTCACTCACCTCCTTCCTGCTTCTTCAGACTGTGCGGCGTCACGGCCGAGGTATGCTATTAGGGATCAGCTGACGCCGCCTAGTCTGAAGAAGCGTGAAGAAGGGGAGTGAGAGGCTAGTATATGCACTGCGCATGCCCATGGATCCCAGGCCCGCAGTGTGACTCAATCAGAAGACACTGCGAGGCGGGATCTCGGGCAGCGCGGCCGCACAGGCGCAGCCAGTCTGACACCAAATTAAGTCAGAAGACAGGCAGCGCAAATAGGGCATGCCCAAGGGATAACAGAACAGCGCAGGCTCCGTGACAGCTTAAAACAACGCTGAGGAGGCAGCGCATGGCACCAAGGGGGTAGGAATGACGGCTGTGCTGCGTCACATTACGAAGGAAAGTCCCAGCTCCGGGACGGTATAACGGTATCAGTGAACACATTTTATAAGTGTTAAGATCTGCGTGTGCAAGGAGCTAAACCAAAAGAGCTACCTTTTCCTTGTGCAGCATTAGTGCTGCACAAGATGGCTCTTTCAGTAACAAACGACGGGGGGGGGGGGACAGGTTCCCTTACATTTAGGTTGTTGTGCCAGCGTGGCGGTCGCAGGACACATTGCCGGCTACACAGCTGGGGATCAGCTGACGTTACTGAAACCCAATAACACTGGGTCGTATGTTTTTACTGTGCAGCCTGCACTTCTGAGCCGCAACTGGTGGTGTTGGAGCCCAGGAATAGCAGTTCAGGTGGTAGAAAGATGAACACAGCAGGAGACCTGGATGACACCCAATTACTTAATCAGGCAGAGGAGTGGCAAATTCCTGCGAGATCCAGGCCTGGTTCATTTTCAGGAAAGTAAGCCGGTCAACGTTATCGGAGGACAGTCGCATGCGACGGTCTGTTAGTACACCACCTGCGGCACTAAAGACACGTTCCGATAAGAAACTAGCCGCAGGGCAAGCCAGCACCTCCAATGCATACTGGCTTAGCTCTGGCCATGTATCCAGCTTAGAGACCCAAAACTTGAACGGGGAAGAGCCGTCTGGGAGTACAGTAAGAGGGCAGGCCATGTAGTCTGTCACCATCTGACGGAACCGTTGCCTCCTGCTGACTGGAGCCGCCGGTGATGGTGTAGACATTTGGGGCGGGCACACAAAAGTGTGCCAGAGTTGTGCCAGACTGGGCTTGCCTTGGGCAGAGGCACTGCTTCTCCTCCCTCTTTGGGCAGAGCCTCCCCCACTGCCTCGACGCACTGAGCTGCTTTGTAAAGCACTAGCAGCACTCCTCTCAGTTGGACAGGAGAAGATGATGGAATTCACCAGTGTGTCGTGGTACTCCCGCAATTTACGCTCCCGGGTCAACGCTGGGATGAGGTTTTGGACATTGTCCCGGTAGCGAGGATCGAGGAGGGTGAACACCCAATAATCAGGCATGTTGAGAATGTGGTCGATGCGGCGGTCGTTTCTCAGGCACTGCAGCATGAAATCCACCATGTGCTGCAGAGTGCCAACTGGCCCAGAAACGCTGTCCCCTGCTTGAGACATGATCTCTGCCCTCTCGTCATCACCCCACCCTCGCTGTACACACTGACCACTGGACAATTGTGTCGCTCCCTCCTCTGGATGGAGCTCTTCCTCCTCCATTGACTCCTCCTCATCCTCCTCACAAATTGGCCCCTGCGTACCCCTTTGTGAGGAACCACGTGGCGCTGACTCTCCAGAAGCTGATGGAAAAGGTGACTCCTCATCCTCCACCTCTTCCACAACATCATCCCTTAACCCTTGCAAAGTTTGCTGAAGCAGGCAGATAAGGGAGACAGTCATGCTGACTAGTGCATCATCTGCACTTGCCATCCGCGTGGAATAATCAAAAAGACGCAAAACCTGGCAGACGTCCTTCATAGTGGCCCACTCTGTGGTTGTGAAGTCTGATTGGCGCTGACTGCGACTTCTTTGCGCCTGATGCAGCTGGTACTCCATAACTGCTTGCTGCTGCTCACACAACCGCTCCAACATATGTAACGTGGAATTCCACCGGGTAGGTAGGTCACATATGATGCGGTGTTCCGGAAGGCGGAATCGGCGCTGCAGAGCAGCAATGCGGGATCTGGCCAAGCTGGAACGCCGCAAGTGAGCACACTCTAGGCGGACCTTGTGCAGCAGGGCATCAAGATCCGGATAGTCCCTCAGAAAACTCTGCACAACCAAATTGAGCACATGTGCCAGACATGGGATGTGAGTGAGGTTGCCAAGGGCCAAAGCTGCCACCAGATTTCGGCCATTGTCACACACTACCATGCCTGGCTGGAGATTCGCTGGCAGTAACCACACATCGCTCTCCTGCTTGATGGCATTCCAGAGCTCCTGCGCTGTGTGGCTTCGATGCCCCAATGAAACTAGTTTCAAGACGGCCTGCTGACGTTTGGCCACGGCTGTGCTCATGTCGGTCATAGGTAAACGTTCATGGGTCCATGTGGAGGTGGACTGTGACGGATCCTGCAGAGAGGAATCTGAGGAACTGGTGTAAGAGGAGGAGTCGATGCGTACAGACAGGATTCCTGCAATCCTTGGAGTGGGCAGGACATGTCCTGCGCCACTCGCACGATCTGTACCTGGCTCAACAACATTAACCCAATGGGCAGTGAGGGAAACGTATCGCCCCTGTCCATGCTGACTGGTCCACGCATCGGTGGTGAGGTGGACCTTGCTACTGGCGTTCAGTAGCGCATGTTTTATGTTTGCCTCAACATGCCTGTGCAGGGCAGGGACAGCCTGCCTGCTGAAGTAAAAGCGGCTGGGCACCTTGTACTGTGGGACTGCCAATGCCATCAAGTCACGGAAGCTGTCAGTCTCCACCAGCCTGAACGAGAGCATTTCCAGGGACAACAGTTTGGCAATGCCTGCATTCAGAGCCTGTGCTCGGGGGTGGTTGGCCGAGAATGCCCGCCTTTTCTCCCATGCCTGTACTACCGATGGCTGTAGAGTAGACTGGGAGTGTGAGGATGACTGGGAAGGTGGTGCTGTGGGTGGAATTACACAAGGTCTCTGGACAACAGTGCCAGAGGTTCTTCCATGGCGATCCTGGGAGGAAGCCAAACTAGCTGTGCGTGAGCTGGAGGAAGAGGCAACACGAGCTGAAGAGGTGGTAGCTGCTGCTGTTGGTTGGCCTACATCTTCAGTCTGTTTCTGTAACTCCACCGCGTGCCTGGTCCGCACATGTTTACACATATTTGTGGTATTGAGGTTGCTGACATTTTTCCCTCTTTTTACTTTCTGATGACACAGCTTGCATTTGACAAAACAAATGTCATCTGCAACTGTGTCAAAAAAGGACCAGGCACTGCAAGTCTTGGGAGCGCCCTTTTTGGCTTTGGAAAGAGACAGGCTCCTAACGGTGCCAAAGTGGAGGCTACAGGCTCCGCAGTCTTCCCCCTCCCTCTCCCTCTTTGGCCCGTAAGGGGAAGCTCTTCCTCAGAGCTGCTCCCACCACCTTCCTGTTCCTCACGCCACGATGGGTCAAGGACCTCATCATCTCCACTACCCTCTGCCACCAACTGCTCCTCCTGGGTAGTCTCGGCAGCACAGTACGCACCAGAAAGCGGCACCTGAGTTTCATCATCAGATGCGTACTGCGCTGTGGTTACCGGAGGCACTGGCCCACCTGCCTCTTCAGAGTCAGAGAGAAAAAGCTGTTGGGCATCACTGCACACTGCCTCTTCTTCCATTTCTCCAATGCTGCTTGGCTGGCCCCCTGTTTCCAAGCCAAGAGATTCAGAGAACAGAAGTAGAGACGGCTCCTGTCCTGGGCTCTCTGACTGCCTGGCCAATTTGGCAGGTGGTGAAGAGACAGATGGTTGCTCTCCAGTGCTCTGTGCCTGAGAGGATGTGGCACTAACTGAAGTCGATGCCGAGGCGTTAGCTGCCATCCACCCGACAACGGCTTCAATTTGGTCTTCACGCAGCAGCGGTGCACGGCGCTCTCCGACAAAGCTGCGCATGAAGGACTGTTCCCTGCTGAAACTGAGTGATGACGAGTCACCGGCGCCCGCAGCAGGCACAGAATCACCACGTCCTCTCCCTGCTCCTCTCCCTGCTCCGCGCCCACGCCCACGTGCCTTACTCCCTGCTCTCTTCATCTTGGTTGACAGATAAAGATAAGCAGAAAAGTACTAAGGCCTTAGTGTGCTTATTCCTGAAATGCTCCTCCTAACAGGTGTAAGAAACACTAATGTTGTAAAGTGTGGACTAAACTTTATTATTTTTCAAATGTGGCCTACACAAGTGTTAAGTTGTGTTTGGTGAACTTTACTTTTTTTTTTGTGCAGATCGGGCTACAGAGCTAGTTTAAATCACACGGAGACCGTGCAGACAGCCGTAAACGGCGCTGCAAGGCCAAAAAAACCTCCTCTAGGTTATCCTATGTAGTGTTTTTCCACTATTTAGCTGGAGACGGGTGGAAAGACACTAATAGGAATTTTTTTTTTTAAATTTTAAGCAGGCTGCACTATTTGAAAAAAAGGAAATTGTTTTTCAAGGTATGAGGCAGTAACGCACCCTGAGCTGAATCCAACCGGCTATAGCTGCACACAGACTACAGGGCGAGCTGCGCTCACACAGAGACCGTGCAGACAGCCGTAAACGGCGCTGCAAGGCCCAATAAACCCCCTCTAGGTTATCCTATGTAGTGTTTTTCCACTATTTAGCTGGAGACGGGTGGAAAAACACTAATAGGAATTTTTTTTTTTAAATTTTAAACAGGCTGCACTATTTGAAAAAAAGGAAAATTTTTCTCAAGGTATGAGCCAGTAACGAACCCTGAGCTGAATCCAACCGGCTATGGCTGCACACAGACTACAGGGCGAGCTGGGCTCACACGGAGACCGTGCAGACAGCCGTAAACGGCGCTGCAAGGCCCAAAACCCCCCCTCTAGGTTATCCTATGTAGTGTTTTTCCACAATTTAGCTGGAGACGGGTGGAAAAACACTAATAGGGAATTTTTTTAAAATTTTTAAACAGGCTGCACTATTTGAAAAAAAGGAAAATTTTTCTCAAGGTATGAGCCAGTAACGAACCCTGAGCTGAATCCAACCGGCTATGGCTGCACACAGACTACAGGGCGAGCTGGGCTCACACGGAGACCGTGCAGACAGCCGTAAACGGCGCTGCAAGGCCCAAAAAACCCCCTCTAGGTTATCCTATGTAGTGTTTTTCCACAATTTAGCTGGAGACAGGTGGAAAAACACTAATAGGGAATTTTTTTTAAAATTTTTAAACAGGCTGCACTATTTGAAAGAAAGGAAAATTTTTCTCAAGGTATGAGCCAGTAACGAACCCTGAGCTGAATCCAACCGGCTATGGCTGCACACAGACTACAGGGCGAGCTGGGCTCACACGGAGACCGTGCAGACAGCCGTAAACGGCGCTGCAAGGCCCAAAAACCCCCCTCTAGGTTATCCTATGTAGTGTTTTTCCACAATTTAGCTGGAGACTGGTGGAAAAACACTAATAGGAAATTTGAGAAAGGTCCTAAATTCCTAGAATTAGGAGTTTAGTGAATGAGAATGACGTCGCGGCTTCTGATTGGTCGCGTCGCGGTCACATGGGCGGCACGCGACCAATCAGAAGCCGCGACGTCATTCGCAGGTCCTAAACGCGCTCATTTTAAACAAAGAAGCCGGCCGGTTACCAGCGTGATGTCCAGGGGCCGCCGGAGAGGTGAATATATCAATATTTTTTATTTTAATTCTTTATTTTACACATCCCTATGGATCCGATACCGATACCCGATACCACAAAAGTATCGGATCTCGGTATCGGAATTCCGATACCGCAAGTATCGGCCGATACCCGATACTTGCGGTATCGGAATGCTCAACACTAATGACGAGATGTGGATGTGAAATGTCATAATGGCATTTAGACCAGTTAGAGAAGAAAAGGAAGAACGACTCCAATCAGAGAAGATGGCATCTGTAAGGTACCTGGATGTAAATGTTTCTTTGTAATACAGCCTGCGTCTAATCCGTAGTGTGGTTTCTGTATGGTCCGCTGTCTGATTATGGCTTTTAAGAACAATTCTCCTTATCTTTTTACTGTTGTTAATGGCATACTGGGAGTTTTAGTTTCATGCGATAGAATTGTACATGGTGCTGACCTGACACTATTATAGTATATATTATTGCTTTCTATAGTAAACTTACTGTATATATATGTATATATATATATATATATATATATATATACAGTATATATATATATATATATACAGTGGGGCAAAAAAGTAGTTAGTCAGTCAGCAATAGTGCAAGTTTCACCACTTAAAAAGATGAGAGGCGTCTGTAATTTACATCATAGGTAGACCTCAACTATGGGAGACAAACTGAGAAAAAAAAATCCAGAAAATCACATTGTCTGTTTTTTTAACATTTTATTTGCATATTATGGTGGAAAATAAGTATTTGGTCAGAAACAAAATTTCATCTCAATACTTTGTAATATATCCTTTGTTGGCAATGACAGAGGTCAAACGTTTTCTGTAAGTCTTTACAAGGTTCCCACACACTGTTGTTGGTATGTTGGCCCATTCCTCCATGCAGATCTCCTCTAGAGCAGTGGTGTTTTTGGCTTTTCGCTTGGCAACACGGACTTTCAACTCCCTCCAAAGGTTTTCTATAGGATTGAGATCTGGAGACTGGCTAGGCCACTCCAGGACCTTGAAATGCTTCTTACGAAGCCACTCCTTTGTTGCCCTGGTGGTGTGCTTTGGATCATTGTCATGTTGAAAGACCCAGCCACGTTTCATCTTCAATGCCCTTGCTGATGGAAGGAGGTTTGCACTCAAAATCTCATGATACATGGCTCCATTTATTCTTTCATGTACCCGGATCAGTCGTCCTGGCCCCTTTGCAGAGAAACAGCCCCAAAGCATGATGTTTCCACCACCATGCTTTACAGTAGGTATGGTGTTTGATGGATGCAACTCAGTATTCTTTTTCCTCCAAACACGACAAGTTGTGTTTCTACCAAACAGTTCCAGTTTGGTTTCATAAGTGTTGTGAATTCTGTGGCTGAGTTCACTTCTGTGGTCACAAGTGGTATTGCAGTCTCTGGGCTTCCTCCCTCAGGTGTTTTGGTGAGCTCGTTGGCTGCCTTGCTATTTAGCTCCACCTGAGTCTGTCTTCCTTGCTCCTTGTCAATGTTCCAGTGTTGGATCTGAGCTACTGCATCTTTCCTTGGGCCTGCTGCTCTGCTAGATAAGTGCTTCTAGTTTGTTTTCTGTTTTTTTCTGTCCAGCTTGCTATTGTCTTTTGCTGGAAGCTCTGAGAAGCAGAGGGGTGCACCGCCGTGCTGTTAGTTCGGCACGGTGGGTCTTTTTGCCCCTTTGCGTGGTTTTCGTTTTAGGGTTTTTTGTAGACTGCATAGTTCTCTTTGCTATCCTCGCTCTGTCTAGAATATCGGGCCTCACTTTGCTGAATCTATTTCATTCCTACGTTTGTCTTTTCATCTTGCTAACAGTCATTATATGTGGGGGGCTGCCTATTCCTTTGGGGTATTTCTCTGAGGTAAGTCAGGCTTGTATTTCTATCTTCAGGCTAGTCAGCTCCTCAGGCAGTGCCGAGTTGCATAGGTAGTTGTTAGGCGCAATCCACTGCTGCTTAAAGTTGTGTGAGGATAGATCAGGTACTGCAGTCTACAGAGATTCCACGTCTCAGAGCTCGTCCTATTGTTTTTGGTTATTGCCAGATCTCTGTATGTGCGCTGATTACTGCACGCTGTGTTGCCTGATTGCCAGCCATAACAGTACAAGGAGCCACACCAATGATTCCCAATAGAGGGAAAAAAGAAATCCTGACATCATTTTTTTTTCTTAGCTCTGTCTTCAGTCTTTTTTTTCCCCTAGACATTAGAGTGCTTCAGGACACAGCTGTGGACATGGATATTCAGGCTCTGTGCTCCTCAATGGATAATCTCGTTGTAAATGTACAAAAGATTCAAGATACTATTGATCAGAAATCGATGCTAGAACCAAGAATTCCGATTCCTGATTTGTTTTTTGGTGACAGAACTAAGTTCCTGAGCTTCAGAAATAATTGTAAGCTATTTTTGGCCTTGAAACCTCATTCTTCTGGTAATCCTATTCAACAGGTTTTGATTATTATTTCTTTTTTGCGCGGCGACCCACAGGACTGGGCGTTTTCTCTTGCACCAGGAGATTCTGCATTGAGTAATGTTGATGCATTTTTCCTGGCGCTCGGATTGCTTTACGATGAGCCTAATTCAGTGGATCAGGCTGAGAAAAATCTGCTGGCTTTATGCCAGGGTCAGGATGATGTAGAAGTATATTGTCAGAAATTTAGGAAATGGTCAGTACTCACTCTGTGGAATGAATCTGCACTAGCGGCTTTGTTCAGAAAGGGTCTCTCTGAAGCTCTTAAGGATGTAATGGTGGGATTTCCTATGCCTGCTGGTTTGAATGAGTCTATGTCCTTGGCCATTCAGATCGGTCGTCGCTTGCGCGAGCGTAAATCTGTGCACCATCTGGCGGTACTGCCTGAGAGTAAACCTGAGCCTATGCAGTGCGACAGGACTATGACTAAAGTAGAACGGCAAGAACACAGACGTCTGAACAGACTGTGTTTCTATTGTGATGATTCTACTCATGCTATTTCTAATTGTCCTAAACGCACTAGGCGGTTCGATAGCTCTGCCGTTATTGGTACTGTACAGTCCAAATTCCTTTTGTCCATTACCTTAATGTGCTCTTTGTCATCGTATTCTGTCATGGCGTTTGTGGATTCAGGCGCTGCCCTGAATCTGATGGATTTGGATTATGCTAAACGTTGTGGATTTTTCTTGGAGCCTTTGCGGTGTCCTATTCCGTTGAGAGGAATTGATGCTACACCTTTGGCCAAGAATAAGCCTCAGTACTGGGCCCAGCTGACCATGTGCATGGCTCCTGCACATCAGGAAGTTATTCGCTTTCTGGTACTGCATAATTTGCATGATGTGGTCGTGTTGGGGTTGCCATGGCTACAAACCCATAATCCAGTATTGGATTGGAACTCTATGTCGGTAACCAGCTGGGGTTGTCAGGGAGTACATGGTGATGTTCCATTTTTGTCTATTTAGTCATCCATTCCTTCTGACATCCCAGAGTTCTTGTCGGACTTTCAGGATGTATTTGAAGAGTCCAAGTCTGATGCCCTACCTCCGCATAGGAATTGTGATTGTGCTATCGATTTGATTCCTGGTAGTAAATTCCCTAAGGGTCGTTTATTTAATTTGTCCGTACCTGAACACACCGCTATGCGCAGTTATGTGAAGGAGTCCCTGGAGAAGGGACATATTCGCCCATCGTCGTCACCATTGGGAGCAGGGTTCTTTTTTGTAGCCAAGAAGGATGGTTCGCTAAGACCGTGTATTGATTACCGCCTTCTTAATAAGATCACTGTTAAGTTTCAGTATCCCTTGCCATTGATTTCTGACTTGTTTGCTCGGATTAAGGGGGCTAGTTGGTTTACTAAGATTGATCTTCGTGGTGCGTATAATCTGGTGAGAATCAGGCAGGGAGATGAATGGAAAACGGCATTTAATACGCCCGAGGGTCATTTTGAGTATCTGGTGATGCCGTTCGGACTTGCCAATGCTCCATCTGTTTTTCAGTCTTTTATGCATGACATTTTCCGTGAGTATCTGGATAAATTCTTGATTGTTTACTTGGATGACATTTTGATCTTCTCAGATGATTGGGAGTCTCATGTGAAGCAAGTCAGAATGGTTTTCCAGGTACTGCGTGCTAATTCCTTGTTCGTGAAGGGATCAAAGTGTCTCTTCGGTGTGCAGAAAGTTTCATTTTTGGGGTTCATCTTTTCCCCTTCTACTATCGAGATGGATCCGGTTAAGGTTCAGGCCATCCAGGATTGGACTCAGCCGACATCTCTAAAAAGTCTGCAGAAATTCCTGGGCTTTGCTAATTTTTATCGTCGCTTCATCTGTAATTTTTCTAGCATTGCCAGACCATTGACCGATTTGACCAAGAAGGGTGCTGATTTGGTTAATTGGTCTTCTGCTGCCGTGGAAGCTTTTCAGGAGTTGAAGCGTCGTTTTTGCTGTGCCCCTGTGTTGTGTCAACCTGATGTTTCTCTTCCGTTCCAGGTCGAGGTTGATGCTTCTGAGATTGGTGCAGGGGCGGTTTTGTCACAGAGAGGTTCTGGTTGCTCAGTGTTCAAACCATGTGCTTTCTTTTCCAGGAAATTTTCTGCTGCTGAGCGTAATTATGATGTGGGCAACCGAGAGTTGCTGGCCATGAAGTGGGCATTCGAGGAGTGGCGTCATTGGCTTGAGGGTGCTAAGCATCGCGTGGTGGTATTGACTGATCATAAGAACTTGACTTATCTCGAGTCTGCCAAGCGCTTGAATCCTAGACAGGCCCGTTGGTCGTTATTTTTTGCTCGTTTTGATTTTGTGATTTCATACCTTCCGGGCTCTAAAAATGTGAAGGCGGATGCTCTGTCTAGGAGTTTTGTGCCCGACTCTCCGGGGTTATCTGAGCCGGCGAGTATCCTCAAGGAAGGAGTCATTGTGTCTGCCATCTCCCCTGATTTGCGGAGAGTGTTGCAGAAATTTCAGGCTAATAAACCTGATCGTTGTCCGGCCGAGAAACTGTTCGTCCCTGATAGGTGGACTAGTAAAGTTATCTCTGAACTTCATTGTTCGGTGCTGGCCAGTCATCCAGGAATCTTTGGTACCAGGGAGTTGGTTGCTAGATCCTTCTGGTGGCCATCTCTGTCACGGGATGTGCGTGCTTTTGTGCAGTCCTGTGGAATTTGTGCTAGGGCTAAGCCCTGCTGTTCACGTGCCAGTGGGTTGCTTTTGCCCTTGCCGGTCCCGAAGAGGCCTTGGACACATATTTCGATGGATTTCATTTCTGACCTTCCCGTTTCTCAAAAAATGTCGGTCATTTGGGTGGTCTGTGATCGCTTTTCTAAAATGGTCCATCTGGTGCCCTTGGTTAAATTGCCTTCCTCCTCTGATTTGGTGCCTTTGTTCTTCCAGCATGTGGTTCGTTTACATGGCATTCCTGAGAATATTGTTTCTGACAGAGGTTCCCAGTTTGTCTCGAGGTTCTGGCGAGCCTTTTGTGGTAGGATGGGCATTGACCTATCTTTCTCCTCGGCCTTCCATCCTCAGACTAATGGCCAGACCGAACGAACCAATCAGACCTTGGAAACATATCTGAGATGTTTTGTTTCCGCTGACCAGGATGATTGGGTGTCATTTTTGCCGTTGGCTGAGTTCGCCCTTAATAATCGGGCCAGCTCGGCTACCTTGGTCTCTCCATTTTTCTGCAATTCTGGGTTCCATCCTCGTTTCTCTTCAGGACAGGTTGAGTCTTCGGACTGTCCTGGTGTGGATTCTGTGGTGGACAGGTTGCAGCAGATCTGGACTCAGGTAGTGGACAATTTGACCTTGTCCCAGGAGAAGGCTCAGCTTTTCGCTAATCGCAGACGCCGTGTGGGACCCCGACTTCGTGTTGGGGATTTGGTTTGGTTATCTTCTCGTCATATTCCTATGAAGGTTTCCTCTCCTAAATTTAAACCTCGTTTTATTGGTCCGTATAGGATTTCTGAGATTCTCAATCCGGTGTCTTTTCGTCTGACCCTCCCAGACTCCTTTTCCATACATAATGTATTCCATAGGTCGTTGTTGAGGAGATACGTGGCACCTATGGTTCCATCTGTGGAGCCTCCTGCCCCTGTTTTGGTGGAGGGGGAATTGGAGTATATTGTGGAGAAGATTTTGGATTCTCGTGTCTCTAGACGGAAACTCCAGTATCTGGTCAAATGGAAGGGTTATGCTCAGGAAGATAATTCCTGGGTTTTTGCCTCTGATGTCCATGCCCCAGATCTTGTTCGTGCCTTTCATGTGGCTCATCCTGGTCGGCCTGGGTGTTCTGGTGAGGGTTCGGTGACCCCTCCTCAAGGGGGGGGTACTGTTGTGAATTCTGTGGCTGAGTTCACTTCTGTGGTCACAAGTGGTATTGCAGTCTCTGGGCTTCCTCCCTCAGGTGTTTTGGTGAGCTCGTTGGCTGCCTTGCTATTTAGCTCCACCTGAGTCTGTCTTCCTTGCTCCTTGTCAATGTTCCAGTGTTGGATCTGAGCTACTGCATCTTTCCTTGGGCCTGCTGCTCTGCTAGATAAGTGCTTCTAGTTTGTTTTCTGTTTTTTTCTGTCCAGCTTGCTATTGTCTTTTGCTGGAAGCTCTGAGAAGCAGAGGGGTGCACCGCCATGCTGTTAGTTCGGCACGGTGGGTCTTTTTGCCCCTTTGCGTGGTTTTCGTTTTAGGGTTTTTTGTAGACTGCATAGTTCTCTTTGCTATCCTCGCTCTGTCTAGAATATCGGGCCTCACTTTGCTGAATCTATTTCATTCCTACGTTTGTCTTTTCATCTTGCTAACAGTCATTATATGTGGGGGGCTGCCTATTCCTTTGGGGTATTTCTCTGAGGTAAGTCAGGCTTGTATTTCTATCTTCAGGCTAGTCAGCTCCTCAGGCAGTGCCGAGTTGCATAGGTAGTTGTTAGGCGCAATCCACTGCTGCTTATAGTTGTGTGAGGATAGATCAGGTACTGCAGTCTACAGAGATTCCACGTCTCAGAGCTCGTCCTATTGTTTTTGGTTATTGCCAGATCTCTGTATGTGCGCTGATTACTGCACGCTGTGTTGCCTGATTGCCAGCCATAACACATAAGGCCATAGGACATTCTCCCAAAACTCCTCTGGATCATCCAAATGCTCTCTAGCAAACTTCAGATGGGCCCGGACATGTACTGGCTTAAGCAGTGGGACACGTCTGGCACTGCAGGATCTGAGTCCATGGTGGCGTAGTGTGTTACTTATGGTAGGCCCTGTTACATTGGTCCCAGCTCTCTGCAGTTCATTCACTAGGTCCCCCCGCGTGGTTCTGGGATTTTTGCTCACCGTTCTTGTGATCATTCTGACCCCACGGGGTGGGATTTTGCGTGGAGCCCCAGATCGAGGGAGATTATCAGTGGTCTTGTATGTCTTCCATTTTCTAATTATTGCTCCCACTGTTGATTTCTTCACTCCAAGCTGGTTGGCTATTGCAGATTCAGTCTTCCCAGCCTGGTGCAGGGCTACAATTTTGTTTCTGGTGTCCTTTGACAGCTCTTTGGTCTTCACCATAGTGGAGTTTGGAGTCAGACTGTTTGAGGGTGTGCACAGGTGTCTTTTTATACTGATAACAAGTTTAAACAGGTGCCATTATCACAGGTAATGAGTGGAGGAAAGAGGAGACTCTTAAAGAAGAAGTTACAGGTCTGTGAGAGCCAGAAATCTTGATTGTTTGTTTCTGACCAAATACTTATTTTCCACCATAATATGCAAATAAAATGTTAAAAAAACAGACAATGTGATTTTCTGGATTTTTTTTTCTCAGTTTGTCTCCCATAGTTGAGGTCTACCTATGATGTAAATTACAGACGCCTCTCATCTTTTTAAGTGGTGGAACTTGCACTATTGCTGACTGACTAAATACTTTTTTGCCCCACTGTATATATATATATATATATATATATATATATATATATATATATATATATATGCTGAAGGTGGTTCTGGTAATGTATTTATGTACTGATATTGATTGTGATGCTGCATTTCTGTACTGTTTGTGGTTTTTGTTTTGTATTTCTGCCCTGTAGTTCTGGTGATGTGGTGAGGTTTTCATGTATTGATGATTGTTCTGGTGATGTATTCATGTCCTAATGGTGATTCTGGTGATGCTGTATTTCAGTAATGTTGGTGGTTTAGTGATATATTTGTGTACAAACGGTGGTTCTGGTGATGTATTTCTGTACTAATGGTTTTTCTGGTGATATATTACTGTATTATTGGTGATTCTGTTAATGTGTTTGTGTACTGTTGGTGGTTTTTGATGCTGTGCTCCTGTGCTGTATTATTGGTGATTCTGTTAATGTATTTATGTACTGTTGGTGGTTTTTAAAGCTGTTCTCCTGTGCTGTTTTTGGTTCTGATCTCATACACAAGTAGCAAATCATAAATTGTCAGATAATGTGATGACGTCCTCTTGTCTTCACGCTGCGGCTCCGGCGCAAGGGTACTTTGTCTGCCCTGTTAACCCCTTTACCCCCAAGGGTGGTTTGCACGTCAATGACCAGGCCAATTTTTACAATTCTGACCACTGTCCCTTTATGAGGTTATAACTCCGAAACGCTTCAACGGATCCCGGTGATTCTGACATTGTTTTCTCGTGACATATTGTACTTCATGATAGTGGTAAAATTTCTTTGATAGTACCTGCGTTTATTTGTGAAAAAAATGGAAATTTGGCGAAAATTTTGAAAATTTCGCAATTTTCAAACTTTGAATTTTTATGCAATTAAATCACAGAGATATGTCACACAAAATACTTAATAAGTAACATTTCCCACATGTCTCCTTTACATCAGCATAATTTTGGAACTAATTTTTTTTTTGTTAGGGAGTTATAAGGGTTAAAAGTTGACCAGCAATTTCTCATTTTTACAACACCATTTTTTTTAGGGACCATGTCTCATTTGAAGTCATTTTGAGGGGTCTATATGATAGAAAATGCCCAAGTGTGACACCATTCTAAAAACTGCACCCCTCAAGGTGCTCAAAACCACATTCAAGAAGTTTATTAACCCTTCAGGTGTTTAATAGGAATTTTTGGAATGTTTAAATAAAAATGAACATTTAACTTTTTTACACAAAAAATTTACTTCAGCTCCAATTTGTTTTATTTTACCAAGGGTAACAGGAGAAAATGGACCTCAAAAGTTGTTGTCCAATTTGTCCTGAGTACGCTGATACCCCATATGTGGCAGTAAACCACTGTTTGGGCGCATGGGAGAGCTCGGAAGGGAAGGAGCGCCGTTTGACTTTTCAATGCAAAATTGACAGGAATTGAGATGGGACGCCATGTTGCGTTTGGAGAGCCACTGATGTGCCTAAACATTGAAACCCCCCACAAGTGACACCATTTTGGAAAGTAGACCCCCTAAGGAACTTATCTGGATGTGTGGTGAGCACTTTGACCCACCAAGGGCTTCACAGAAGTTTATAATGCAGAGCCATAAAAATAAAACAACATTTTTTTCCCACAAAAATTATTTTTTAGCCCCCAGTTTTGTATTTTCCCGAGGGTAACAGGAGAAATTGGACCCCAAAAGTTGTTGTCCAATTTGTCCTGAGTACGCTGATACCCCATATGTGGGGGGGAACCACCGTTTGGGCGCATGGGAGGGCTCGGAAGGGAAGGAGCGCCATTTGGAATGCAGACTTAGATGGAATGGTCTGCAGGCGTCACATTGCGTTTGCAGAGCCCCTAATGTACCTAAACAGTAGAAACCCCCCACAAGTGACACCATTTTGGAAAGTAGACCCCCTAAGGAACTCATCTTGATGTGTTGTGAGAGCTTTGAACCCCCAAGTATTTCACTACAGTTTATAACGCAGAGCCATGCAAATAAAAAATATTTTTTTTTCCACAAAAATTATATTTTAGCCCCCAGTTTTGTATTTTTCCAAGGTTAGCAGGAGAAATTGGACCCTAAATGTTGTTGTCCAATTTGTCCTGAGTACGCTGATACCCCATATGTGGGGGGGAACCACCGTTTGGGCGCATGGGAGGGCTCGGAAGGGAAGGAGCGCCATTTGGAATGCAGACTTAGATGGAATGGTCTGCAGGCGTCACATTGCGTTTGCAGAGCCCCTAATGTACCTAAACAGTAGAAACCCCCCACAAGTGACCCCATATTGGAAACTAGACCCCTCAATGAACTTATCTAGATGTGTTGTGAGAACTTTGAACCCCCAAGTGTTTCACTACAGTTTATAACGCAGAGCCGTGAAAATAAAAAATCTTTTTGTTTTCCCACAAAAATTATTTTTTAGCCCCCAGTTTTGTATTTTCCCAAGGGTAACAGGAGAAATTGGTCCACAAAAGTTATTGTCCAATTTGTCCTGAGTACGCTGATACCCCATATGTGAGGGTAAACCCCTGTTTGGGCACACAGGAGAGCTCGGAAGGGAAGGAGCACTGTTTTACTTTTTCAACGCAGAATTGGCTGGAATTGAGATCGGACGCCATGTCGTGTTTGGAGAGCCCCTGATGTGCCGAAACAGTGGAAACCCCCCAATTATAACTGAAACCCTAATCTAAACACACCCCTAACCCTAATTCCAACGGTAACCCTAACCACATCTCTAACCCTGACACACCCCTAACCCTAATCCCAACCCTATTCCCAACTGTAAATGTAATCTAAACCCTAACCCTAACTTTAGCCCCAACCCTAACTGTAGCCCCAACCCTAACCCTAGCCCTAACCCTAGCCCTAACCCTAACCCTAACCCTAGCCCTAACCCTAGCCCTAACCCTAGCCCTAGCCCTAACCCTAGCCCTAACCCTAGCCCTAACCCTAGCCCTAGCCCTAGCCCTAACCCTAACCCTAGCCCTAGCCCTAACCCTAGCCCTAACCCTAGCCCTAGCCCTAACCCTAGCCCTAACCCTAGCCCTAACCCTAGCCCTAGCCCTAATGGGAAAATGGAAATAAATACATTTTTTTTTATTTTTCCCTAACTAAGGGGGTGATGAAGGGGGGTTTGATTTACTTTTATAGCGAGTTTTTTAGCGGATTTTTATGATTGGCAGCCGTCACACACTGAAAGACCCTTTTTATTGCAAAAAATATTTTTTGCGTTACCACATTTTGAGAGCTATAATTTTTCCATATTTGAGTCCACAGAGTCATGTGAGATCTTGTTTTTTGCGGGACGAGTTGACGTTTTTATTGAAAACATTTTTGGGCACGTGACATTTTTTGATCGCTTTTTATTCCGATTTTTGTGAGGAAGAATGACCAAAAGCCAGCTATTCATGAATTTCTATTGGGGGAGGCGTTTATACCGTTCCGCGTTTGGTAAAATTGATAAATCAGTTTTATTCTTCGGGTCAGTACGATTACAGCGATACCTCATTTATATCATTTTTTTATGGTTTGGCGCTTTTATACGATAAAAACTATTTTACAGAAAAAATAATTATTTTTGCATCGCTTTATTCTCAGGACTATAACTTTTTTATTTTTTGCTGATGATGCTGTATGGCAGCTCGTTTTTTGCGGGACAATATGACGCTTTCATCGGTACCATGGTTATTTATATCTGTCCTTTTGATCGCGTGTTATTCCACTTTTTGTTCGGCGGTATGATAATAAAGCGTTGTTTTTTGCCTCGTTTTTTTTTTTTTTCTTACGGTGTTTACTGAAGGGGTTAACTAGTGGGACAGTTTTATAGGTCGGGTCGTTACGGACGCGGCGATACTAAATATGTGTACTTTTATTGGGTTTTTTTTTTTATTTAGATGAAGAAATGTATTTATGGGAATAATATATTTTTTTTTTTTTCATTATTTTGGAATATTTTTTTTTATTTTTTTCACACATTTGGAAAAATTTTTTTTAACTTTTTTACTTTGTCCCAGGGGGGGACATCACAGATCAGTGATCTGACAGTTTGCATAGCACTCTGTCAGATCACTGATCTGATATGCAGCGCTGCAGGCTTCACAGTGCCTGCTCTGAGCAGGCTCCGTGAAGCCACCTCCCTCCCTGCAGGACCCGGATCCGCGGCCATCTTGGATCCGGGGCTGGAGGGAGCAGGGAGGGAGGTGAGACCCTCGCAGCAACGCGATCACATCGCGTTGCTCCGGGGGTCTCAGGGAGCCCCCTCCCTGCGCGGTGCTTCCCTGCACCGCCGGCACATCGCGATCATCTTTGATCGCGGTGTGCCAGGGGTTAATGTGCCGGGGGCGGTCTGTGACCGCTCCTGGCACATAGTGCCGGATGTCAGCTGCGATAAGCAGCTGACACCTGGCCGCGATCGGCCGCGCTCCCCCCGTGAGCGCGGCCGATCGGCTATGACGTACTATCCCGTCCAGGGTCAGATAAGCCCAGGGCACCTCGACGGGATAGTACGTCTAAGGTCACAGAGGGGTTAAGGGCAGAGCAAAGTACTGCAGTGCGCAGGCGCTGGGCCTCTCTGACCTTTCCCGGCACCTGCGCACTGCAGTACTTTGCTCTGCCCTCAACAGGGCAGACAAAGTACCCTTGCGCCGGAGCCGCAGCGTGAAGACAAGAAGAGGACATCATCGTAAGAAGATGGGAGGCCCCGGACCGCGACGCCCATCGGACTCGGACCGCAGTGGGACCGCCCCATGGTGAGTATTTTCTAACCTCTTTTTCTCATCTTTCAGGATACATCGGGGGCTTATCTACAACATTACAGAATGCTGTAGATACTCCTCTGATGCCGGTGGCCTTATCTTATAGGCAAATTTTGAGGTGACAGATTCCCTTTTAGAGATGCCAATAGTCTTGAAAAGGGAGTCCCCTCCTTCAAAATAAGCCCCTGATGCTGGTGGGCTTAGCTCACCTTCGATTTTGGGGGTGACAGGTTCCCTTTAACATGTCAGACGCCACAATACTTTATTAACATGGCCATGTATCACATTATCTGACAATTTATGACTTGCTACTTGTGTATGAGATCAGAACCAAAAACAGCACAGGGGCACAGCATCAAAAACCACCAACAGTACACAAACACATAAACAGAATCACCAATAATACAGTCATATATCACCAGTACAACTATCAGTACAGAAATACATCACCAGAACCACCGTTTGTACACGCATATACAGTGGGGCAAAAAAGTATTTAGTCAGTCAGCAATAGTGCAAGTTCCACCACTTAAAAAGATGAGAGGCGTCTGTAATTTACATCATAGGTAGACCTCAACTATGGGAGACAAACTGAGAAAAAAAAATCCAGAAAATCACATTGTCTGTTTTTTTAACATTTTTTTTGCATATTATGGTGGAAAATAAGTATTTGGTCAGAAACAAACAATCAAGATTTCTGGCTCTCACAGACCTGTAACTTCTTCTTTAAGAGTCTCCTCTTTCCTCCACTCATTACCTGTAGTAATGGCACCTGTTTAAACTTGTTATCAGTATAAAAAGACACCTGTGCACACCCTCAAACAGTCTGACTCCAAACTCCACTATGGTGAAGACCAAAGAGCTGTCAAAGGACACCAGAAACAAAATTGTAGCCCTGCACCAGGCTGGGAAGACTGAATCTGCAATAGCCAACCAGCTTGGAGTGAAGAAATCAACAGTGGGAGCAATAATTAGAAAATGGAAGACATACAAGGCCACTGATAATCTCCCTCGATCTGGGGCTCCATGCAAAATCCCACCCCGTGGGGTCAGAATGATCACAAGAACGGTGAGCAAAAATCCCAGAACCACGCGGGGGGACCTAGTGAATGAACTGCAGAGAGCTGGGACCAATGTAACAAGGCCTACCATAAGTAACACACTACGCCACCATGGACTCAGATCCTGCAGTGCCAGACGTGTCCCACTGCTTAAGCCAGTACATGTGCGGGCCCGTCTGAAGTTTGCTAGAGAGCATTTGGATGATCCAGAGGAGTTTTAGGAGAATGTCCTATGGTCTGATGAAACCAAACTGGAACTGTTCGGTAGAAACACAACTTGTCGTGTTTGGAGGAAAAAGAATACTGAGTTGCATCCATCAAACACCATACCTACTGTAAAGCATGGTGGTGGAAATATCATGCTTTGGGGCTGTTTCTCTGCAAAGGGGCCAGGACGACTGATCCGGGTACATGAAAGAATGAATGAGGCCATGTATTGTGAGATTTTGAGTGCAAACCTCCTTCCATCAGCAAGGGCATTGAAGATGAAACGTGGCTGGGTCTTTCAACATGACAATGATCCAAAGCACACTGCCAGGGCAACGAAGGAGTGGCTTTGTAAGAAGCATTTCAAGGTCCTGGAGTGGCCTAGCCAGTCTCCAGATCTCAACCCTATAGAAAACCTTTGGAGGGAGTTGAAAGTCCGTGTTGCCAAGCGAAAAGCCAAAAACATCACTGCTCTAGAGGAGATCTGCATGGAGGAATGGGCCAACATACCAACAACAGTGTGTGGCAACCTTGTGAAGACTTACAGAAAACGTTTGACCTCTGTCATTGCCAACAAAGGATATATTACAAAGTATTGAGATGAAATTTTGTTTCTGACCAAATACTTATTTTCCACCATAATATGCAAATAAAATGTTAAAAAAACAGACAATGTGATTTTCTGGATTTTTTTTTCTCAGTTTGTCTCCCATAGTTGAGGTCTACCTATGATGTAAATTACAGACGCCTCTCATCTTTTTAAGTGGTGGAACTTGCACTATTGCTGACTGACTAAATACTTTTTTGCCCCACTGTATCTCTAAACCACCATTACTGAAATACAGCATCATCAGAATCATCATCTCATCTGTCAGGATGCATCGGGGGCTTATCTACAGCATTACAGGAAGTTGTAGATAAGCCCCTGATGCTGGTGGGCTTAGCTCACCTTCGATTTTGGGGGTGACAGGTTCCCTTTAAGAATTACTATATCTGTAATTATGTTAGGAGCATAACATATAACATTAAGCATTATAGGATGACAAATGCTACCAGTTTGTAACACTTTTTCACTGAATATTGAGAGAATTAAGAAAAGCAGCTAGTTGGCACATGACTGTAAGTAGGCAAACCCCATATGAGTGGTCAGATGATGAGGACTCAAACTGCATAAGTTATGTATAGGAGGGGCTCCAAAAGTTTTTTTTTCCCTGGGTGCAGGAAAACTTTGATTCGCCTCTGTCTGTGAAGACCATCAAGAAACTGAACTTTATAGGAGACTGTGATTTTACTACATTCTGCTATCACATTACAGTGTATAGTATAAATGACCGCACGATTCTAAGTCCTCTAAGAGGACTAAAAAATAAAAAAAATGATAAAAGTTGAAATCACCTTCCTTTTTTCACATTAAACATAAAGAAATAAAAAAGAATACTCAAATGTGGTATTTGTGGGTTCATTATTGTATGTTGCTTAAAAAAAATCACCAGAATTGTGTTGTATTGGTCGCACCACCTCACAAAATGCAATAAGATGCGATCAAAACGTCATATCTACCCCAAAATTGGAACCACAAAAACATCAGTACACCACGCAAACAAAAACAAGCCATCATTCTGCTCCACTGACGGAAAAACAAAAACTTTTTGGGTGTCAGAAAATGTCAACTTACTGTAATTTTTTTAAAATTAAATTTCCGATTTTTTTTTCTCTACCTGAATAAAAATCAACTATACATATTTGGGATCGCCATAATTGCACTGACGTGAAAAATCTTATTTTCAGGCAATTTTTAACGCTCAATTAACACCATAAAAAAAAAACAGAACCCAAAATTGCTATTTTTTTGCGCAATTTGCCCTCATTTGGAATTTTACTTTTCCGTTTTCCAGTCCACAGAGTGATAAATTCAATGCTCTAACTCAAAACATCACCTCGTCCTGCAAAAAAAAAAAGCCTTCGTGTGGATGGAAAATTTTGAAAAAAGTTATGCCTCTAGGAAGTCGTGGGAGGAAAACATGAGAGTGCAAGAAGTAGAAAATCGCCATGTCGGGAAGGAGTTACCAAATCTCATGCATATGCTTACAAGATACTGTATATTCACACTGAAAATGGACAAAACCTTCAAATTCTGAAAATTCCATCTTTTGCGGCACAAAAGGTAAAATGTGCGAATCTACAGCACCTTCTTAGCAATGATATTTCCAAAACGCTATGTACTGCTGCTACTATCACTATTCTATGAAAATTGGATTGCAAAGGGTTACAAATGTCCTGATACCTGCAGCATAGATGGAACTGCACATAACAATGATCAGTTTACGCTATGCATATCTTTGCATCGTTTGCGTTTCCTAAAATCTTATGCACAATTTTGAGGATTTTTCCAAATGGATAATCCAGATAGAAAATCTTCTACATTTTTGCTACATAGGACCATACCCTGAATCTTTAGTACAGCGATGAGGAATGCCGCCACATTCGGCTCCCGTGTATTTCCGCGTATTACAATAATATAACTGCTTCTTCTTCTATGAGCAGGAATTAATTGCTTGTAGTAGAGCAGACAATGCGCACTTTCTGCTCCTTTAGTTCCATTGTTCCATCTGGTTCAGTTCAGGGAGACAGAAATGTCTGACATAAACTATCAAGACAATATCTGCTGTTGTTTGGAGGGGACATAATGGTGCGCTCGGCGCTGCTCTGCGTGGCACGTTGCGATGCAATCACAAATATATTTAATGTAAAACAATTATCAATTGTGCTGAAGGAAAGAAATGAAAGTTTTCTGTAGACAACTAGTAACGTGGAACCGCGGCGTGTAGATGATTTCATTACAAACGGCGGTGAGAAAATCAACAGTATAAGGAACTGAAAAATGGCAAAATGATCAAATGTAACAGCTAAAAATAATGGTGAAGACTAGGGTTGAGCGAAACGGGTCGAACATTTTCAAAAGTCGCCGACTTTTGGCTAAGTCGGGGTTTCATGAAACCCGATCCGACCCCTGTGCGTGGTCGGCCATGCGGTACGCGACTTTCGCGCCAAAGTCGCGTTTCAATGACGCGAAAAGCGCCATTTCTCAGCCAATGAAGGTAAACGCAGAGTGTGGGCAGCGTGATGACATAGGTCCTGGTCCCCACCATCTTAGAGAAGGGCATTGCAGTGATTGGCTTGCTGTCTGCGACGTCACAGGGGCTATAAAGAGGCGTTCCCGCCGACCGCCATCTTACTGCTGCTGATCTGAGCTTAGGGAGAGGTTGCTGCCGCTTTGTCAGAAGCAGGGATAGCGTTAGGCAGGGTCCATTAACCACAAAACCGCTTGTGCTGCAGCGATTTGCACTGTCCAACACCACCCTCGGTGTGCAGGGACAGTGGAAGTTTTTTTTTTTCCCCTCAGCGCTGTAGCTCATTGGGCTGCCCTAGAAGGCTCCCTGATAGCTGCATTGCTGTGTGTACGCCGCTGTGCAAACCAACTGCTTTTTTCAAAGCACAAATCCTCTTGTTCCTTCCTTTCTGCACAGCTATCTTTTTTGTTTGTCCACACTTTTTATTTCATTTGTGCATCAGTCCACTCCTTATTGCTGCCTGCCATACCTGGCTGAGATTACTGCAGGCAGGGAGATAGTAGCTGCCTGCCATACCTGGCTGAGATTACTGCAGGCAGGGAGATAGTAATTGTAGGACATTCCCTGTTTTTTTTTTTTTTTTTTTTTGGTGGGAGATTAAGATTGGCAATTTGGCATTTCTGCTAGAGTGCCATCCCTGTGTGTGCCATCTCTCTCACATAGTGGGCCATAGAAAGCCTTTTCATTTTTCTGTATTTTTTTTTGTGGGGTGTATAAATTCTCCCTGATAAAAATACAGTGGGAGATTAATATTGGCCTTTGGGCTTGTGTGCCAGTCCTGAGTGTGCCATCTCTCTCACAAATAGTGGGCCATAGAAAGCCTATTTAATTTTTTTTTTGGTTTTATAAATTCTCCCAGAAAAAAAGGGAGATTAATATTGGCCTCTGGGCTTCTGTGCCAGTCCTGAGCGTGCCATCTGTGCCAGTCCTGAGCGTCCCATCTCTCTCACAAATAGTGGGCCATAGAAAGCCTATTTAATTTTTTTTTTGGTTTTATAAATTTTCCCTGAAAAAAGGGAGATTAATATTGGCCTCTGGGCTTGTGTGCCAGTTGTGAGCGTGCCATCTGTGCCAGTCCTGAGCGTGCCATCTCTCTCACAAATAGTGGGCCATAGAAAGCCTATTTAATTTTTTTTTTGGTTTTATAAATTCTCCCAGAAAAAAAGGGAGATTAATATTGGCCTCTGGGCTTCTGTGCCAGTCCTGAGCGTGCCATCTGTGCCAGTCCTGAGCGTCCCATCTCTCTCACAAATAGTGGGCCATAGAAAGCCTATTTTTTTTTTGGGGGGGGTTTTAGAAATTCTCCCTGGAAAAAAAAAGGGAGATTAATATTGCCCTTTGGGCTTGTGTGCCAGTACTAAGCGTTCCATCTCTCTCTCTCTCTCTTAGTCAGTGGGCCATAGAACGCCTATTTTTGGTTTTATTTGTTTTCTAAATTCTCCCTGCAAAAAATCATTTTATTTTATTTGGTTTCTAAATTCTTCCTGATAAAATCATATTTTTTTTATTATTTTTTTTTCTAAAGTCTCCCTGACAAAAAAAAAAAAAAAAAAAAAAACAGTGGGAGATTAATATTGGCCTTTCTGCTTGTGTGCCAGTCTTGACTCCTGGGTGTGCCATCTCTCTCTCTCTCTCTCTCTCTCTCTCTCTCTCTCTCTCCAATTGTGGTCCATAGAAAGCCTATATTTTTTTTCCTTGATTTGGGTTCCAAAATCTACCAGAGAAAATAACTCCATCAATCATTGGTAGAAAAATATTGGCCTCTGGGCTTGTGTGCCACTCCTGATTCCTGTGTGCGTCATCTCTCACTCAGTGGCCCATAGAAAGCATATAGTTTGTTACATTTGTTTTCTAAATTCTCCCTGCAAAAATCAAATTTCTTTTTTTTTTGGGGGGGTTTCTAAAGTGTTCCTGAAAAAAATAAAAATAAAAAACAAATAATAGTGTGACATTAATATTAACATTTGTGCTTCAGTGACAGTCCTGCGTGTGGGGCATCTCTCTAATTTGCAGCCACCAAAAAAAGAGTGTGTAACATTGTGCCTGATTTTCGCGGTGGTCTCACCAACCTGTAAAGGGGTAGCTAAATCATACTGAAGTTATAGCTCACCGTGTAAGTTGTGTGACTGCAACAAATAACGTTAGTTTGGTTACGTTTTTAAAACAATGAGGAAGTCTAGTGGAAGAGGTCGTGGCCGGGGGCGTTCATTGTCAGCTGGTAATGAGGGTAGTGGTAGTGGTGGAGCATCAGGTGGTCGTGGGGAAAAAAATATTGCACCTAAGTCTGGAGCTGTGGAGCCAGGTTCGTCGTCCGGCTACACAAGGCCTCGAACGCTCCCTTTTCTGGGATTAGGAAAACCGCTTTTAAAGCCGGAGCAGCAAGAGCAAGTTTTGGCTTATCTTGCTGACTCAGCCTCTAGCTCTTTTGCCTCCTCTCGTGAAACTGGTAAAAGTAAAAGCAGCGCGTCGTTAGTGGATGTTCACGGTCAGGGACAAGTCACTTCCTTGTCCTCTTCAGCAAAAACAACAACAGAGAAGAATGCAGCAGGCGACACAACGGGTTACTCCATGGAGCTCTTTACACATACCGTCCCTGGCTTAGAAAGTGAAGCAGTTAACAGTCCATGCCCATTACAAATTGAATCTGACATGGAGTGCAGTGACGCACAGCCACAGCCAGACTACTATGCTGGTCCTTTGACTCAGACCACAACATTGCCCTCGCAGGGTGCTGATCAAGAATCAGACCCTGATGAGACTATGTTGCCCCATCACGAACGCTATACCACCGAACGACACGGTGACACAGACGAAGTTGCGCAGGAGGTACAAGAAGAGTTATTAGATGACCCAGTTCTTGACCCCGATTGGCAGCCATTGGGGGAACAGGGTGCAGGCGGCAGCAGTTCTGAAGCAGAGGAGGAGGAGGGGCCGCAGCAGGCATCAACATCGCCACAGGTTCCATCTGCCGGGCCCGTATCTTGCCCAAAACGCGTGGCAAAGCCAAAACCTGGTGGAGGACAGCGTGGCCATCCGGTTAAAGCTCAGTCTGCAATGCCTGAAAAGGTATCCGATGCTAGAAAGAGTGCAGTCTGGCATTTTTTTAAACAACATCCAATTGATCAGCGCAAAGTCATCTGTCAAAAATGTTCTACTTCCTTAAGCAGAGGTCAGAATCTGAAAAGTCTCAATACTAGTTGCATGCATAGACATTTAACCACCATGCATTTGAAAGCTTGGACTAACTACCAAACGTCCCTTAAGGTTGTTGCACCCTCGGCCAATGAAGCTAGTCATCAACGCAACATCCCTTCCGGCAGTGTAGGACCACCATTTAGCGCACCACCTGCTGTATCTGTGCAGGTATCTTTGCCAGGCCAAAGCAGTCAGGGTCAGGGAATCACCAGTTTCGTAGTAGGAAACACTGCATCTAGGGCACCGGCGGCAACAATACCATCTCCCACCGTCTCTCAGTCTGCCATGTCCACCGGCACCCCCGCTAGTTCCACGATCTCCATCTCTCCAGTCCAGCTCACCCTACATGAGACTATGGTTAGAAAAAGGAAGTACTTAGCCTCGCATCCGCGTACACAGGGTTTGAACGCCCACATAGCTAGACTAATCTCGTTAGAGATGATGCCCTACCGGTTAGTTGAAAGCGAAGCTTTCAAAGACCTGATGGACTACGCTGTACCACGCTACGAGCTACCCAGTCGACACTTTTTTTCCAGAAAAGCCATCCCAGCCCTCCACCAGCATGTTAAAGAGCGCATCGTCCATGCACTCAGGCAATCTGTGAGCACAAAGGTGCACCTGACAACAGATGCATGGACCAGTAGGCATGGCCAGGGACGTTACGTGTCCATCACGGCACACTGGGTAAATGTGGTGGATTCAGGGTCCACAGGGGACAGCAAGTTTGGGACAGTTCTGCCTAGCCCACGGTCTAGTAAACAGTTGTCTGTAGCCGTTCGCACCCCCTCCTCCTCCTCCTCCTCCTCGTCCTCCTGCAGAAGCAAGAGCTCGTCCACAGACCGCAGTCGCACAAACACTCCATCCGCACCTGCCACTGTTGCACACCAGGTCTCCCATTATGGGGCAGCTACTGGCATACGTCAGCAGGCTGTATTGGCTATGAAGTGTTTGGGCGACAATAGACACACCGCGGAAGTTCTGTCCGAGTTCTTGCAGCAAGAAACGCAGTCGTGGCTGGGCACTGTAGATCTTGAGGCAGGCAAGGTAGTGAGTGATAACGGAAGGAATTTCATGGCTGCCATCTCCCTTTCCCAACTGAAACACATTCCTTGCCTGGCTCACACCTTAAACCTGGTGGTGCAGTGCTTCCTGAAAAGTTATCCGGGGTTATCCGACCTGCTCCTCAAAGTGCGTGGACTTTGCGCACATATCCGCCGTTCGCCTGTACACTCCAGCCGTATGCAGACCTATCAGCGTTCTTTGAACCTTCCCCAGCATCGCCTAATCATAGACGTTGCAACAAGGTGGAACTCAACACTGCACATGCTTCAGAGACTGTGCGAACAGAGGCGGGCTGTTATGTTTTTGTGGGAGGATACACATACACGGGCAGGCAGTAGGATGGCAGACATGGAGTTGTCAGGTGTGCAGTGGTCGAAGATTCAAGACATGTGTCAAGTCCTTCAGTGTTTTGAGGAATGCACACGGCTGGTTAGTGCAGACAACGCCATAATAAGCATGAGCATCCCCCTAATGCGTCTGCTGATGCAAAGTTTGACGCACATAAAGGATCAGGCGTCTGCACCAGAGGAAGAGGAAAGCCTTGATGACAGTCAGCGATTGTCTGGTCAGGGCAGTGTACATGACGAGGTACCGGGCGAAGAGGAGGTGGAGGATGAGGAGGATGATGGGGATGAGTATATTTTTAATGAGGAAGCTTTCCCGGGGGCACGGGAAATTGGTGGCGTGGCAAGGCCGGGTTCTGGTTTTTTGAGGGACACAAGTGACGTAGATTTGCCTGCAACTGCCCCTCAACCAAGCACAACCGCAGATTTGACAACGGGAACTTTGGCCCACATGGCGGATTATGCCTTGCGTATCCTCAAAAGGGACACACGCATTACAAAAATGATGAACGATGACGATTACTGGTTGGCCTGCCTCCTTGATCCTCGCTATAAAGGCAAATTGCAAAATATTATGCCACATGAGAACTTGGAACTAATATTAGCAACAAAACAATCAACTCTTGTTGACCGTTTGCTTCTGGCATTCCCTGCACACAGCGCCCGTGATCGTTCTCACACGAGCTCCAGGGGCCAGCAGACCAGAGGTGTTAGAGGGGCAGAAATCAGAAGTGGCGTTGGCCAGAGGGGTTTTCTGACCAGGTTGTGGAGTGATTTTTCTAGGACCGCAGACAGGACAGGTACTGCAGCATCAATTCAAAGTGACAGGAGACAACATTTGTCCAGTATGGTTACAAACTATTTTTCATCCCTTATCGACGTTCTCCCTCAACCGTCATTCCCATTTGATTACTGGGCATCCAAATTAGACACCTGGCCAGAATTGGCAGAATATGCATTGCAGGAGCTTGCTTGCCCGGCAGCTAGTGTCCTATCAGAAAGAGTATTCAGTGCTGCAGGTTCAATACTAACAGAAAAAAGGACTCGTCTGGCTACCCAAAATGTAGATGATCTAACCTTCATTAAAATGAACCACAACTGGATTTCAAAATCTTTTGCCCCACCCTGCCCGGCTGACACCTAGCTTTCCTATGAAAAGGTCTTGCCTGTGGACTATTCTGAATGACTTTTCCAATCTCGTAATTTTCTTCACCTGATTGTCCAGCATACGACATGTTTCCACCTCACGAAATGGCCAAACTCCCCACACGGGGTCGTGCTATCGCCACTTTGCGCTTGGACCCTTGAGAGTGCTGTTTGTCTGAAGAGGTGGGTGAGCCCGCTTTTGGTCGACGGCACTGCCACTGGGTCCCTCATAGTACAATAAAGTGTCTCTGGCGGTGGTGGTGCGCACCCAACGTCAGACTCACCGTTGTAATATGAGGGGCCCTGTGCCTGTACCGCCGGCCACAAGCCAGTTCCCCCCCCCCCCAGCTCAAACAGTGCTCTACCACTAGCAAAATTATCTCTCACAGCTTCACCAATGTGTAGTCTAGGCGCTGACATCCTTCAATGACTGGCACTGACAATACCATTGTTTTGACATTTTTGTTATGTTAGGCCTTCGAAGCCTGTCTGCGGTCACTCCTTCCACTAGACTTCCACTGACCAGACCACTGCTGCCCGTGTACCCCTGGAACCAATTTAAAATTGCCTACAGCCATGTGTGATTATTTTAGGCCGTCGATGCCTGTCTGCGGTCACTCCTTCCACTAGGCCTCCACTGACCACACCACTGCTGCCCGTGTAACCCTGGAACCAATTTAAAATTGCCTACAGCCAGCCCAATTTTTTTATTTTAGGCCTTCGATGCCTGTCTGCGGTACATTCTTTCAACTACTACTACACTGACCAGGGCACTGCTGCCCAAGTACCCCTGGAACCAATTTAAAATTGCCTACAGCCATGTGTTAATATTTTAGGCCTTCGATGCCTGTCTGCGGTCACTCCTTCCACTAGGCCTCCACTGACCACACCACTGCTGCCCGTGTACCCCTGGAACCAATTTAAAATTGCCTACAGCCATGTGTGATTATTTTAGGCCGTCGATGCCTGTCTGCGGTCACTCCTTCCACTAGGCCTCCACTGACCACACCACTGCTGCCCGTGTAACCCTGGAACCAATTTAAAATTGCCTACAGCCATGTGTTATTATTTTAGGCCTTCGATGCCTGTCTGCGGTCACTCCTTCCACTAGGCCTCCACTGACCACACCACTGCTGCCCGTGTAACCCTGGAACCAATTTAAAATTGCCTACAGCCAGCCCAATTTTTTTATTTTAGGCCTTCGATGCCTGTCTGCGGTACATTCTTTCAACTACTACTACACTGACCAGGGCACTGCTGCCCAAGTACCCCTGGAACCAATTTAAAATTGCCTACAGCCATGTGTTAATATTTTAGGCCTTCGATGCCTGTCTGCGGTCACTCCTTCCACTAGGCCTCCACTGACCACACCACTGCTGCCCGTGTACCCCTGGAACCAATTTAAAATTGCCTACAGCCATGTGTGATTATTTTAGGCCGTCGATGCCTGTCTGCGGTCACTCCTTCCACTAGGCCTCCACTGACCACACCACTGCTGCCCGTGTACCCCTGGAACCAATTTAAAATTGCCTACAGCCATGTGTGATTATTTTAGGCCTTCGATGCCTGTCTGCGGTCACTCCTTCCACTAGGCCTCCACTGACCTGTCTACTGCGGCCCGTGTACCCCTTGAACCAACCTAATAAAATATTTAAAAAATTAATTTGATTATAAAAAATAAGATCGTGTTGAGATCTCAAATGCAGACATTTTAACATTAAAAACAAACACACAACAAAAATCTGGAACTGTACTAAAAAGGTCCACCAGCTACAATTACTTTCTCCTGCAAGAAGTTAACTGAAAGGTTTTTTTGGAGTTGTTAACACAGATATGGCATCCACCGAGTGTTGTCCTGTCGCGTCTCCTTTAAATTATTTCCAATAAGATGTTAAACTATTAATTTAATAAAATCAATAATTAAAAAAATAATTGAGTAAGTCAAAAGCACATTGCAAATAAACATTAATTACAAATCAAGAAGCATGGCGCGTCCGAGGGTGAGTAGATACCGAATAAGAATATAATCACCCTCGGGCGCGCAATGCTTATTTACAACAGCCTTCCTTCCTAAGAATCAGCCCTTCCGTGGTGTAGAGAGAGGTTGTTGTTACACTCCAAGGTGTTCCCCAGGTTGCCTTTCCTGAGCTTCGATCTTCCGGCTCTCGTTTACTAGCTGTTGGAAACTACGCTGCATTAGGCCTACAAATTGTGTATGGGTGAAACAGTGGCGCATCTGCGGTCCCTCCTTCCACTAGGCCTCCACTGACCTGTCTACTGCTGCCCGTGTACCCCTTGAACCAACATCTTAAAATAAAAAAATAATTATTTTGATTATAAAAAATAAGATCGTGTTGAGATCTCAAATGCAGACATTTTAACATTAAAAACAAACACACAACAAAAATCTGGAACTGTACTAAAAAGGTCCACCAGCTACAATTACTTTCTCCTGCAAGAAGTTAACTGAAAGGTTTTTTTGGAGTTGTTAACACAGATATGGCATCCACCGAGTGTTGTCCTGTCGCGTCTCCTTTAAATTATTTCCAATAAGATGTTAAACTATTAATTTAATAAAATCAATAATTAAAAAAATAATTGAGTAAGTCAAAAGCACATTGCAAATAAACATTAATTACAAATCAAGAAGCATGGCGCGTCCGAGGGTGAGTAGATACCGAATAAGAATATAATCACCCTCGGGCGCGCAATGCTTATTTACAACAGCCTTCCTTCCTAAGAATCAGCCCTTCCGTGGTGTAGAGAGAGGTTGTTGTTACACTCCAAGGTGTTCCCCAGGTTGCCTTTCCTGAGCTTCGATCTTCATGCTCTCGTTTAGTAGGTGTCGGAAAGTAGGCTGCATTAGGCCTAAAAAATGGGGAATGGGGTGGAGAGAGATGGTGTGTTACACTCCAAGGTGTTCTCCAGGTTTCCTCGCCATTGCTTCGATCTTCCGACTCTCGTTTAGTAGTTGTAGAAAACTACACTGCATTAGGCCTACAAAATGGGTATCGGGTGGAGAGAGATGGTGTGTTACACTCCAAGGTGTTCCCCAGGTTTCCTTGCCATTGCTTCGGTCTTCCGACTCTCGTTTAGTAGTTGTAGAAAAGTACACAGCATTAGGCCTACAAAATGGGTATGGGGTGGAGAGAGATGGTGTGTTACACTCCAAGGTGTTCCCCAGGTTGCCTTTCCTGAGCTTCTATCTTCAGGCTCTCATTAAATTGTGGTTAAATGGAACAACTGCATTTGGCGTACTAGTTGGTTTGGGGCCTACTATCGGTGTCTGCCACTCCTTGCTGTTCTCCTGGTTTCCTGTCCTGAAATTCCATTTTCAGCCTCTCGTTAAGTAGTTGTTAATGTTAGACTGCATTTGGCCTACTAGTTGGGTTGGGGCCTACTATCGGTGTCTGCCACTCCTTGCTGTTCTCCTCCACTGAACAAAGCTGTGCCGCCTGTTTACTACGGTTGCCAATTTTGAACTGCATTTCGACTACTTACTGATTTGGCCCTACTCTCTGTGTCAGCCTCTCATTCCAGTTGTCCTCCACTGCAATGCCCCCTGGTTATTCCTGTGTTACCAATTTTGAACTGCATTTAGCCCACTTTCTTCTTTGGGCCTATATCTGTGTTTCCACTTCATCGTGCCCATTGCCCAGCCAGTGATAGATGAGTCTGCTGGTACATTGACCCATAACGCAACATTCCCCGTGCACGCTACACAACAACATTGTGACCCTGCTGAAAGTCAGGTTGCTCTTCCCGCATACCATACCACCTTACACGGGGACAAAGAGGAAGGTGCAGATGAAAGTGCAGGTTCCTTCATCAGGTGGGGGGAGGAATACTAGTTGGCGACGTCACTGGCACAGGGCCTCTCATAGTACGCAAAAGTGTTGCTGCCGGTGGGAGGCGCCCCCGCCGTGCAAACACACCGCTGTACTTTGAGGGGCCCTGTGCCAGTGCCAATGCCAACGAGTGGGCCCCCCCTGCTTGCTCAGGATCACAGCACTTGCAAAGTTGAAATACTTACCTCTCCCTGCTCCACTGCCGTGACGTGGTCCAGATTTACTGGGCCCACTAATTACTTGAACCAGCCCTACCCCCCACAACTTTAGCCAAATGACCCCCAATTTCAAATGCCTTCCAATTATTTTAAGGTAAATTACGCTTGACAAGCTTCATTAAGAAGAATGGATGGTTTTGACATTAAAATGGGCACTCTAGGTGTTTTCCTGGCCCCCACTCACTGCCGACTATGCTGCCCCATTGACTTGCATTGGGTTTCGTGTTTCGGTCGATCCCGACTTTACGTCATAATCGGCCGATTTCACTCGACCCGACTTTGGACATAGTCGGGTTTCGCAAAACCCGGCTCGACTCTAAAAAGGTCAAGGTCGCTCAACTCTAGTGAAGACGTGTCTTAGAATCACCGGGAACAGCCGGCATCTACACAGTGAAAGCTATCCCCTCCGTAGAGCTTTTCACTTCTATTGTATTCTTCACTCAGGTTCTTCAGTAAATTACATTTTGAGACCTTTATTAAAAAATTCACTCTTTTAAAATCTCATTTAGATGTCCCGTTTTCAAGTATGTGTTGAAATGTATGGGGCTCCTCTTATTGCCATGGAGTTTTTTTTATGCAAACGTAGTCACCAAAAAAAATGTCCGGTTTTGATTAGACTATAAAGGCACGGATGATTGACCTCGTGAAGACCAAATCATCTAACACCGAGGAGACACCATCACGTGTTTCTCAATGCAGTGATCCAGAACACTGCCCCCAAATATGCAAATGCATGTAGAGGAGCTGCGGAGACACCATCACGTGTTTCTCAACGCAGGCAGTGAATAGCCAGGCCTTTCCCCGGGAAGGAACAACCAAGGGAAGGGCAGCATCCAATATAGGAAAACATCCAATAAAGGAAAACCACCTATGCCAAGCATGGTATCCATCCACAGACAGCTGTTTCGGGGTTTTTGCCCCTCATCAGTGTGGAGTAGGAAACTGGCTATCAGGAGCAGTGCCTAGTAGAAAGTCTATAAAGGCACAGATGATTGACCTCGTGGAGACCAAAACATCCAACACCGCGGAGACACCATCACGTGTTTCTCAACGCAGTGATCCAGAACACTGCCCCCAAATATGCAAATGCATGTAGAGGAGCTGCGGAGACACCATCACGTGTTTCTCAACGCAGGCAGTGAATAGCCAGGCCTTTCACCGGGAAGGAACAACCAAGGGAAGGGCAGCATCCAATATAGGAAAACATCCAATAAAGGAAAACCACCTATGCCAAGCATGGTATCCATCCACAGACAGCTGTTTCGGGGTTTTTGCCCCTCATCAGTGTGGAGTAGGAAACTGGCTATCAGGAGCAGTGCCTAGTAGAAAGTCTATAAAGGCACAGATGATTGACCTCGTGGAGACCAAAACATCCAACACCGCGGAGACACCATCACGTGTTTCTCAACGCAGTGATCCAGAACACTGCCCCCAAATATGCAAATGCATGTAGAGGAGCTGCGGAGACACCATCACGTGTTTCTCAACGCAGGCAGTGAATAGCCAGGCCTTTCCCCGGGAAGGAACAACCAAGGGAAGGGCAGCATCCAATAAAGGAAAACCACCTATGCCAAGCATGGTATCCATCCACAGACAGCTGTTTCGGGGTTTTTGCCCCTCATCAGTGTGGAGTAGGAAACTGGCTATCAGGAGCAGTGCCTAGTAGAAAGTCTATAAAGGCACGGATGATTGACCTCGTGGAGACCAAAACATCCAACACCGCGGAGACACCATCACGTTTTTTTCAACGCAGTGATCCAGAACACTGCCCCCAAATATGCAAATGCATGTAGAGAAGCTCCTCTACGGTTTTGATTAGAGTCAGAGATCAAAATTACCCGTGTTACCCGTACAAGTCTAAGGGTACATAAAAATCATGGATGGCACAAGGATGGCCTGTGTTCAGTCCATGTGCTGTCCGTGATTAACATTGTAATTTATAGGAGAGAATCACATTCTTCAATTTATTTATTAATTTTTTTTTTTTACTTGAAAATCACCGATGAAGCACTGCTGATAAAAAATGACACACTGACCAAACACTGTTGAAAATCTGATCAAAAACACTGACGAAATTTGGAAGTTTTTTTGCTTAGGATTAGTGATGAGCGAGTGTACTCATTGATCGGGTTTTCCCCGAGCACGCTCGGGTGACCTCCGAGTATTTGTTAGTGTTTGGAGATTTAGTTTTCATCACCACAGCTGAATGATTTACAGCTACCAGCCTGCTTGATTACATGTACTCAGCCTGGCTAGTAGCTGTAAATCATTCAGCTGAGGTGATGAAAACTAAATCTCCGAACACTAACAAATACTCGGAGGTCACCAGTGCAACTAGTATACTCGCTCATCACTATTTAGAATATGTTCACACATTCAGTATTCAGTCAGTATTTTACATCAGTATTTGTAAAGCCAAAATCAAGAGTGGAACAATCAGAGGGAAAGTATAATAGAGACATGTCACCACTTCTGTATTTATCACCAATTCGTGGTTTTGGCTTACAAATACTGATGTGAAATACTGACCAAATACTGATCGTGTGAACATGGTCTTAGGGTGTTTTTACATTGAGTTCAAGCACCCGTTCGGTGGGTCCATAAGGGCTTATGTCCAAACCCCCAGAAAAATGGGATTCAGACGTATGCGCCGACAGGGCCATAGATTATAATAGTGCCGGCAAAGCGAATGTGTGCCCTGATGTACATAATTTTCAGGCATGAACTCCTACTGGAGGTAGACCCCCAGACGCAGTCTGCTACGTCTGAGTGTCCATCTCCAGAAGACTCATAATTGACATAATTGACATAATTGACATGTTCGCTCTGCTTCACCATTATAGTCTATGGCCCTGTCGGCACATATGTCCAAATCCCGTTTTGCGAGGAGTTCGAACGCAAACTCTGACAGGGCCACCAAACAGGTCCCTGAACACAATGTGAAAGCACCCTTGGGCTGAGGCTACACAGCGACCAAACTTTTGTAGGTGTAGCTGCTACATTGCAGCACAATACAAGTGAATGAGGTTGTATTGTGGCCCCAAGGGTACTTCGACAACGGCAATGCTGCTGCTGGCTCATTAATGAAGAGCATTGTAAATGCAATGATTTATGTAAATTCATACATGAGTGCTCTGCTTATGGCAGCACCCACACAGACATTTATTGCCGTTGACCATACCATAAAGGATGACCGACAGCTGCTCCTATTGAGTTAGACACTAGGGAGCATGGATGCTGTGTTCCCATGGCTCAACTTGTACTTGCATAATGAAGGCACCACTGAACTCTATTTTGGCTTCCTTTATGTTTGATTTTTATCTTCTTTCTCTCTAGCATATCTCTATTTAGTGGCAATACCAAATCAAACACCCAAAAGTCATCAAGAAGAAAATTGGTAAGGAGGTGGAGCTCAGTAATGTCATGGGACCCATTTGGGATCCCCCACAACATAATTTGCTGGTATGTTCTTGAGTCACCCACCAGGGAAGTGCAGTACTCGATACCGGGTCCGGTCACAATTAAAGGGGTGGTCACGGTGGCTGCGACCCGATCCGTGGTCCTGGGTACTCAAGTAAAGGGATTTAATAAAGCTTGTATTCGTGATGCCACCTGTGGTCCTCGGTCATAGGGGACTGACATTGCTTAAAGGGGTCCACTGAGACGATGTTACTGCAGCAAGATGGTGACGCTTCCTACAGGTGAAGCGGGGTTCCCAGAGCTCCCTGTGGGCTGAGCAGGGATGGTGTATGCCAGCAAATAAAGGGAGAACACAGGGTTGCAGTCTTTACCTGGTTTACTAAAGTGGTAGTCAGCCTCAGTCCAGGGTACCGGCAACAGGTGTTGATGGAGTCCAGGTAGCCTGAAGACAAGAGGAAATCCCTTTGCCAGGTCAGTTTGGGAACCTTCCTCTTAGTGCTAGCTTCTGGTCCCTTGCTACCTGTGGTTGTCTGACAAGATACCTTCTCTCTTCTGTTCTGGGACAGTACCTGCACGGTAGGCAACTTGAGCCATTCTCTTGGGGTCTCTGACACGGTGACTCCAGGCTCTAGAATGCTGCTGTACCTCAGGTGTGGTGGGGACAATTTACATATAGTCCTATGCCCTCCGGTTCTACTGCGGGACCTGCAGTTCCACACAGCCTCGGGCTCCCTGTGCCCGGTTTCTGTGCTTTAGCTTTAAGGAGGTCCAATCGCAGCCTCCTCTTAGCTCCTAATCACTCCTCTGCTCCTTACCTGTCACTAGTCTGCCTCAGACTGTCTAATTTCTCCCCCAGACCAGGATGTATATTGAGGAAAGATCCCCTAAAACCGGGTTTAGAGCTCCCCCTTCTGGCCTGGAGTCAGAATGTGTTGTGTGTAAGATTACCTGCCAAAAGGATCCCTCCTGTCTCCAGGCATGGCACTACCTTTCCCCAGAGGAAGGCAGCACCACTGTGGTACCCGAACTCCTAGGATGCCACACTCCCTGTGTGTTACACCCAATGGTAAGGAGTCTAATCCAAAGGGTTCATTATTAAACAATGGCATATCTAAGGAAGGTGGCTCTGTGTCTTATGTATCCCTTAACCAGGTGGGCTGTGCAGCTGTTGAGTAACGCGAATAAGGGGGCACAAATGATTGCGTTTTCTTTCAGTTTGCTCCCAGTTGACCTTGATTGCTCTCACGTTTTGGGGTGCCAAATAAACAGTTTCTTCAACCACTTGACCCCTACTTCCCACCTGATGATATATCTGTTAAAACATCTGGTATTGCGCCTAATTCAGCTTATTATTTTTTGTCACTGGTTCATCCATTCCAACTGCTGATGCTCTTTGTCATTGTCATTTGCAGGGCTTTTCGGAGGATGTTGCCAGATGCAGAAGTGGATGCCCTCTGCATCTATGGAACCTAGTGATGATTGACTAATGCCGCTTGCTAAAAATTCTCTGCCTCCTGCAACATTGAATGGTTATGGAATGGCATGGAAAGAAAGTGGGCCATAGTCAGGGACCAAGACTTAGGTGGGTCAAACACCGCGTCTGGAGGTGACCAAACCATATCTGTTGCAGTGGAAGGGAAGTGGGATGTCTGAGGTATTTTTTGCAGGAAAAACTCTTGGGAGTCATTTTTTATTTTTATTTCCAAAAATGGAAGGATCTGACCTCAAACTTTGCAATCCACCAAGCAGTAAAATTATGTAAAAAGGGCTTGTAATCTAGAAATACAAGAATCCAGTATTTTTCTCCCTCCTGAGTTGCCTTCTTAACCTTGCATATAAGGAATAAAACTGCTTTGTGTGCCCTATTTAAGGTTGAAATTAAAGAAATATACATTTAATTTTTTTTTTAAATGGGAAAATTTTTAATGTTTTTCAATTTTCAATTATATCAATGTAGCTGATGCGTGTTGTTCTAGAAGTCAAGAAAAGTGACAGCTGGTGGTTGGAATGGGAATAATGAGCTAGAATAATGGCTGAAAGAGACCCTGCTTTCTGCGAGTCCAGAGTTGGGCCTATCGTTTCTGCCCGGTGAAGTCCATTCTTGGTTTAACGGTAAAAGTTGGCTGCAACTTTTATTATATATTCATTGGTAATAAGCATCATTACAACCAAAATGAGAATTAAATAAAAGTTGTAGCCAACTCCTACTCCACAAAAACAAAATGTGTCAGTCGGTTGGATTTGGCACCGGGTTTTAAATTTCCACCATTCAGCCTGTGGGTTTGAGTTTCAGCACAGCAGGGAGTCTTAGACTAAACACTGGAGAGAATAAAGCAGCTCATCGATGAAATAGAGGCCAGATACTTCCTACCATGTGTTAAGGTACCTTCAACACTCAGCGACGCTGCAGCGATACTGACAATGATGTCGATCGCTGCAGCGTCGCTGTTTGGTCGCTGGAGAGCTGTCACACAGACAGCTCTCCAGCGACCAACGATGCCAGTAACCAGGGTAAACATCGGGTAACTAAGCGCAGGGCCGCGCTTAGTAACCCGATGTTTACCCTGGTTACCAGCGTAAAAGTTAAAAAAACAAACACTACATACTCACATTCCGCTGTCTGTCCCCGGCGCTCTGCTTCCTGCACTGACTGTGAGCACAGCGGCCGGAAAGCAGAGCGGTGACGTCACCGCTGTGCTTTCCGGCTGGCCGGCGCTCACACCCAGTGCAGGAAGCAGAGCGCCGGGGACAGACAGCGGAAGGTAAGTATGTAGTGTTTTTTTTTTAACTTTTACGCTGGTAAGCAGGGTAAACATCGGGTTACTAAGCGCGGCCCTGCGTTTAGTAACCCGATGTTTACCCTGGTTACCAGTGAAGACATCGCTGAATCGGCATCACACACGCTGATTCAGCGATGTCTGCAGGAGATCCAGCGACGAAATAAAGTTCTGGACTTTCTGCAGCGACCAACGACATCACAGCAGGATCCTGATCGCTGCTGTGTGTCACACTGAACGATATCGCTAGCCAGGACGCTGCATTGTCACAGATCGCTAGCGATATCGTTCAGTGTGACGGTACCTTTAGTGAAGGCGACCTCCCTCAGCTCTTTGCCACCATGGTACCTGCAATCCTCATACTTCAAGGAGTTGTCCATGATTAGAAAAAATGGCTGCTTTCTTCCAATCTACAGTCTGTTTGTGACACTGCAGCTCACCCGTTCTGGTTTCGATAGAGCCGAGCTGCAGTACCAGACCGATGTAAAAAAAAACAGCCATGTTTTTCTAATCCTGGACAACGAGTCCAAAGAGTAATCAACATTTTAATTTTGTTTCACAAATCAATAGTACACGTGAAGGTAAGCAGTTTTGTAATATGTATGATCAGAGAAATCTGCTTATTTCTCCTCCTGGATTTTTCTTTTATTCTCAATTCATGGGTAAAATCTGCAATCTGTGTTGTAAATGGTGGAGAAATGATAGTTTGTGCTCGTCTTCTCATAGACCATTTCTGTATGCACTTCAGACCATATCCGGGTGTTTTATTTGTGTTACTTGGATAAGGAGATGTTTCTTCATCATTATGCCTAATAGTTTGTGTCATGGTTTTGTTTTGACTGCAGGCATCGTCTTTGCTTTTCCTAAGAGAAGAGCGGTTGCCACAAATTTTATTGAACCCATAAATCAAGTGGCAAGAGATATTATTAGCTGCGACTTTATGTGACACGTTGATAAAGATGGCAGGAAATATTGGCAATACCTTATTCCACCGCAGTCACTTTGACAGAAGTAGGAAAGCTGAGAATTATATAGAACCTGTCCGGCCAGACCAGATCATGAATGACAGCGTGTGGCACTGCTGAGTGTCAACATACAGACCTAGTATATTATAGTCAGTAATAGAATATACTAACAAGTATGAGTGTAACTACACGATAGAATGGTGAAAAAAAACACTTAGATGCAGAACAAAACACAGTGGAGATTTTCTCTTTTCCAACTCTGCTATTTGGGCCTCCTTTGTCCAGAAGATCTGATAAATGATGCTACTGTCAATCCGTTGATTGCGGTTCAAAGGGGTTTTCCAAGAATGTAATTAAATTGGCCTGGTCATCCAATTCAAACAGCAGTCTAACCTAGTTACCTGTCAGGATGAGCTGCAGTCTGAAGAAACACAGCATCCCGAGTCACGTCACTCAACTGCATACATAACAGAGCTGCTGGAGAAGGGCTCTGAGAAGAGAAATACATAGTCTCCTCAACTGAGCCCGGAGGACTGAGAGTGGAGAACAAATCTTTTGCACTCAGTCAGCTGAATAGAAGATGTATTTATTCCCCTATCACAGCCCTTCTCCAGCAGCTTTGTTATGTGTGCTTTACGATACAGTTCCTCTGCCAGTTGAGGCACAGTTCTCGGGAGCTGTGTTTCTTGAGATTGTGGCTCATCCTCACACGAGACTAGGACGGACTGCTGATTGAATTATGTGGCGGGAGCCATTTTATTACATTCTTGGAGACCCCCTTTTAAATAAAAGGTAGTTATGATGCTGTTTACATTGCCACAATTTACGGTCAAAAAGGTGAAAAGTCGAACCTTTAACACAAAGCTCCAATGTTATCGCAAATAACATTGATTTAAAGTGATAGAGGGGACTCACTTAAAGGGAGTATAGAAATTCATAATGCTAAATGTTATTTTTAAAATTTACTTTAAAGTGATAATCGGTATAGAATTAAAATGGCCACAAAAACCTGTTCTAGGATGTTTATTAGAAGACAAAATAGGAGCTTTCCATGAAGAAGTACTGGTGATAAGAAACAGGGAAGAGAAGATAAAATCTGCTCATCTGGTGGAGTTGTGCAGGTCAGGCAGAACTCTGATGAGAGTAGTAGTGAAGTGGTAATCCTTGTATTGACTGCTACTCCACCTGTTTAAGCAGTCCGACAGCTTCCATTATTACTCAATGGGTTTTATCTGGTGGAAGGAAGGGACACTGGAAGAAGGAGGTAGAGAGAAAGATAGGTAGAATAAAAGCGGTGAGAAGGGAAAACGTGAGTGAGGAAGGAGTGAAGGAGGGTTAGAAGGGAGGAAGTTAAAATGAAGGCGAGAGCAAGATAAGAAGGTATGAAGGAGGGAGGAGGAAAAAATGAGAGATAGAGGGAGGTGTGGGGAAAGGAGGAAGAAAAGGAGGGAAAAGGGTGGAATGAATCTAGGAACAATGGAGGGAGAAGGGAAAAGGAAGAAAGGGAGGGATAGTTAAAGGGAAGAAAGGGGAAAAAAGAAGGAATGAGATGGGAAAGTAGAAAGGAGGAGGAAGGTAGGTAGGAGAGCTGGAGAGGGATGATTTGAAAGGAGGAAGAAAAAAAAGAGGGAGCTAGATAGGAAGGTAGGAAGAAGGGTGGGAGGTAGTAAGTCGAGAGGGAGTAAAAAGGATGAAAGGGAAGGAAGGAAGATAGAACGAAAGGAGGAAAAGAGGTAGTGAGTGAGGAAGGAAGGAAGGAAGGAAGGAAGGAAGGGAGGTGGAAACAAGAAACGGAAGAAAGAAATATGCAAAGAAGTAGGAAAGGAGAAGAAGGAAGAATGAATGACCTGGACCTGGTGGAAATGATCTTGAGAAGCTCAGAGACACATTATTCAGGAAATCAGATCCTTCTGAATTTTGAGGAGCTAGTATTAGTAAGTGTTGGAGCATTGATCTCTGTCACGCTCACGCCCAGACTGGTTGGCGCTGGCGTGCGGGGGTGTGGCCCCACTGGACCGCAGACCAAACTTCCCTGGAAGGGGCATAACTAAGTAGCTTCCTAGGTGTTCACTGGAGCCTCTGATGGTGAGGTCAGACTTGTGCAATAGGAAGCTACCAGGTACCACTCCAGGGTGGTGTCTGGCTGTGGCTGCTGATCCCACCGGGGAACGGAACAGACAGGCAAGCGGGCACAGCTGGCACTCTGGCAGACAGGCGGGCACGGCTGGTACACAGGCAGGCAGATGAGTACAACAGAGATACTGGCAGGCAGGCGGGTACGGCTGGCTCTCTGGTACAACAGGCGGACTAGGCTGGTACACTGGAAGAACCGGTAGAGACTGGTCTGCAGGCAGGTATGTTAAACAGGTAAGAACCTGTTCAGACAGGAGGCGTTAAGAATAGGTAGAGAAAGACTGCAAGAGCGGATGCAGAGCAAAAGCACAGGAGCTAGAGCCAAGAACAGAAATGCAGGAGGTGGAGCCAAGAGCAGGAGGCGGAGACAAGCACAGAAACTCAGGAGGCAGAGCCAAGAGCTGGAGGTGGAGCCAAGTGCAGAAATGTGGGAGGCGGAGCCAAGAGCTGGAGGTGGAGCCAAGTGCAGAAACGCAGGAGGCGGAGCCACAAGCTGGAGGCAGAGCAGAGAGCAGAGCCGAAACCAGAGCAAAGCAAGACACAGAGAACGCACAGCAGGGAAAGGAAACCAAGGCAGGGATATAAACGGACACAAGAACAGGACTAGGCTAAGACAAAGTCAGGAACAGGACAAGGCACAGAGACATGGACACAAGCCAGGGTACGATGCACCTCTGGGTGGTGGACATAGGCCAGGGTACGAAGCCCCGCTGGGTGGCTACACAAGGACATAGGCCAGGGTACTAAGCCCCAGTGGGTGGCGGACACGAAATTAACAGAGACAGGGCCTGCACTTCAGCAGCTAAGAGCTGACTGAGGGAGAACGTTGCACAGGTCCCCACCAATGGAAGTCTTAAATACAGGAAGCCTCAAGGCAATTGGCTGGGGACACCTTAGCAAGGTGCACACAGTCTCAATAAGACACAGGAGTTTCCGGCGCCGCCCCCCTATGCAAACAGACAGAGCATGCACAGAGCAGACAGCAGACATGAGGCACACAGCATGGAGCTGGCAGCAGAGAGAAGTCACAACAAGGCCCAGAGAAGTGAGTGAGTTGAGTGTAATGCAGGTGGGGGATGGGAGGCCATGCAGTGATGCCAGCAGGGTTGTTACAATCTCATAGAAGTATTAAAGAACAGCTATCTGACGGACAGCAAATAGGCTAAATAATACTTACCGTATAATGCTTATATATACAGTACTGTTTACTGCTTAATAAAAATTATACATATCCATAAGTCTGATAACCATGGACATGTGAACATCTTGGCTATAAGGAGCAGATGTTAAGTAAAGTATGTGTTAAGAGATTACTGACGGTTGTCTCTCCAACTGATAGTGCTGAATATTCAGGTCTTTGCACACATGCGCACTGTGAAGCCTATGAATACTTAATAATATTCAGAGCATGATACACCAACACCACGTGCCACACAGAGGTGGTTACTCTCTGACAGCCGTTGTATAATAGTTATATAATTCCATAATCCCAGGACAGACACCCTGGTCACACGGTTTATCCACTCTCATATAAGTGTGGCAGAACGCTGTTCTAAAAGTCTCTTATTTTAATTTGCATTGTGGTTGTCGGCTCCTGCACTGTCAGCAAGTTACAGAATTGTATGGGCTGTCAAACAACTTTACCGAATAGGAAAGATTCCCGTCAGCCTTACTGTATGTTCTTCGGTACGTCTTCAGTAATTCATTCTGTCTTATTAGTCACATGTGACCGTGCCTAATCACACAAAAGCTATGGATTTCTAAAACGCGTTGGGCCGCTGCCTGCAAGTTACTCGGTATGTTGCCGCACCATCTTCTATTCTTCCAAATTTCAGTCGCATAATCAAGTACAATCTGCAATTAACTGCCAGAGTTAATGAACTCATTAATAGAATGTCTTAGAATTTATATGAGTTTCTTAAAATAGATCCCAGAAATGCGTTTGTTTACAAGAAGATTAGTCTACATGGCTGCGCTGGCTTCATCCCACTTACTGTCAGGGAGACTTAATACTATTATATTACAGGTCCCTCCAGCAATGAAGTGGACTGAAATATTGCTATAATTTGCTTTTGGAAATAAATAGGCCTCCCGAGAGCGCCATGGCTGCAGGCTTTTGCTGAGATCAGAGGGATTGAGTTATGGAATAGATAGTTAAATGTCCCTCTAAATCCACAAAATAACCTCTATTCAGCTTCATAGATCGAATACCTTTGTTTTGCATCCACGCACATTTAGTTCACAAATCTTTACAGTCTCTTGTCAGCAAAGTGCAACAATTTTGTAGCATTCACAGTTTTCTTTTTTTAGATATTTTTGTATTTATCATTACATACAACTGAAAAAATATCTTCTGGTAGCTGGACACTGTGCAGGAAAGCTGATGCTAAATAATCTAAAAACTAACAATTTATCAGAATATAAGCCCCCCTTAGTAATCTCTGTAAAGAAAAAAAGTTAGAATCGCGGTTCTTTTGTATCACATCATGCCGCCAAAAAATGTAATAAATAAAGTTAATAATTTTTTATGTTCCTCAAAATGATATCAATAAAAACCACAGTACGCCCTCCATAAAAAAAAAATCTCTACTATAACTCCATCACCTGAAAAAAAATCCTTTTTCCTTAAAGGGAGTGTGTCATAAAAATGGCTTAATGTTAAATTCGTTTTTTTGAGGGTTAATTGTATATTTTTTTTTTACATTTTTTATTTTACTTATAACTAGCAATGTTAAAACTTGGAAATCTTTAAGATTTTATACTGGCCAGGAAGCTTTACCGTAGACTCATTGTGAAGGGATGGGGGAGAGGTGAGCTGTGACATCACCCATTGTGAGTGGTGCTTGCGGTGTTATCTACTGTTTAAAGAGGTGTTATCCATCATTGTACAAGAGGAGGTGAGCTGTGACAGCATCTATTGTGAATGGTGGATCCTGTGTTACCTACTGTATATAGAGGTGTCATCAGTCATTGTACAGGAGGAGGAGGAGGAGAGCTGTGACAGCATCTATTGTGATTGGTGGATCCTGTGTTACCTACTGTATATAGAGGAGTTATCAGTCATTGTACAGGAGGAGGTGAGCTGTGACAGCATCTATTGTGATTGGTGGATCCTGTGTTATCTACGGTATATAGAGGTGTCATCAGTCATTGTACAAGAGGAGGAGGTGAGCTGTGACAGCATCTATTGTGATTGGTGGATCCTGTGTTATCTACTGTATATAGAAGTGTTATCAGTCATTGTACAGGAGGAGGAGGTGAGCTGTGACATCACCTATTGTGAATGGTGGATCCTGTGTTATCTACTGTATATAGAGGTGTCATCAGTCATTGTACAGGAGGAGGAGGTGAGCTGTGACATCACCTTATATGAATGGTGGATCATGTGTTATCTACTGTATATATAGATGTTATCAGTCATTGTACATGAGGAGGAGGTGAGCTGTGACATTACCTATTGTGAATGGTGGATCCTGTGTTATCTACTGTATATAGAGGTGTTATCAGTCATTGTACAGGAGGAGAAGGTGAGCTGTGACATCACCTATTGTGAATGGTGGATCCTGTGTTATCTACTGTATATATAGATGTTATCAGTCATTGTACAGGAGGAGGTGAGCTGTGACAGCATCTATTGTGATTGGTGGATCCTGTGTTATCTACGGTATATAGAGGTGTCATCAGTCATTGTACAGGAGGAGGAGGTGAGCTGTGACAGCATCTATTGTGATTGGTGGATCCTGTGTTATCTACTGTATATAGAAGTGTTATCAGTCATTGTACAGGAGGAGGAGGTGAGCTGTGACATCACCTATTGTGAATGGTGGATCCTGTGTTATCTACTGTATATAGAATTGTTATCAGTCATTGTACAGGAGGAGGTGAGCTGTGACATCACCTATTGTGAATGGTGGATCCTCTGTTATCTACTGTATATAGAAGTGTTATCAGTCATTGTACAGGAGGAGGAGGTGAGCTGTGATAGCATCTATTGTGTATGGTGGATCCTGTGTTATCTATTGTATATAGAGATGTTATCCGTCATTGTACAGGAGGAGGAGGTGAGCTGTGACATCACCTATTGTGAATGGTGTATCCTGTGTTATCTACTGTATTTAGAGGTATTATCAGTCATTGTACAGGAGGAGGAGGTGAGCTGTGACAGCATCTATTGTGTATGGTGGATCCTGTGTTATCTACTGTATATAGAGGTATTATCAGTCATTGTACAGGAGGAGGAGGTGAGCTGTGACATCACCTATTGTGAATGGTGGATCCTGTGTTATCTACTGTATATAGAGGTGCCATCAGTCATTGTACAGGAGGAGGAGGTGAGCTGTGACATCACCTATTGTGAATGGTGGATCCTGTTATCTACTATATATAGAGGTGTTATCAGTCATTGTACAGGAGGAGGAGGTGAGGTGTGACATCACCTATTGTGAATGGTGGATCCTGTGTTATCTACTGTATATAGAGGTATTATCAGTCATTGTACAGGAGGAGGAGGTGAGCTGTGACAGCATCTATTGTGATTGGTGGATCCTATGTTATCTACTGTATATAGAGGTATTATCAGTCATTGTACAGGAGGAGGAGGTGAGCTGTGACAGCATCTATTGTGATTGGTGGATCCTGTGTTATCTACTGTATACAGAGGTATTATCAGTCATTGTACAGGAGGAGGAGGAGAGCTGTGACAGCATCTTTTGTGATTGGTCGATCCTGTGATATCTACTGTATATAGAGGTGTTATCAGTCATTGTACAGGAGGAGGAGGTGAGCTGTGACATCACCTATTGTGAATGGTGGATCCTGTGTTATCTAGTGTATATATAGGTGTTATCAGTCATTATACAGGAGGAGGAGGAGGTAAGCTGTGACATCACCTATTGTGAATAGTGAATCCAGTGTTATATACTGTATATAGAGGTGTTATCAGTTATTGTACAGGGGGAGGAGGTGAGCTATGGCATCACCTATTGTGATTGGTGGATCCTGTTTTATCTGCTCCATATAGAGGTATTACCTATAAATTTTAGTACTATATGTGATGATGATCATATGAAAAAAATGAAAAGAAAATAAATAAACTGGAAAAATGCTAATTGGTTGCATTCTAAAGGATTTAAAGGGGTTGTGTCTTTTGGAGAATATTTTTTTATTGGAAAATAGGATGATCTGATAAAATCATGTAATCATCAGTTGAAATTCTCAAGTATTCTACTCTCCTGCAGCGCCACCACAGGGGAAATGAAGCATTACATGGTGTTCATTCAGATCAATGGATTGTGTGAAAGTTGTCATTGCAAATGCCATGAAATTTGTCATTGTAGCTGTTCTCTGCTCTAGTTAATTGTAATTGATAGAGATGGTAAATAGCAGCCTCTCCTGTTATCTAAGAATGCTACAATAGACAGAGGTTTCTCTGAAACTAAAGTGAATTTCATACTAGAAAAAATGGTATTCACCTGTGCTATCTACAAAAATGAAATGAAGAATCTGTATAATGGGGCAGATGTAAATAAATAAAAGAGCGCTTACTTAATGAATAATCATTGACTATGCAGTAGATGTTGTGATGGATCCTTTAAAGTGCTACTAGGATCTTTGGGGAATGAAAGAAAAAAAGGCATAAGTGTTTATATTGGTAAATGTAGTAGAACTATATAAATTATAATATTTCCTCACTCGGGTATTGAATGAAAATGTGCAATGGAGAAACATGATTTCTATGTATCTGCAATTGATGCTGGTATCGTGATGACCACGGTTACTTTTTCTCCAGAGTTAGTAATTGCCCCTGCTTAAATAAATATACAACCTTCGTATAGGTGTGATTTTGAATATGTGTGGTCTGGTTTTCTCAACACTCAGTCTACTTACTACTGGTAGAAGTAGAGCAGGGTTCCGTTTGATTGTAAGTACTCAGATGGCCGTCAGGTGTTGGCTGACAAGGATTGCAACAATTAAAGTCAATTACCCATATGTTCAGATGTGAAGAAACAATCCCCTAGTGCAGGGGTGTCAAACTGCATTCCTCGAGGGCTGCAAACAGGTCATGTTTTCAGGATTTCCTTGTACTGCACAGGTGATAATTTAATCACCAACTCATTATTTGTGTAGGTGATTAAATTATCACCTGTGCAGTACAAGGAAATCCTGAAAACATGACCTGTTTGCAGCCCTCGAGGAATGCAGTTTGACACCCCTGCCCTAGTGTATTAAAACGCTGATGTGTCACAAATACTGTGTGCACATACTGTACAATTAGACTGTACTCACTGTGATACTGGATGTGGAGAGAAGCGGTTCTGAGGAATATAGGCCACCGCTGGGTCACCGCTATGGTAGGACGGTGAGTTAGGGAGAGAGTTGCGGTTAAACCCTGATGAAGAGGGCTAGAGCCCTTGAAACGCGTTGGTTGGTTAGCTGTATCAGCACACCTGTACTCTTTAGCCCCGTAGCGTGGTGACGTCACTGGTAGCTCCGCCCACACCCTCCGACCGCTACCTCAGCGCTGCATCTGACCGGGGCACGCGAGGTCTCTGCCGCAACTCTCTCCCTAACTCACCGTCCTACCATAGCGGTCCTTAGCCCCTTAGGAAAATAAAAAAGTCCCAGATAACCCATTTAACTTTGACATCTACAAGGCAAATATGTTCTGTGTATTTTGTGAATGTGCTATTGACAACAAATGGTTAATGATATAGAGGAGTTCAGGTTCAAGACAGAGTAAAAATTCCAGACTTTATTGAAGTGGGTTAAAATAGTGATAACATCAGAAAAAATGCATTGATCAGCAAGTAAAGGTACCTTCACACTCAGCGACGCTGCAGCGATACCGACAACGATCCGGATCGCTGCAGCGTCGCTGTTTGGTCGCTGGAGAGCTGTCACACAGACAGCTCTCCAGCGACCAAAGATCCCGAGGTCCCCGGGTAACCAGGGTAAACATCGGGTTACTAAGCGCAGGGCCGCGCTTAGTAACCCGATGTTTACCCTGGTTACCAGCATAAAAGTAAAAAAAACAAACAGTACATACTTACCTACCGCTGTCTGTCCCCGGCGCTGTGCTTCTCTGCACTCCTCCTGCACTGACTGAGCACAGCGGCCGGAAAGCAGAGCGGTGACGTCACCGCTCTGCTTTCCGGCTGACCGACGCTCACAGCCAGTGCAGGAGGAGTGCAGAGAAGCTGAGCGCCGGGGACAGACAGCGGTAGGTAAGTATGTAGTGTTTGTTTTTTTACTTTTACGCTGGTAACCAGGGTAAACATCGGGTTACTAAGCGCGGCCCTGCGCTTAGTAACCCGATGTTTACCCTGGTTACCAGTGAAGACATCGCTGGATCGGTGTCACACACGCCGATCCAGCGATGTCTGCAGGGAGTCCAGCGACGAAATAAAGTTCTGGACTTTCCTCAGCGACCAACGATCTCCCAGCAGGGGCCTGATCGTTGGTCGCTGTCACACAGAACGATTTCCTTAACGATATCGTTGCTACGTCACAAAAAGCAACGATATCGTTAACGATATCGTTATGTGTGAAGGTACCTTAACACCTACGAGTCTTTGGTGCATCTTGACCTGGATCTCCTCTGTTTGCTCGTAAAACATTATTGTTTGGGACTTTTTCCTTTTTTTGCTGTATATTTTGATCTAACATTTTATGTATTTCAATTTCATGTACAATATGTTCTTATCTGTACTGAAAGAAATACTTGTATGGTCTAAAAAAAAAAAAAGTTAAAAAATTTAGATGTCAGTTTTCTACGTCACAATATAGTTAGGCTAGGTTCATGTTGTGTTAACAGCAGCCCGTTCAACACATGCGTTAACGGGCTGCTGTTAACGCAAGTGCCGATGTGTCGTTGCTCTAGCGCAGATAGAGCTAGCACATGATCTATCTGCGCTAGCAGTGACGGACCCGGAAATGCTGCAGCCCGCGTCCCTGGGTCCGTCACTTAGTGACGGCACATTGCTAGCGCACGCCCATTGCGATGCGTTCGACATTGGACTAAATGGCGGCGTTAACGGACTACATTACACTGTGTTATGCCACGGTGTAACGTAGTCCGTCTAACGGACGCCAAAAACGTAATGTGAACCTGGCCTTATCGTGTTGTGATCAGGAAATAGGAATGTAAAGTCCAGCAAGCTGGATGCTTGAAATATATTTTATTGAAAAGCCATAAAAAAAATCCAATCCAGCAGTGTGTAAAACTACAGACGAGTTTCAGACACTATTTTTACATGGCAATGAGTAAAGACAGTGTCTGAAACTCGTCTGTAATTTTACATGGTGCTGGATTGGATTTTTTAATGGCTTTTCAACAAAATGTATTTTAAGTATCCTTCTTGTTGGACGTTACATTCCGTTTTGCACTATTTCACTCTCCATGCAGTTTGGATCTTTTTTCTTCTGGTAGGTTGTTTTTTCCTTCCTTTTTTCTATGTGCTAAGGAAATGTTACATCTGTAAGTAACAAATATTTGGGCTGGGGGTTCATATCTGAATAAGTGAATACTTAATAGCGACGGAGAATTAAGACAATGCTTGTTAACGATTTCTAGATAACATCAAATGAAATTAAACCTTTAATCGGTGAATACAGCCAATCACTGGCAGGGGCTGATCAGTACTGCAGCCAGTGATTGGTTGAGATGGTATTTCCTGCCATTTTCACTGCGTCAAACAAGTAGAGACGAGTGGGGACTGGAAAAGTGTTTTCACAGGCTTTATGGGGGATTATTAAGGATGAATAACATTCCTTTTATTTTCTATAACTTGTCTGAGCTCTTGAAAACTATTTTTTATATGCTCGACAATCCCGTTAAGGATTTATAGGATTAATTTGAATTCTATGGATACGTACAGATAACACATACAGTATATCACAGACTATATACTCAGCTTGCTTGTTTTGACAACTAGAACTTTACTATAAGACGTAATACTCCGCTGTATCCAAGCAATTTCCAGTTAGCATGCTGAGCAGATAAGGATACATAAACACACTTCTGACAGGTGAGGACTAATCCTTGCTGAGTCTCAGACAGGGACATCAGTAAACAGATGAGGAGAGCAGAAGCGCAGGCAACATTTAGTGATAAGGGGATACAATGATCAGTGGCTGAGAATTTTTGCTGTTGAGAGCAGAATCAGTCATAAACCTGAGATTACATTTCAGTCCACAGGAAAAGACATCCCTGTTGGATTTGTTTGACGAGTTCCCGTCGTCTGTGTAATGTCTCAACCGTTATGGTGTGTTCTTAAAGCCCCTGGTCCAGAGATGCAGTTGTTATGCAGAATTTTCCTCCTCTTCCCCTGATCCGGTACTGTAACTACCCTCAGCACCCGTACCTTTCATCCACAACATCCAAAACAAGGGAAAGTTGTGGCCCAGATTTACTACCCCCCTTCATAGTCCATTATTCCATATGATGTCTCTATTTTACTGAGGGCCACATAATACATTCTGGTATCGCCATGGATACACACCACAGTCATGAACCTGTCGGGTATATGACCCCGGGTATAGGGCTGTCATGTACTAGTGTCACAAGACTACCTGAGTCTAGTTGAAATGTGACAGGACAATCATTTAGCCTAATTTTGCATGTCACTAGTCTAAGTGTGGCCACATAGAAGGGAGGGGCAAGCAGGGACTGGCGCCGGCCAGCATCACGTTCTGGACACTGAGCCATGACGTGACCGAACTCACATCACCTCCAAACACTGGACCAGCCCAGGTTTTTTAAACAAAGTCCCTACCAGGACCAGGGCTGGAACATCTGCTGGCAGTCCCTTACACCCCCTTTTGGATGGCGGGATGTTTCTGATTGAGAATGGGTTGGAGGATGCATCCTGGAGATTTCCCTCTGTAGCGACAAACCTCTCCACTAACTCCACTAGATAATCTGCACTTTACTGGGAAGGACCCGGGGAAAAAGGTAAATGGCTACCCACACCACGATTTGCGTGGTCGCGCAGACATCAGAATCCAGCCATTTCATTACTAGATGAAACAAATCAAACATTTGGGACCAGGGAGATCGGTCTAACTGGTATTCCCAGGCTCAGACCTGTCTAGCCCGCACCCCGGCAATAACCTCTAGGCATACAAGAATCTCAGCTTTCAATTTGCGTAGTTTTGCATGTCTTGTTCACTTTGGTCATGATAAGCTTTTTGAGACTCTCCTATCAAGTAGGGCGCAAGTATATCCACTCACTCTTCCGTGGAGAGCTTCTCTCCTTGGGCCGCCCGTTCAAAAATAGTGAGTAACATCTCCACATCATCATCTGGAGTATTGTGCCCCTTGTTGGACTTGTCTCAGAGCGCGCCACAGCTACCTCTTTCAGTAATACTAACTGCTCCACCATTAGGCAGGTGGTCTGTTCCTGGTCCTGGTGCTGCTGCTCCAAGGCTCGCTCCTGGGCCTGAAAAAGAGTTTTAATGACTTTCTCCATGGTGCGGGCTTGTGGCTGCATAGTAGGGCATGTTAGGTTAGGTTAGGCTATGGGCTATGGGTTGAACTAGATGGACTTATAGTCTTCCTTCAACCTTAATAACTATGTAACTATGTATTCAAAACTGTAACTAGGACATCAGCCGGACTTTTGGGAGCCCGACGACTCCCCGCAAATGATTCTCCCACTACAATAAGTCTTCGTGAATCCATCAATTCACAGCAACAGCAAACGGCCATTGCCCTTAGCAACCTGCGTTGGCCGCATTCTCCACAATATTGTAATGCGCTCTGGCTTTGTAGGGCATCGTGGCAGTGATATAGGCAGACACAGTCCATTTAAAGAAAACTTGGAGCTGTATTTTCAGCCAAAAGGTTTGTAGCATACCATAACTTTGACTCACGCTACCAGGGATGTATGCGGACTTGGCTCTCCAGCCATGCAGCATTTAGCACATTTAATAGCTGTGCATATCCTCCTCAGGAACACACCATCTCAGTCCCCAGGCTGAGCATCTAATTTTCCATCAGCCTTTTCTATGTTTGTAATGACAGCCTCTCTCAGCTGAGCTGGCTAAGCCTCCAGTACTACCTGTACTGGAAGTACTACCTGTACTGGAGTAGGAGTGGGTATGATGAGTCCCACCAGCAAATCCTACTCATCACTCTGATAAAAGCGGCCCTAAACTACCATTGATAAAATGGCTAAGCTGCTGCAACAACCCGTAATACCCCACTTTTAATATCTCGCCCAGCTTAACTTTCTGGTAGAGATATACACTCCCTCCAGTATCCTCTCTGTCGTCCACCTACTATATATACAGTGGTGGAAATAAGTATTTGATCCCTTGCTGATTTTGTAAGTTTGCCCAATGAGTAAGACATGGACAGTCTATAATTTTAATTGTAGGTTAATTTTATCATTGAGATAGAATATCAAAAATAAAATCCAGAAAATCACATTGTATAAATTATATAAATTTATTTGCATTTTGCAGTTAAAAATAAGTATTTGATCCCCTACCAACCATTAAGATTTCTGGCTCCTACAGACCAGTTAGATGATCGTAATCAACTCGTTACCGGCAAATACCTGGAGTAAATAGTCCAAGAGAAGATATACTAAAAAAGTGTTTTAACTTTATTAAATTACAAAAAAAGACACAAAGTAAACAAAATTGTATCATGACAAAAACATTTCTACAGAGAGGGATCAGTAACAAAAATTCGGGTCTTAAATATATATAATGAGGTGGGTACAGCATTCATTACAGCATTTTACAAATAAAGTGCTGGTGCTACAGTAAATAGATGTGTTATCTAAATAGCCTGGTATAAACTCAAATGTGCAAAATCCTGAAAAACAAGGTGCAAAAAGTGCCGTGTGCCAGTATAATTCCACGCTACTCTCTATCTCAAAGATATAATAATGCTCTTACCCATTGTCCCTCCTTAAGACGCCGCATGTGTAGCCCAAACGCGTGTTTCGCGATGGCTTCTTCGTGCCTTCTTTAAAGTTAAAACACCTCTTTAGTATATCTTCTCTTGGACTATTTACTCCAGGTATTTTTTGTTACTAACATTCCCACACTTTATGTATATACAGCTCTGGCAAAAATTAAGAGACCACTGCACAGTTTTATAAAAATCAGCTTCTCCACATGTCTGACAGCCACTCCATTCCAGTGTCAGTTGAATTCCAACCAGAGTACACCTCATTCTACTTAATGTGCTTCTAATTAAGTGGACCAAATCTTATTTAATGAAGGAAAAGTATAAAAAACCCTGCTGTGGTGTTCACAATCCTCTTACAATAGGACAAGCTGGATGGCAAAACAAGTGCTAGTAATATCCCAAAAGTAATAGGAATGAAAAAAATAACTTTCAACCATGCCGAAGGAGTTGAAAAGAAAAGTCTTGAGTGAGGAAAAGAAGGGCTCAATTCTGGCTTTATTAGCAGAGGGACACACTGAGCGTCATGTTGCATCAATCCTTAACATTTCTAAGACAGCAGTTCATTACAACAAGGTCAAGCAGCAGACATTGGGGACAACGAAGCTACAGACTGGCAGAGCGCAAAAACGACTCTCCACTGACTGGGATAACAGTCATCTTATTCAAATATCACTCAGCAACAGCAGGATGACATCAAGTGACCTACAAAAGGAATAGCAAATGGCAGCTGGGGTGAAGTGCATGGCAAAAACAGTTCCTAATAGGCTCCTAGAGGCAGGACTCAAGTCATGTAAAACTAGAAAAAAGCCTTTCATCAATGAGAAGCAAAGGAGAGCCAGGCTAAAGTTTGCCAAAGACCATAAGGATTGGACCATAGAGGACTGGAGTAAAGTAATCTTCTCTGGTGAGTCTAATTTTCAGCTTTGCCCAACACCTGGTCGTCTAATGGTTAGACAGAGACCTGGAGAGACGTACAAGCCACAGTGTCTTGCACCCACTGTGAAATTTGCTGGAGGATCGGTGATGATCTGGGGATGCTTCAGCAATGCTGGAATTGGGCAGGTTAATCTTTGCGAAGGACGTATGAATCAAGCCGCATACAAGGTTATCCTGGAAAAACAGTTGATTCCTTCTGCTCAGGCAATGTTCCCCAACTCTGTTTTTTCCAGCAGGACAATGCGCCATGCCACACAGGTCAATCAATGTGTGGATGAAGGACCACCACATCAAATCCCTGTCATGGGCAGCCCAATCTCCAGACCTGAACCCCATTTAAAACTTCTGGAATGTGATCAAGAGGAAGATTGATTGTCACAAACATAGAAGAACTGCTTACATTTTTGTACCAGGAATGGCATAAGGTCAACAAATAGCAGTGTGAACGACTGATGGAAAGAAAACATGCCAAGACGCATGAAAGCTGTGATAAAAATCATGGTTATTCCACAAAATATTGATTTCTGAACTCTTCCTGAGTTAAAACATTAGTATTGTTGTTTCTAAATGATTATGATCTTGTTTACTTTGCATTATTTGAGGTCTGCAAGCACTGCATTTTTTTTTGTTATTTTTAACCATTTCTCATTTTCTGAAAATAAGTACAAAATGTATTGCTTGGAAATTCGAAGACATGTTGTCAGAAGTTTATAGAATAAAAGAGCAATTTACATTTTACTCAAAAATATACCTTTAAAGAGAAAAATCAGACAAGCTGAACATTTTGCAGTGGTCTCTTAATTTTTGCCAGAGCTGTATATATATTAGAATAGAAAATCTACCTTCAGAAAATAAAAACAGATATACGAAAAAATATGTTTCAGGTAATGAAAACTATCTCCTCTTCAACCTGCCCTGATCCATTAAATATTGAGAGGCTTTCATGCCAACACCAATTTCTTTCCTAAAAGAGCAAGTTATGTTGATCCCCCTATTATTCCTATAAGTGCCTCTCATTGGTGCTGTTGAAGCTCTCATCTGACATACATAATATAATCTTTCCATTTTTCATCCACTCCATTCCTCTTCACCTCCATCCTTGCAGATTCCTGTTTAAAAAAAATTACAGTTTGCGAAAGTATCATCTAAACTGAGATCGTATGACATGGTTGATGCAAGGCCATTGTTTAAAACCCGAGGCATGAAGCTGCTCTCGATTATAATAGTGCTCGGTCAATCCTCTTCTGAAACAAATTCAACAGGGCAGAACTTGATTAGAAAAGGTGCAAACGGGAAGTTATTAAAGCTTTGTTTTCATAAAAGTATTATTTCTAGACAAATATATTTTCTCATTTATATCATCTTGTGAAATGCCTGGAATTAAATCATTCACCTTTATAAATATTTATCATCAGAAAATTGTAGGCAATATTTGTTATTTCATATCATTATCTGTATTTCAAAAAAAAAAAGAAGAAAAAAGCTTACAATACTGCTTCTTGCCTTTTCGGGAAGAATTGATAGCAAATTGGGAAGGTAAGTACGCATATGATAACACAGGATCTACTATCTACAACCTAGTTTCTGCTATCCTCTCCTACTTCACAATGACATTAGTTAAAGAGATTCTTCAGGTTGTGGACAACCTCTTTAAAGAGGATCTTTCACCCCTTTCCATATGTGATATGGAAAGATGTAATTGTAAAGTTGCCAAGACTGGTAGTCTTGACCGAGCTGCTGTCCGATTACGCTCTGGCATTTTACAAGAAAACAATATCCCAGTCTCAGTGTGCTGTCAAGTGTGGGGTGGATCACCCTCACTTGTAGACTGCAGGCCTCCGCTGCCTCCAGGCCTCAGCAGAGATCTCATCTTCCGAAATCTTGGTGCTGAGATCTCCATCTGCGTATGCCCCACCCAAGGCCGGCAGCCATTTTCCTGGAGTCCAGTCCACCACATAGGAAACCATATCACTGCAGGGGTTGTAGGCTTTCACAAGATATCGGCAGAGCCCCTGCAGCACCGGACACCCGCAGTACCGGACACCCACAGCGGCGCACTGCATCGCACATTCAAACACCCCCTCATCCCAGCCTGCGGCCTGCAGCAGCGCTCCACTCTTGCCTACTCCACTGGCAACCCTCGAACCCTGCTTCACCGCAGCCACCACTCCCGGTAAGCAATAAGATGCATGGATTATAAGAAGCACCACCATTTTATTAAAAAAGTTGTTTTACCTATTTTTCTCTTTAAAATTTGGGGTGCGTCTTATAATCCGGTGCGTCTTATAATTCATAAAAAAGGTACTTCCTTAGCACAACGCATCTTCAGCCCTACCACACGTTCGTCCTGGACTATCCCCAAGCCCACTGACTGTGTCAGCCTCAGGGAGTTCCTGTCTACTTCAGCAGTGCATCCAGGATCCAATACCTTCCGTCTCTATGTGTCCCTGTCCATCTTTCACTCTACACCAGAAGGCACGATGAGCAACCCCTATGCCAGATCTAAGGCTCTAAATTTGACAGAGGAGTCTGCTCAGGATTCCAATATGGCTTCCCATAGGGGTGGATCCGCATATTCATTTCTGTAATGGGCGGCCCCACGTGACCGCATACAAAAGAAGCTGCGGCCAGGACAGGACAGTGCGAGGGAGCCGGGTGAGCATTTTAATAACAGCGGGCGGGCGCACAGGGGGTGGGAGGGGGGTGGGGACAGGGATCTTTATTTTAAACACGAAAAACAAAAAAAAAAGGAATTTTCATATCTTCTCTACAGCAAACACTGCTGCAGAGAAGATATGAATCGCGGCTTCAGCACCATGTGGGGGGACAGCGCTTACTGTAGCGCTGTCTCCTGCACGGTACACGGACAACGTCCGTGTGCGGTACGTGTTTTACATGGACCCATTGACTTTAATGGGCCCGTGTAATCCGTGCGCTCCCACGAACACTGACATGTCTCCGTGTTTTGCACACGGACACACGGTCCGTGAAAACACGCTGACATCCATCTTCTCTCTTCACACAGGTATTAACTCCCTCTGCTTGCTGTCTCCTGCTTTGCAATCAAATGGTGCAACTTCCTACCTCTGATAACTGCACCATCTGCTGCAATAGACTCTAATGGTATTATCTCCCTCCTCTGCTTGCTGTCTGTCATCTGCTGCTTTACCATCTAGAAACATAATTTAATGTGTTTGCTAATTCATTGGTATAATTCATTTGTTGCATTGCACTTAAAACTTACTGTCCACTTACTATCCATGACTGGGATCAGTGTAGATCTTATCTGGTGGAAGGTGTGAAAGTAGATTTTACCAGGCTGAGTGTCTTTGATCATCTTTTAAAAGGAAAAAAAAAAAAAGCCCCTGGTGTGCAAGCCAGCTGCCAAATTATCCTCAACCATTTCCCACAATCCATCTCTTCTGGGCTTTAAATTTAGAACCTTCCTTAGGGGTGCACGCAAGTGGGGGTGCACGCTAGCGTCCCATAAGCAAAGCGTCACAGAAGATAAGCGTCGTGATACCGCAGTTATTCCATGGCAGTTAGTCAGGGCAGGAGTCAGGTAACCCACACTCTGCTCTCCCGTCTATCCATGTGCTTTATTCCTATCCCCCTATGCTCCCTTGCAATCCACATTCACCGCCCAATCCCCCCTCCACCACGACTCATATACATCAGCTCCTCTCTCCATCCCTCTCCCATGTACAGCTCCCATGCACTTCTCACCTTCCTGAAAAACCTCAGTCCATCTTACCCAAACAGACTGCATAAAAAAACTTCATACAATCCCAAAAGCTACTTGCTTTTTATCTTCCTACTCCTGCTGATATCAGGAGACATCTCCCCAAACCCCGGTCCACCATCCACCAACCTCAACCCCTACCCTACCTCACATCGAAACCTTAATAATCTTACTAATATTATTTGCACTCCTTCATCTCCTCCTTCTTTTAATTGTGCCCTTTGGAATCCACGGTCTGTATGTAACAAGCTTCCTTTCCTGCACAATTACTTTCTGAAAAACTCTCTGAATCTGCTGGCCCTCACGGAAACCTGGATTCAGGATTCTGACACTGTCTCTCCTGCTGCCATTACCCATGGTGGCTTACAATTCTCCCATTCCCCGAGACCAACAAACAGACATGGTGGTGGAGTTGGCATACTCCTGTCCCCACAATGCACTTTCCAGGTCATCCCCTCAGTTCCATCACTCTCATTCCCTTCTTTTGAGGTCCACACAATCAGGCTCTTTCGTCCCCTCTCCCTCAGAGTAGCGGTCATATACCGGCCCCCAGGCTCACCCACCCGCTTCCTGGACCATTTCTCTGCCTGGCTGCCGCACTTCATGTCCTCAGAACTACCAACCCTTATCCTGGGAGACTTCAACATCCCCATTAACAGCCCCACTTCCACATCTGCATCCCAGCTTCTGTCACTAACCACTTCTCTCGGCCTCTCACAGCTCTCAACCTCTGAAACACACAAAGACGGTAACACCCTGGACCTGGTTTTTGCCCGGCTCTGCTCAATCTCCTACCTAGATAACTCACCGCTTCCCCTCTCTGACCACAACATTCTCTCCTTCACACTCACATATCCTCGCTCACCCCAGCACCCTCCTACACACCATTCAGTCAGAAATCTACAAGCCATTAACCCTCTTACACTTTCAGACTCCCTACGCTCATCATTGTCCCCAATCTCTTCCTTTTCCTGTCCTGATCTGGCTGTACATCACTTCAATGACACTCTTAGAAGCACCCTTGACCAAGTAGCTCCCCTCACCTTCAGAACCTCCAAACACAGAATAAAACAGCCCTGGCTTACATCGCAAACCCGATTTCTCCAGCAATGCTCTAGGTGTGCTGAACGCTTATGGAAGAAAACACGCACCAGAAGACTTCATACACTTCAAATTTATGTTAAGGACCTATAACTTTGCCCTTCACTTCGCTAAACAGACCTACTTTACCACTCTGATCTCCTCACTATCCAACAACCCCAAGAAACTTTTTGACACCTTTCACTCCCTCCTCAGGCCAAAAGCACAAGCCCCTATCACAGATATTTGTGCTGGTGACCTGGCCTCCCACTTTATAGAGAAAATAGACAATATCCGTCAGGAAATCAGCTCCCAACAACTAAGTTCAGTGACTCCCATCCCTCCCCTCATTGCCCCTGGCTCACTCTCCACATTCGATCCCATCACAGAAGAAGAAGTCTCCAAGCTCCTCTCCTCTTCTCGTCCGACTACATGCACTACCGACCCCATTCCCTCACATCTCCTCCAGTCTCTCTCTCCAGTTGTCACAAGTCACCTAACTACAATCTTTAATCTCTCCCTCTCCTCTGGCATTTTCCCCTCCTCCTTCAAACACTCTATCATTACTCCATTACTAAAGAAACCCACCCTCGACCCATCCTGCACAAACAACTACAGACCGGTCTCCAATCTCCTCTTCATCTCTAAACTCTTGGAGCGCCTGATATACTCCCGCCTTACCCGTTACCTCTCCACTCACTCCCTCCTAGACCCTTCACAGTCCGGTTTCCGCCCCCTACATTCAACAGAAACTGCACTCATCAAAGTGACCAATGACCTTCTGACAGCAAAACGTAATGGTGACCACTCTCTGCTCATTCTTCTCGACCTTTCTGCAGCTTTTGACACTGTTGACCACCCTCTCCTTCTCTCTAGGCTCCAGTCACTAGTCATTAAGGACACTGCTCTCTCCTGGTTCTCCTCCTACTTTTCTGACCGCTCCTTCAGTGTTCTGTTCTCTGGCTCCACTTCATCTCCTCTTCCTCTCACTGTTGGGGTACCTCAGGGCTCAGTCCTTGGCCCCCTTCTGTTCTCTCTCTACACGGCCCCAATTGGACAGACCATCAGCAGATTTGGCTTTCAGTACCATCTTTATGCTGACGACACACAACTATATACGTCATCCCCTGACCTTACCCCCGCTGTACTACAGAACGCCACTGACTGTCTGTCCACAGTCTCCAACATCATGTCCGCTCTCTATCTGAAACTCAACCTCTCCAAAACTGAACTTCTTCTGCTCCCACCATCTACTTACCTCCCTAAATCTGACATTTCCCTCTCCGTGGGTGGCACCATAATAACACCCCGGCAGCAGGCGCGCTGTCTGGGTGTTATGTTTGACTCCGATCTCTCCTTCACCTCCCATATACAATCTCTTGCCCGCTCGTGCCGCTTACACCTAAAGAACATCTCTAGAATCCGCCCTTTTCTCACCATGGAGACAGCTAAAACCCTCACTGTCGCCCTGATCCACTCCCGCCTGGACTACTGTAACACTCTACTAATTGGCCTCCCCCTCACTCGACTTTCCCCTCTCCAGTCCATCCTTAATGCAGCAGCCAGGGTCGTCCATCTGGCTAATCGTTACTCGGACGCGTCCGCTCTTCGCCAGTCGTTACACTGGCTACCCATTCATTACAGGATACAATTCAAAGTACTTGTTCTCACCCACAAAGCTCTCCACAGTGCGGCACCCCCTTACATCTCCTCCCTCATTTCTGTTTATCAGCCTAACAGACCACTGCGCTCTGCAAATGACTTTCGATTAACCTCTGCACTAATCCGTACCTCCCACTCCCGACTCCAAGACTTCTCCCGTGCTGCGCCAATCCTCTGGAATGCTCTACCCCAAGATATTAGGACCATCCATAATTTGCATAGTTTTAGGCGCTCGCTCAAAACACATTTGTTCAGAGCGGCCTATCACGTTCACTAATCAAAGTCATGTTATGTTTGTGTGTGTGTAGCCCATTCACTATCCCCATCTATTCCCCAACCCCTGAAGATGGCTGGACCATGATTGTAAATACATCATTGTAAATACACACCTGTACTTTGCATCTCCCCCTCCTCATTGTAGATTGTAAGCTCTCACGAGCAGGGTCGTCTTATTTTGCTTTAATAATTGTATTGTTAACGTTGTTACTTATGACTCTTGTGTTTGAAACTGTTAAACTGTAAAGCGCTGCGGAATATGTTGGCGCTATATAAATAAAGATTATTATTATTATTATTACATGTGAAGAGACACATTGATTTCAATGTGTCTATATGAGTCAGTGTCCCCGGTACGTGAGGAAACTGTCCCCTCACGTACCGGAGCCACTGACGTGTGAAACCGGCCTTACATGTTGCCCCTACTAGGGAAGACATGGCATCATTTGCTAGATATATCACTGATAACTGCAACTAAAGGTACCTTCACACTGAACAACATTACAATGATAACGATAGCGATCTGTGACGTTGCAGCTTCCTGGATAGCGATATCGTTGTGTTTGACACGCAGCAGCGATCTGGATCCTGCTGTGACATCGCTGGTCGGAGCTAGAAGGCCAGAACTTTATTTTGTCACTGGATCACCTGCTGACATCGCTGGATCGGCGTGTGTGACGCCGATCCAGCGATGTGTTCACTGGTAACCAGGGTAAATATCGGGTTACTAACTCCTAAGTGCAGGGCCGCGCTTAGTAACCTGATGTTTACCCTGGTTACCATTGTAAATGTAAAAAAAAAACACTACATACTCACATTCCGGTGTCTGTCACGTCCCTCGCTGTCAGCTTCCCGCACTGACTGTGAGCGCCGGCCTATTTCCCTACCTCCGGCCGAGTGTACTTTTGGAGACAGACGAAAAAAGCATTCCATCCAGACTGCCTTCTCCCAACCGTAAAACATGGAGGAGGTTCTATGATGATCTGGGGTGCTATTTTATTGAGATCCACCGGGCTTATGATATCCCTTCATGGAAGAAATAACAGCCGAGATTATTTAGGCATTTTGGGTGACCAAGTTCATGCAATGGTTCAAGCACTGTTCCCGGAGGGGAACGCCATCTTTCAGGATGATAATGCACCAATTCATACAGCTAGAATTGTTAAAGCATGGCATGAGGAACATTCTAATGAAGTTGAGCATTTCATCTGACCCCCACAATCTCCAGACCTCAACATTATTGAGCATTTCTGGTCGATTTTAGAGATGCAAGGTAGACGTCCATTTCCGCCACCATCGTCGCTCAAAGAACTGGAGGGTGTTTTAACTGCAGAATGGGCTAAAATTCCTTTGGAAACAATTCACACCTTGTATGAATCCTTACCTCGGAGAATTGAGGCTGTAATCCAACCCCTGTATTTGTGAATGGTAAGAAGAGAGAGAGACAAAAGTCTATGTTCCAGTTCCTTTGGGTAAAAAGTTTTTGTCAAATTTTATTCAAACAATGAAAATGCAGACAGTTGAACTGAATGTGAATGAATTCCATAAACTTAATTTCCAGGAACAATTTTCATTGGTGACACTGCATTAATTAAACTCGGAGGATAACCGATTTGGGGAACTAATCAATCAATCTGAAAATTTAAAAATAAAAAAATCCTTTTTTCTACCCAAACTAATCCAGAATTGAATGTATGGACAGATTCCAGGAAATTGTTGAATGGGAATTAAAATTACTAAAGGATAATGTCAGAAAATGTTCTAACAAAGGTACTTTTTCTAAAAAACAATATAAAGCATTACAAGAACTCAAACAAATGATGGACTTAACCATAAAGTTGTCAGATAAAGGGGGGGGGTGATAGTAATCTGAAGATTATAGGAATAAAATAGAAGAAATGCTTTCGGATGTTTCTATATATGAAAGACTAACTAACAATCCCACATTCAAATTTAAATCGGCGGTTGACCAAATTATCAAAGATGGATTGAATCTTGGAGTTTTGTAATAAAAAAAAACAAGCAGAATTTTTAGAAGTGTCACATCCCATGTCACCTATTTTGCACGGACTACCCAAGACAGACAAGAAAGAATGTTTTCCTCCTACGAGATCAATAGTATCGGGGATAGGTTCTGTCAATGAACATTTATGTGAGTGGCTGGACTCCTTATTACAACCACTGGTTCATCGTGTCCCTGGCTATATGAATAGTTCAAGAGACATACTTAATGCTTTATCTTGCAAGATTTGGTCTTCTGATTACACCTGGTTGAGCTGTGATGTAGTAGCATTATACCACACACTATAGCTATGAAATCTCTTAATTTTCATCTTGTAAAATACAGCAGTTATACCCAGGACCTTATTAATTTCATTCTTCAAGTAACTTTTTTTTTTACTGACTCACAATGTTTTTTCATTTGATCAGCATTATTATCTATAGCTCACTGGAGCGGCCATGGGTGCCAAATTTTTACCTTCTTTGGCAAACCTGGTTATGGCTTTTTTAGGAATTTCATTATTTATTTTCTGTTTCAAATACATTTATGTCTTCAATTGTCTGGTATGGCAGATACATTGATGATACCCTCATTATTTGAGGGGGAGATGTATCTGCCATGCCAGAATTTATCAATTATCTCCATTCTCATTAACGTAATCTTCGTTTTACACATGTAGCCAACAATCACCAAATTTCTTTCTTAGATCTAAAACTTGTGGGTGTACATAATCAAAAGATTTCCACACAAACCTTTCCCAAACCACTGAGTGGCAATGCAATTCTTCATGCTAGTAGTAGACACCTTAAACACACAATTAGATCAATCCCAGTAGGGGAATTCACTAGAATTAAGAGGAATTGTAGTGATAGTAAAAATTTGGATGTGGAATTAAAACATTCTTGTAAAAAATTTAAGAAAATAAATGATCCCAATTGGATGTTGAATAGGGCTTTAAATAAGATATCCTTATAAAATCACGAGGAAATGATGTCTTCTGAAAATGAGTGACTTTCTGCAAATAGGATGAATCCTTTGGCTCGCAAACTGTTTTTGTGTTCTCAATAAAGTCCTCATTTTTATCAAATTAAAGGTGTCATTAATAAATTTTTACCTATACTGCACGAACATCCCACCCTGGCTTCCATATTACAAACGGGATGTAATGTAGTTGCAAGAAGAGCCCCTAATTTGGGGAACATGCTATCCACTAGCATGTTCTTATCTAATGCGTCTCAGGGAACGTGGCTGGATATTAAAGGCTGTTACAAACGCGGTACAACAAAATGTAAGACCTTTAAAAAAAAACAGGGTTTTTATTAATCATGATAATACAAAAAAATGTAATATAAAGGAATCTGTGGCCAAACATTTCATATACCAACACTCACATAGTCTTGTCTCTCTTCGGGTGTGTGGATTAGTACAGGTTAATAAACCCTTGCGGGGTTATCTATCTTGTAGGTGGGAGCCCTAAAAATGGAACCTGTTATGACCTGGTGGTTAGGAGCACCCGGAAAGACCTGATAGTTAAAACTCACACAGGACAAGCTCTGGGATGTGGGAGCTCTGCTTGACCGCAACCCCTAATCCTATCACAACAACTAGAAATAGCTGTGGAGCGCTCCTGGCGCTCCCTAGGCGCCTCGTCACAGCCTAAGAGCTAGCTAGCCCTAGAGATAGAAAATAAAGCCTACCTTGCCTCAGAGAAATTCCCCAAAGGAAAAGGCAGCCCCCCACATATATTGACTGTGAGTAAAGATGAAAGTCACAAACGCAGAAATGAAACAGGTTTCAGCAAAGGGAGGCCAGACTTACTAAATAGACAGAGGATAGGAAAGGTAGCTTTGCGATCAGCACAAAAAACTACAAAAGACCACGCAGAGTGTGCAAAAAAGACCTCCGCACCAACTAACGGTGCGGAGATGCCACTCTGCATCCCAGAGCTTCCAGCTAGCAAGACAAAATCATGATATCCAGCTGGACAAGAAAACAATGAACGAATTAGATACAATCAGGAACTTAGCTTCTGCTAGAGTAGACAGGTCACCAGAAAGATCCAAGAGCGAACTGAACCAATGCAGAAACATTGACAGCTGGCATGGAGTAACGATCTAAGTGGAATTAAATAGAGCAGCCAACCAAAGGATAAACCACGTCACCTGTGTAAGGAACCTCAGAAGCAGCAGCTCCACTCACAGCCACCAGAGGGAGCCCACGGACAGAACTCACCGAAGTACCATTCACGACCACAGGAGGGAGCTCGACAACAGAATTCACAACAGGAACCAGCATCTATTAGATATGTATGGCACATATTTTCAATATGCAAGAAATGATTCAGTAGGTAATACGTTGGTAATATTGAAGCCCCAGGGGTTGGTTCAATCTATTTGGCCCTTGAACCCAAAAGGTTGTGCGCCTCTACCCTAGAACAAACCATGACAATAAATACCTGGGTAGCACCTCACAGCACATTCACTAGCTTATAATAACATTTAGATAACCTGGAAAAACACGGTAAGTGTAAAACCTCTAAATCCAAGGCTTGTCCAACCCAGACTCACACACTATGTTAATTGGTCTGTTCAATAATATACTAGGATGTCTTCTAATTTGAGCTAGACAAAACATATAAAGCTCTGTGCCCTATAAATCCAGATCAAACCCAGAGATGTCATTTGCCGGGTTCTTTACTATGGAATAAAGAAATAGATGCTAAAAAAAAGTGCAGCATATAATAGCCATCAGCTGCTGATGCTCCAAGACCTATCTAGACAGACATTATTAAGGAGGAGCACAACTTTCTCTACTGCTGGTGGTTTCCATTTGCAAAAATGTTCAGGCACAAAGGCTACTCGGCCATTGCTTGCACTCCAGTAGATCTGCCAAACTTCCTGGCTTAACTGAAAATACCTCAAGTCTCACTACTTCTATGGGTACAATTCTTCTTTCTTAGACTCACAACACCCATACCTCTTCGATGACTGGAAAAAGATCTAAACTAACCAAGTGGCTCTCCCTGATGACCTAATAGGTGCCCCTGGAGAATGGCACCGACATCCACCTGACCCCTGACCACCTACCCTATTTAGTGTAATTTCACAATATTTATCTCCATATCCTGAGCCTAGCGATTGCAACGAATATTACTCAGAAATTATGCTGCTGGTCAGAATTAGTCTATTTTGTAACTCTGGTTCATATAAGAGTCAGCAGTATTCAGCGTGTTTGACTATCACTTCTACCTCGAAGGGTTGCACCGAGGTCGTTGAAGTATCCCCCACAATTGGATTTTTTTTATTATTGACAAGAATACTACTGACAGTGGATCTTTAACTGCTTTTTTTCTGTTATTCAAAACCCACAAGAAACAAAATGAGCAGAAACCCTGCTGTAACTAAATAAAACTAAAAAGCAAAAGTGCATTTAAATAACACAGAGTTCTTAATAATACTGTTTTTGATCACAAATAGCACAAAAGCCATCCCACCGTCAACAAGGTGACCGTGATCGGGACAGTCTGTACAGTCTACACTGTCTAATATTAAAAACCTTGCCATGTGTCAGAGTTTACCTCATTGCGTGAATAAGGGCAGGCAAAAGAACGGGTCCCAATCTATGGACACCAGCCTGGGGAAGCCTTTAAAACTAATTACAAGATCAGGATACGCCTTTTTAATTAACGGCGCTGTGGAAAAGTGTATAGCGCCCCCCAGAGTCCGATTTTCTCTGGGGTCTCGGCTGCCGGGGGTAGCTTTGGCTTCCATTTATAGTACTTATATTTATGTTGATGATACGGGCATGATCATTTTATTGGAGGATTTCTAAAAATGAGGAAATTTCATACTTATACACTATGGGCTTTACTTTATGGTTTTTGCCGAACCTCTGCTACCAGACAATACTTTCTATAGAGAACTGGTTGTTTTGAGCATATAGCGGTTCTGACCTTGGCAGGTGGGAGCTTGCTATGGTGTACCACGTTGTTATGGCTGGCAATCAGGCAACACAGCGTGCAGTAATCAGCGCACATACAGAGATCTGGCAATAACCAAAAACAATAGGACGAGCTCTGAGACGTGGAATCTCTGTAGACTGCAGTACCTGATCTATCCTCACACAACTATAAGCAGCAGTGGATTGCGCCTAACAACTACCTATGCAACTCGGCACTGCCTGAGGAGCTGACTAGCCTGAAGATAGAAATACAAGCCTGACTTACCTCAGAGAAATACCCCAAAGGAATAGGCAGCCCCCCACATATAATGACTGTTAGCAAGATGAAAAGACAAACGTAGGAATGAAATAGATTCAGCAAAGTGAGGCCCGATATTCTAGACAGAGCGAGGATAGCAAAGAGAACTATGCAGTCTACAAAAAACCCTAAAACGAAAACCACGCAAAGGGGCAAAAAGACCCACCGTGCCGAACTAACAGCACGGCGGTGCACCCCTCTGCTTCTCAGAGCTTCCAGCAAAAGACAATAGCAAGCTGGACAGAAAAAAACAGAAAACAAACTAGAAGCACTTATCTAGCAGAGCAGCAGGCCCAAGGAAAGATGCAGTAGCTCAGATCCAACACTGGAACATTGACAAGGAGCAAGGAAGACAGACTCAGGTGGAGCTAAATAGCAAGGCAGCCAACGAGCTCACCAAAACACCTGAGGGAGGAAGCCCAGAGACTGCAATACCACTTGTGACCACAGAAGTGAACTCAGCCACAGAATTCACAACACCACGTCTATTGGCACATTCGTCTCTCATATAGGGATTGATGGAGCTAAACGGACGTTGTACGACCAGTCTCTGAAAATGTCTGCCATTATAGTCCTGATGGTGTTCTTTCATCTTTGGAACAAACTCAGCTTTGCCACATAGTTGGCTGCATTTTCCTCCACATTTTGCCCTTCCTTCCAGTACAGTTTATTCTTTCTGCCACAATATTTGCAAATGCGGGACAACTGTTTTGTTAGCAAGGCCAATTTTATAATCAGCCAATGTGGTTTAGGAGCATGCCTCCCTCTGTGAGTAATAATTCCTGGAAGGATTTTCTTGTTCGCTCAATGTCTCAAGAAGCTTTGAATGGGTCCTGGATCTTCAATTTCACCCTAAAGACCAAATGGTGTGCCATCTATTATAGACATAGTCGTGTCTCCAGTACTCACATTGGTGCCATATTGGATATATTTCTGAACACTTAAAAACTAGTGAAATAAAATTTGAGGTTTGTTCCTCAGAAAGTACAAAAAAGAATCATAAAAGAGACAGTGAAAAAAATGCAAATTGTAAATTTTCAAGCTTGTGTTGCATCAACTGCATAAAAAATGGTATCAAACTACTCATTACCTCCCTAGATAAATAGATTAGAGGGTACAATTTATTAAAAAAAGACATTTATGGGGGATTTCTGTTGCTCTTGAACCATACAGGCTCTGCCAGTATAACTATCTATTTCAAATAAAGCCAAATTTGTCACATTGTGCCCCTTTCTGTCCGAGCCCTGCCATTTCTCCAAACAGAACTTTTTAACTACATATGCGATATCGCTGCACTCATAATAAAGTGGGTAACAAATTGTGGAGTCCAGTGCAGTTTTTAGAATGGTGTCACTTTGTGGTATTTTCTGCCATATAGACCCCTAAAAATGACTTAAAATTTGAGGTGGTCTCTAAAAAAATGGTTTTGTAAATTTTGTTGTAAAAATAAGAAATCGTTGGTCAACTTTTAACCCTTATAAATCTTTAATAAAAAAAATTTTGGTTTCCAAAATTGTGCTGATGTAAAATAGACATGTGGGAAATGTTATTTATTGACCATTTTTTGTGACATATCTCTCTTATGTAAGGGCATAAAAGTTCAAAGTTTGAAAATTGCAAAATTTGGAAAATTTTCGCCATATTTCTGTTTTTTTAAATAAAAAAACGCAAGTAATATCGAAGAAATGTTACCACTTACATAAAGTACAATATGTCACGAAAAAACAAACTCAGAATCAGCGGGATCAGTTGAAGCGTTCCAGAGTTATAACCTCAAGTGACAGTGGTCAGAATTGTAAAAATTGGCTTGGTCATTAAGTACCAAATTGGCTCTGTCACTAAGTGGTTAAATTGATATACATGCAACACATAAACGCATGTTCTCATTGGCCACGAAGTATACAAAACCCACAAGAAACAAAATGAGCAAAAACCCTGCTATAACTAAATAGCTAAAGAGGAAAAGTGCATGTAAATAACTCAGGGTTCTTAGTAACACTGTTTTTGATTAAGAAATAGCATAAAAGCCATCCCATCACGACAAGGTAACTCTGATCGAGACAGTCCTACACTGTCTAATATTAAGAACCTTACCATGTGTCAATCTTGACCTCAGTGTGAATAAGGGCAGTCAAAAGGACCTTAACAAGGGGTTAATTATGACTTTGCATACAGCCGTTTTCTTTGTCCTACAGGATTCAATATTTATAACTGTCTGGCTAGCTGACCGGCATCAGTGACCGGATCCTATGCAAGGATGTCATCCGGCAGCAGGAGGGTTAAACCCATAAACAGATACAATTATATATTTGTTATTCTTGGCGTTCTACAGGAAATGAGATAACGAAATGGAAATATTTATTCTTAGCAGCCAGTGAGCTTTGTACAAATGTCCCTCAAGGGAATAAGTGGAGGACATATGTGTGTAATAAGAAAGTAACAACAATGCTGCATGCAAATAACGGATGTAATAATGGATCCAATAAATGTCTATGGGGAGAGGGGGAGCGCCATACATAAAATCAACCACTGGTAATAAACTTGCAAGCAGTTGGTGGTGAAATGCGTTTCTTAATGAATTTGTGCCCATATGTCACTTTGTAATCAGTTTACCCAGATAGTATATGAATGAAAATACAAACTCGACTTCATTCACTCTCATAGATGGCTGAGGAGAGAGAAAAAAAACCTCAGCACAACCTCACACAGTCTGCTATACTCCTTCAACCATTATCATGGGATGTACTTGGACGTTCCAACATGACAACGATCCAAAACACAAGGCCAAGTCGACTTGTCATTGGCTACAGCAGAACAAAGTGAAGGTTCTGGAGTGGCCATCTCAGTCTCCAAACCTCAATATCATTGAGCCACTCTGGGGAGATCTCAAGTGCACAGTTCAAGCTAGACAGCCCAGGAATTTACAGGAACTGGAGGCTTATTTCCACGAAGAGTGGGCAGCTTTTTGCCAAGAAGAGTGGGCAGCTTTACCATTTGAGAAAATAAAGAACCTCATCTACAACTACCACAAAAGACTTCAAGCTGTCATTGATGTTAGAGGGGGCAATACACGGAATTAAGAAATGGGGTATGTAAACTTTTGATCAGGGTCATTTGGATGTTTTGGGTTGTCATTATGATTTAAAAAGAGAAAACACAGTAGTTTGACAATAAATGGCTTTGTTAGGTTGAACAAATAATAAAATATTCACTTAGTTGCCTACTCCTGGCCTAATGGATATTGATCAGGTGCGCACCAAAGAAATAAACATATAACAGCACACAGTCATATGTAAACTCTCCATGATCAATCTATGGCTCAGCTCCAAGGGAAAAAAGGGACTTTATTCAGTCAGGACACATGGTTATATATCCCTTGTAAGGGGGCTCGGTTAGCTTTAAAATGGGAGTGATCGGATGCATTCCATTGGTTAGTGGGTTGGGCAATGAGCAAGTCCATGGGAGGATCCATGAGGTCATCAGGGTGGGTTGGTCCATGAGGTCATCAAGGTGGGCGTCACTGTGGGTGGATCCATGAGGTCATCAGGGTGGGCATCATCTTGGATACCAGCCACATGGTATGCTGAGACAGGAAATGGCAGCCATCTTTAGGGTCTCACTTTTGATCTAAGAAAGCTTGTAAGGTTAAACAATACATGTTATGGGTTGCTTCTCTCAATCTCTTACGTCTTGAGATTAATTAAGTATTTGATCTTATGGCTCTCCTCAAAGGCTTCACCCAACCACTAACCATGAGTGGAGAAAAGGTTTTGGTGTTGTCATTCATATTCTCTGAAAAAAGGCCAAGAAACCAAAAATTCTGCAGGGGTATGTAAACTTTTGCGCACAACTGTATATACGGTATGTGTGTACGTTACATATGGCCCATATTATATAAATATAACAGCTATATACTGCTGAGATTATACTATAAAATGTTGTCATGTACATTTGCACCAAGTCTTTTAAGTCTAACTCCAATTTACAAATAATCTTGACAAATCATAGTGACATGAGATGTCAAAGGTTTTGATTGCCGAGACTCCCACTGATCACTGACATAAGAGGACAGAGGTCAGATGTATGGGCCCTTGTAGCATTCTAGATCCTACAACGTCATGCATGTTTCTCACCTCATGTAATAATGTCCACATCCTGTCTCCTTCCTGTAATAATCTCCCCCATCCTGGGCCCCTTCCTGTAAAAACGTCCTGCACCGTTTTTAATAAGGTCTCCCATTCTGGGCGCATCCTGCAATGATGTCATCCATCCTGGGCAACTTCCAGCAATAAGGTCGCATCTTACCTTATTACTAATAATAATCCCTATATTAGTAATTATATTCCCTATTCTGGGCCCTTCTGGTAATAATTCTGCACCCCTTCCTATAACAATGTTTCCCATCCTCAGTCCCTTCCTGGTGTAACTTCACCCATCCTGATACAATCAGCCCATCATGGTATAATGTACCCTATTCTTGCACAATCCCCTCATCCTGGAATAATGTCCCCAATCCTGGTGTGATGCTTCCCATCCTGGGCCCCTTCCAGTAATAATGTCACCCATCCTGGCTCCTTCCTGTTTTAATTTCCCCAATCCTGGGCCCCTTCTAGTAATAATGTCCCCAATCCTGGCTCCTTCCTGTAATAATCTCCTCCATCCTGGGCCCCTTCCAGTAACAATGTCCCCCATCCTGCTCCCCTTTTAATAATGTCCCTCAATCTGGGTCTCATCCTACAATAATAGTAGTAATATAGCAGGGCACAACTGTAAAAGGTGCTCAAGTAGGGTCCCAAACCAAAATGTGTAATTAATAAACTTGGCACTCAGCTGATGACATGAAGAAAATTCAATGCAGTCCAAAATATAGTACATACAACCCAAATGTTTCGGTCATGTTACAGCCTTCATCAGTTTACCGACTGCTGTTTAGAAGATGTACGTACTGAATTCTATAGGACACAATGTCATTTTGATTTGATACCTTAGTTTTGATACTTGCTGTAGGGGGCTGTTTAAATCTGGTATACACCATGAATCTTTAACCAGTAGAGCCTACGTGATGAACAAGCCGATGTCTGTTGCCGGCCTCTGACTGGCTGGCAGTGTGTATTGCACTGAAGGGAGCCGGTGGGGTGCTGTGCTGCAATATATTTCAGCTGAATGTGCATCCGCAGACGCACATCCATGTGAAATTAGCACTGGCGTCAGTGTGCTCCACTCTCGCACAGGCCCGGTCATGGTAGAGCCCTCTGTGACCCGAACGTTATGCCTCTTGTGAGGCACTGAGGGGACTCATATGCGAGGACCATTATTTATTCCCTACAATGCACATAGAGGTATATTGAAAACGCTGGAGTGCATTGTAATCACAGCTACGCCTGTGGTTACAAGGCAGAATAAAAGAGAGTATGGATTTGGTCAAACTATTTGACCAAGTCAGATTTTTAGGAAAACCCAACATGGGCTTTTATTTTTTGGAGAGATTTGCAGGTTTGGTAGTGGAGAGAATCTCTCCCTTCACTCCGAGTTTTGGGAGTAGCCCATGTCCACGATTCACATTTAAACTTTGAGTTGAGCTTTGGGTGTGTCAATGTTTTATTTGTAAGCTGCAGAGCAGGAGGCTCTATGCAATACAGGCCTTTGTGAGTTTAACACAGAGCCAAGGAAAAAAAAAATTCTGATGCACCCAAGAGGGTTACGGTGGTGTAATTGCCCACGGGAACATCTTTTGATGCTGACTGTTTGGATGACCCGGCTGTGAACCAGAGGACAATGTTTACCTTAGTTTGTGAGTTTTGGGAAATAAAGACGTTTAATGTTGAACTCTGTTAGGTCACTGCCTCTCTATCAAACTGTACGAACAGCCCTGTATTACACTCTTCATAGCACCGGCCATAACTTCTGACATGTGACTATGACATATAACTTGGTTTCTGATATTAGAAGTACACTTTACTGAAGATTGCATGGAGCCTTGGATATTCTTTTTTGGGGTAGTAAAAGATTTTGCTGTATATGTGACCCTAATCTTTTTCCAGGACTGAGAACTACTGGATGTCATTTCAAGGGCACCCGATACGGTCTGGGTGAGCTCTTTCACTTCCAGCTGAGAACACGGGAAATAAATTATTGGCATCTCCAGTCTGGACGTGTTCGGATTATCTATTTGAAGTGAAAATGTAAAATCTGAACTCGGTGTAACATGTGAGAGTCAGCGGCATGATGAGCTACAGTATTTCCATATAGAATTATTAAATATATCCAGATATAAACAGCAAAAGTATTTGCTGGAACATGATTGTAATATTGTGCAATTACACCTGTTCTTCACCTCTCGGGGAATGCATGGAGAGAAATGGAAGTAATAGAGTGAGTGCCATGTGCTGAGAATGATAACTGACAATGAAGGTGTCATCCGTCATCGCTAGGCTTACTTTTACTTGGGGCAAATAGTCAGCTTAATGCCTTAGTCTTTTATCTAAACACTCCAGCCATGACAAATTGACTTGTTTTGTTCAGTTGTTACCAAGAATGCATTTATTTTATTTCATTTTATTATTTATCCTTTTTGCATTTTTCATGCTTTTTTATTTTCATAAGACTGTCATAACAGCATAAATTAAATGACGGCGTTCAGCATTTAACCCTAAATTGATGCAGCAGCACATTCTCTACAAGGTGCTGACATAGTACGTTGCACAAAATTGACTAAATCAAATGAAAGGAGGAAAAAAAAATGTCGATCTTAGAGGGCAAAAACAAAAGTGAGTACACCCCTCTTTCTGTAGAGCAACAATGGCTGTAGAGCCATGTGGAACTTCCAGTGACCAGTAAGAGAGAGAGTGTGAGAGTGATAACACCAAATTTACCATACCTGCCCCCATTCACACAACCGAGACTTTCTAACACTAATGAGTAACATGACATGGGGAAAGTAAAATGGCCCATTGGGCACAATTTGGCCATTTTCACTTAAGGGTGTACTTCCTTTTGTTTAGACATCAATGGCTGTGTGCTGAGTTATTTAGAGGGAACACCAAATGTACACTGTTATTCAAGCTGTACACTGACTACTTTACGTTGTATAAAAGTGTCAGATCTTCAGTGTGGTCCCATCAAAAGATATAATAAAATGCTTACAAAAAAGTGGGAAGGTGTACTCACTTTTGTGATATACTGTGTATATGTAGAGACACTGTGTAGAGACACTGTGTATAATCGTGCTACACGGCCTGCAGTGTCTCTGGACTTGTCTCCCACTGAGCACATCTGGGACATCATTGGTTGCCAATTGCAAAAGAAGCTGCCAACAGCGGATCTTGATGATTTGCCCAAGTACTTTTAGCACGGCAGAACATTCCTCATGCAACCAGTAGTGACCTAATTGATAACATTACAAGGTGTGTAAGTGCAGGGATTTCGGTGTGTGGCACTTATGCAGGATACTGAATAAATTGAGATAGTTTGAATATTTTGTTTCCATTTTTTTATCATCTGTAACATGTCTATCCATACTGCGACTTCCATAATTCCATGACTTTTCATCACTGGTGGTGCAGTTTCACTGCTGAGTGTGTATATTATTATTATTATTTATTGTTATAGCGCCATTTATTCCATGGTGCTTTACATGTAAGGAGGGGTATACATAATAAAAACAAGTACAATAATCTTAAACAATACAAGTCATAACTGGTACAGGAGGAGAGAGGACCCTGCCCGCGAGGGCTCACAATCTGCAAGGGATGGGTGAGAATACAGTAGGCGAGGATAGAGCTGGTCATGCAGCGGTTTGGTCGATTGGTGGTTACTGCAGGTTATAGGCTTGCCGGAAGAGGTAGGTCTTCAGGTTCTTTTTTAAGGTTTCGATGGTAGGTGAGAGTCTGATATGTTGGGGTAGAGGGTTCCAGAGTAGGGGTGATACGCGAGAGAAATCTTGTATACAATTGTGGGAAGAGGAGATAAGAGGGGAGTAGAGAAGGAGGTCTTGTGGGGATCGGAGGTTGTGTGTAGGTAAGTACTGGGAGACAAGGTCACAGATGTATGGAGGAGACAGGTTGTGGATGGCTTTATAGGTCATGGTTAGGGTTTTGTACTGGAGTCTCTGGGCAATGGGAAGCCAGTGAAGGGATTGACAGAGGGGAGAAGCTGGGGAATAGCGGGGGGACAGGTGGATTAGTCGGTCAGCAGAGTTTAGAATAGATTGGAGGGGTGCAAGAGTGTTAGAGGGGAGGCCACAGAGCAGGAGGTTGCAGTAGTCAAGGCGAGAGATGATGATGGCATGGACTAGGGTTTTTGCAGATTCTTGGTTGAGGAATGAACGGATTCGTGAAATATTTTTGAGTTGAAGTCGGCAGGAAGTGGAAAGGGCTTGGATATGTGGTTTGAAGGAGAGATCAGCATCAAGGATTACCCCGAGGCAGCGAGCTTGTGGGACTGGGAAGAGTGGGCAGCCATTTACTGTAATGGATAGATTCGTTGGGGGGGTCATGTGAGATGGGGGAAAGAGGCTGAATTCTGTTTTTTCCATGTTAAGTTTCAGAAATCTAGTGGAGAAGAAGGATGAAATAGTGGACAGACATTGAGGGATTCTGGTTAGTAGGGAGATGATATCTGGTCCAGAGATGTAGATCTGTGTGTCATCAGCATAGAGATGATACTGAAAGCCATGAGATTCTATGAGCTGTCCCAGGCCAAAGGTGTAAATAGAGAAGAGCAGGAGCCCTAGGACTGAACCTTGTGGGACTCTGACAAATAGGACACGAGGTGAGGAGGTGGTGTGTGAGTGGGAGACACTGAATATCCGGTCTGTTAGGTATGATGAGATCCAGGATAGGGTCAAGTCTGTGATGCCTAGGGATGAGAGGGTCTGTAATAATAGGGAATGGTCCACTGTGTCAAAGGCAGCCGACAGGTCCAGGAGGAGGAGGACAGAGTAGTGTCGCTTGCTCTTGGCAGTTAAGAGGTCATTGGTGACCTTAGTTAGGGCAGTTTCAGTGGAGTGGTGTGACCGGAAGCCAGATTGTAAGAGGTCAAAGAGGGAGCAAGAAGAGAGATGGGAGGACAGTTCAAGATAGATGTGTTGTTCCAGTAGCTTGGAGGCATAGGGGAGAAGTGATATAGGGCGATAGCTAGATACAGAGGATGGGTCAAGAGAGGGTTTTTTGAGGATAGGTGTGATGGAGGCATGTTTAAAGCTTGAGGGGAAAACACCAGTTGTTAGTGATAGGTTGAAAAGATGGGTTAGGGTTGGGATGAAGACTGTGGTGAGGTTTGGGATGAAGTGGGATGGGATCAGGTCAAGTGCACAGGTGGTGAGATGTGATCTTGAGAGTAGAGTGGAGAGTCGATCTTCTGTAATGGTGGAGAAGTTGGTTTTGGAGGTGGAGAGCTGGGAAGTCGGGAGGAAGGGCTCTGGGGGTTGTTGACCAAAACTGTCTCTGATGTTATCAATCTTCTGCTTGAAAAATGAGGCAAAGTCTTCAGCTGAGATGAGTGGGGAGGGAGGAGGTGCTGGGGGACGGAGGAGAGAATTGAAGGTGTTGAATAACTGTTTAGGGTTGTGAGACAGGGAGGGTATGAGAGATGAGAAGTAGGTTTGTTTAGCTGTGGCGAGTGTGGTCTTGAAAGTAGTGAGGGACTGTTTGAATGTGATGAAGTGCTCGTTGGAGTGGGATCTTTTCCATCTGCGCTCAGCAGCCCTGGAAGCTCGCCTCAGTTCTTTGGTCAGGCTGGTGTGCCAGGGCTGTCTGTTGATTTTGCGAGCTTTGGTATGTGTAAGTGGGGCAGCAGATTCCAAAGCTACAGCTATTGTGGTGTTATATAGAGCGTCATCGTCATCCGCATTGTGTAAGGAACTTATATCTGTGAGAGGGAGGAGGGATTCAGAGAATGAGTGTAGGTCAAGGAGTTTGAGATTTCTGTGAGGGTGTGAAAGTTTGTGGTGTGGGGATTGTAGACATAGAGTGGAGAGGGAAGAGAATGTGAGAAGGTTGTGGTCAGAGAGAGGAAGAGGTGAGTTAGAGAGGTTAGATAGAGAGCAGAGGCGGGTGAAGATGAGGTCCAGTGTGTGGCCATCTTTGTGGGTGGCTGTAGAAGACCATTGAGTGAGGCCGAAGGAGGAAGTGAGAGATAGAAGTTTAGTGGCAGCTGAGAGGGAAGTGTCAATGGGGATGTTGAAGTCGCCCATAATGATAGTAGGGATGTCCGCAGAAAGGAAATGAAGTAGCCAGGTGGTGAATTGGTCAAAGAAGGTGGTGGCTGTCCCTAGGGGGCGGTAGATGACAGCCAGTTGAAGGTTGGAGTGGGAGTAGATGCGCACAGAGTGCACCTCAAATGAAGGGAGGGTAACAGAGGGTGGCAGTGGGATTGGGGGGAAGAAGCAGTTATCTGACAGGAGAAAACCAACTCCTCCGCCATGTTTGCTGATGGGGCAGGGGGGTGTGAGAAAGGTTGAAGCCATAATACGAAAGTGCAGCAGGAGAGACTGTGTCAGAAGGGGTGGGCCAGGTTTCGGTGATGGCGAGGAAGGAAAATTTGGTAGTAGCAAAAAGATCATGGATGTAGGAAAGCTTGTTGCAGACAGAGCGAGCGTTCCACAGAGCTCCTGTTAGTGGGACTGGGGAAGCGGGGGCTGGGTGAATGGGTATAAGGTTAGAGAGGTTACGGAAGGTTGTGATAGATTGTGGATGGGAGGTAGAAATGACTGTGGGAATGTGGTGAGGAGGACCAGGATTTGGAAAGATATCACCAGCAGTGAGAAGGAGCAGAGAAAGTGTTAGCTGGTGGGAGCAGGAGAAGGCATGAGGGGGCTGTCTGTGTTTGGAGACAGAGGATTGTATGTTAAGGAACAGTTTTGAGGAGGAGGTGAGGTGGATGGGGAGGATTGAAGAGGAGATGAACAGTTCCTTACTTGGTGTAGGGATCAGGGGAGTTAGCAGAAAGTGAAGGATTATAGGGGTGATAGTGAACACAAACAGAAACATTGTTTACAGTGACTGGCCAGTTACCTTCAGTTCCCTTCTGGCTCAATTCTGGTTTTAATTCTAAAATTAATCTTCACACTTCTAGGACACACTTATAGGAATCACACTGCAGACTGCAGTATATATATATAACCACTACAAAATATTAATACACTATAGAATGACATATTATATACTGTGTCTTACCACTGGAATAATGTATTCATAATGGGAAATATATTTACAGAGATTTTCCAGAATTGTAACGTTTCTGCATTTATGCCTAAAATAAATATACTTACATTGCCAAATTCTGTTCCAGCCTCTGCTGCTCCGGCTCCAGCAGAACTTTATGGGGGCTATTTTATTACTTCATGTAACGTGACTCCGCATAACATCAAAGCTAAATATGCAAATTGCCTCTTCAGAGAGGAAGAGGACTTTAACTCCATAGCGCCACCTATTGGATGTAGCAACCCTAAAAGTCAATATCGACCCTTTAACGAGACTTGCCATATGACTTAGGATAAAAGCCAAACCAGAATCTCTATTTGCAGACACGTTTCAGGATGGCACTACAGTTCGAGTCCTCTGCCTCTCAGAAATTTGCATTTGTAATTTCCCAGAGGAGCATTGCATACTCTATAGGTCTCCTTACACTGGCATATCAGACATGTCACTCTCCATAAGGAGATACGCTATCCCTTAGACAAAAGCTAAAGTCAAATATTGATTCTGTGTGCCTCTTCACTTATCTCTCTCTGGTCCCTGCCAAATTGCCAGTGTTCCTTCTGAAATATTATTATTATTATTTATTATTATAGCGCCATTTATTCCATGGCGCTTTACTTGTGAGGAGGGGTATACATAATAAAACAAGTACAATAATCTTGAACAATACAAGTCACAACTGGTACAGGAGGAGAGAGGACCCTGCCCGCGAGGGCTCACAATCTACAAGGGATGGGTGAGAATACAGTAGGTGAGTGTAGAGCTGGCCGTGCAGCGGTTTGGTCAATCGGTGGTTACTGCAGGTTGTAGGCTTGTCGGAAGAGGTAGGTCTTCAGGTTCTTTTTGAAGGTTTCGATGGTAGGCGAGAGTCTGAAATGTTGTTGTAGAGAGTTCGAGAGTAGGGGGGATGCACGAGAGAAATCTTGTATGCGATTGTGGGAAGAGGAGATAAGAGGGGAGTAGAGAAGGAGATCTTGTGAGGATCGGAGGTTGCATGCAGGAAAGTACCAGGAGACGAGGTCACAGATGTATGGAGGAGACAGGTTGTGGATGGCTTTGTATGTCATGGTTAGGCTTTTGTACTGGAGTCTCTGGGTGATGGGGAGCCAGTGCAGGGAATGACAGAGGGGAGAGGCCGGGGAATAGCGGGGGGGACAGGTGGATTAGTCGGGCAGCAGATTTTAGAATAGATTGGAGGGGTGCAAGAGTGTTAGAGGGGAGGCCACAGAGCAGGAGGTTACAGTAGTCGAGGCGGGAGATGATGAGGGCATGGACTAGGGTTTTTGCAGATTCTTGGTTTAGGAATGTACGGATCCGTGAAATATTTTTGAGTTGGAGGCGGCAGGAAGTGGAAAGGGTTTGGATATGCGGTTTGAAGGAGAGATCCATGTCAAGGATTACCCCAAGACAGCGGGCTTGTGGGACTGGGGAGAGTGGGCAGCCGTTTACTGTAATGGATAGGTTCGTTGGGGAGGTCGTGTGAGATGGGGAAAGATGATGAATTCTGTTTTGTCCATGTTAAGTTTTAGAAATCTAGCGGAGAAGAAGGATGAAATAGCAGATAGACATTGAGGGATTCTTGTTAGTAGGGAGGTGATATCTGGTCCAGAGATGTAGATCTGTGTGTCGTCAGCATAGAGATGATACTGAAAGCTGTGAGATTCTATGAGCTGTCCCAGGCCAAAGGTGAAATATTGAACTATGCTACATCGATGCAGTAATTCTACTCACCTTCAGAACTCAACCTCATCACCTATTTATGCCGTACAACATCTGTTGTTCTGGACCATGTCCTGATAGGATCCACCTCACCAGGTGAGATACAACACTATGCAAAAACATCACATGTGAGTTCCTGTGATACAAGTCATAAAATTATACTGGTGCCTACTGAATTTATTGTGAATTAATTTTATTCTGATAGACCACACAGCACCACATGAAGTTCCCAGATAGCCTCCTTACAAGGTACTATGTCCACACAGTCTCCTTACACAGTACTAGCCCCCACACAGCCACCCTTAAAATGATATCCCTATACAGCCCCCACTCAAAATTGTGTACTCATACAAACCCACAATCAGAATGATGTCCCCACACTGCCCCCTTACACAGTACTGTGTCCCCACACAGTCCTTTTACACAGTATTATGTACTCACACAGCCGTCCCTTAAAATTATATCCCCATACACTCAGAATAATGTCCCCACACAACTCTCTTACAAAGTATTATGTCCCCACACAACCCCCACTCAGAATGATGTCACAAACAATCCCCTCACACAGTATTATGTACCCTAACAACCCCACTCAGAATTATGTCCCACAGTGCCACTCCCTCCACCCGTAGAATGATGTAAAAAAAACTACTCAAGTCACCCTGTTCCCCCTGAGCCCCTGCATGCGTTGTGTACTCAGGCACAGCTGATGCAAAGTAGTGACGCCATTGCGCTCTTTGCACAGGATCAATGATGGAAGACGTAACTGATGGCTCCCTGTTCCATCGTTATCTTCACTGGTATCTGTACGCTGAGGATGCAGATACCAGGGAAAGTGAGACATGGGAAGGCACTGCATAAAGTCCTTTGGCTGTTCTGTTCTGTAGGCGCACTTTGCCCTGCTCTGTACTACTATAATAATATTATATATCTGGCTTTTAACATCCACCATACTGTTGTATAGATATGGGACTTTTTTATTTAGCACCATTTTTTATGGTCTTTTGAAGGTGGCATGGGTTGTAGGATTTTCTCGGATGTGTCGTTTGGCTGTTCTGCAATTTTACCCTCTAGGATGGGTAATTGGGCCTCCACTGATCAAAGACTGATGACCTGAAAGAATCCCTATGCCTTAGGAAATGATACAATTTCTTGCCTGTACAGTATCTCACTACATCAATAACAATTAAGGATCCCGATTTATGACTCAATGTTCGTTGTCTCTTATATCATATCCTCCACTACCGTGAATACAATATTTATGCATCTAAACCTTCCTTTATGGACATCTTGTTAACAAAGCATTTTCTATTCATCATGACCATGGAGGTCAAATTACTTTGAGCAAAAGACAGTGAAATAAGGTGCTAAAAAATACATGTTTTATTTTTGATTTATGGGGCTTAAATATGATTTATGAAGTCATTCCTCCTCGTTGTTTGTCCTTGAACTAGTTGGACCAAGATAAAATGACTTTAGCATTCAACAGAAGTGTCTTGGTAATCCTTCTTATATGCTTGTTTAATTTATATCCCTTTACTGTGTCATTACAGCCATACTGTCCTAAATCATTTATACCCTTAATAGTACAATCTTACAGCAGCCTCGCGGACATGACGTGACTGCATAACCATATCATACATTGTATGTAATTCATAAAAGGAAATGAGAAGATTCCAGGTCCAAACTCCATTTTTTATTTTATTTTTTTAACCAGACGATTCAAAGGTTTCAGGCTTTAAATTGAATGTCCAATTTTTAACAAAATGATGTTTTTTTTTTTTTTCGTGTCTGGCATATTTTATTTTAGATTTAATTTTCATGATACAGAACTGGAAACTATAAATACAGTTTATACCAGGATTTCCTAAACTTTATGTAGTCTGGATTCTCCAGCCATTCATAGTGATACCGTGGGTTCACTAGTGAACTAATGCAATAGCCCAAAACCACAATGTGGTGCTAATATTACCCCCAACAGTGCAAACACCATCATGCTGCACACATACAGTAATACTCCATAGCAACATATACCACAGTGGAGCAAAAATTACCCCACTAATGGTGTCCAATACAACAATACCGCACAAAATGGCTCCCCAAAAGTGTCAAATCAAGTGAGTAGAGGCAGCACTCCATGGATAAAAGTGCGAGTCCTTAATTCCCACTGTGGGTGAATAAAGACTTGCACCATTTTTACCTTCTGTCTCTGGAGAGCTGTCTTTATTTTTTCACTTTGTACACTTAGAAGATTTTTTCTGCAGAAGTGTCAGATCAAGCATAGAGGTGCTCAATCGAGTATCGAGCAGTACCGAGTATCGCTTGGTGCTCGAGTGCATGGGTCCTTGTAAGCCACACGCCGCACTAAAGTGGGGTATTTCCCTGCTGGGAGCGCAGGGACTCCTCTGTCAGACGGACTTTTTGTGACCTGTAGAACTCTAGAGACAGCGAGAAAGAGAGAGGTGCTTGAGTTTAACATTCACTTCCATTATGCCCCTTACTCGAGTCGAACACGTCCGAGCATCCAATATTCTCGATTCGAGTACAGAGCACTCGAGCATTTCAGTTCTCAATCATCACTAATCCTAAAATGTAACACCTATAACCTTTCCCACAACACCAAACCAGTTCCATAGGGCAACACAAAAAACTTCCTCCAGTCCAATGTTTTCCGTAGACTTATTGACTTGCATGACCGAGTACGATCCAATAATCGGATCAAACTTGGACATGCTGCGATTTTTTCCTTTGACCGGCTGTGTCTGAAGAAAATATAGGACACATGCACAGACCCATAGGTTAACAATGGTCAGTGTGCGATCCGATGTTTTGTTGGAATGTACTTGTACAGAGAATATGGTTGTCTGCATGAGTCCTTACTCTGTACTGTATCCTGCACTATTTTTCAGAAGCCACCCAAAGAATGAGCATGTCACCTCTTTTGACCACTGTTGTGCACTTTGTTCATTTTATGGGGAACTTTTGTGGCGCTTTTTGCTTTTTTTAGGCAGAATCTAGCTGAAAAAGACATGAGCATATATCTCACAGAGCAGCACAAGAACCTCCCCAGCTGCAGCACTAAACACATTCTTGTGACTCTAGTCACTTCTTACAGCTAAGCCATGAGTCAGGATAGTCAAGGAGTCCAAGGTCAAAGGCCAGGAGGGTACATCATAAACAAAAAGAAGAGATAAAAGCATAGTCAGGTCAGGTTCTGAGATCTGAATACCAGGAGGACAGCAGATCAGAGCAGAAGGGCTTAAACAGATGGATGGTCAGAACAAGGTCAAGGAACAAAAGATCCACATACAGTATGCAAGGCACAGAAAGATCAAACCATACTTAGCTGAATGTACATCTAGCAGAGGTCTGGGAGAAACGGCTCAGTTAAGTAGCCTGGCATTTAGCTGGGATAATGAACACCTGGAGATAGCCAGTGCCTCCCAGTTTCAGATTGGATGGCCGAAATGCCCAATTCATAAAGACGAGCATTATTCAGGCCGGTCTTGATGAGGAGATGTGCTGGAGTCAGATGCTCCTGATTCATGAAGAAGAATATGCGTCTTCATGAATCAGGAGCACATGCAAGTGGCATACACCTCTGTGTGCACCTCACCACAAATCTTTTCTTCATGGCACCTTTCTTCATGAACTTGACGAGATGAGTGACAGCTGCCATAACCCTGTTTGTTGCAAAAATTGCATGAGATCATCATAAGTTGCAAAATTTTTGTGCAGCCTCAAGTTGCACCAAAATTATTCCACGTTTCCAAGCTTTCTAAGCCAAAATGCTAGCGTAAAAGCTTTGATGAATAGATCCCAATGTATCAACCCATGCAAGTGATCACAACTGATAAGGGCTTTCAACAATGACTCCTGTATAGGATGGTACATGGTGTCTATGTTCCACTAATCAAGAAGGATAATCATTGGATGCTTGTGGACTTTTCCTAGATACCTGAAGGGGTGGATGCAAGACTAGACTTCTTCGACAGGGTATTCAAGTGAAGTTCAATTAAATGTCAGTGTCTGGATTTTTAGTCGAACGGAACATTTACAATGTAAATATTAGGAGGCTGTATAGAGATCTGAGGGGCCTACACATTGTTTGCTGCACTAGGCTTGGTTGTTATATTTAAGTACTTATGGTGGTTCTAGTGATGTATTCATGTACTAAGGATGGTAATGGTGTTTTATTTATTTACTGATGATGGTTCGAGTGCCATACTCATGTGCTAATGGTTGTTCTAATGGCGTAATTATGTGCTGATGGTGGTGGCTCTGGTCTTCTATGTATGTACTGATGATGATTTTGGTTTCATATTAATATACTGATCATGGATCTACTGATGAATAAATCACCAAAACTAAAATGGTGACGTATTCATGTACTGATGGTGGTTCTGGTGATATATTCATGTACTGATGACGGTACTAGTCACGTACTCAAGTACTGATGGTGGTTCTGATGTTGCATTTATTAACTGATGGTTATATTGGTTTCTTTATCTATTTTTAGGACTTATGTAAAAATTTGATGTAGTTTTAGGTTAAATTTATGCAGAGATTTGGAAAATTCTGAAGGGTTCACAAACTTTTAAGCACCTATTAATCTCCTATTGACCAAATCTCCCCAAATTTCCAGAAGCCTCTCATAAAATAAGGAGAACACCTGGATTTCTGAATGTTTGAACGGTTCATGTGTATGGCACCAGGGTGCCTGTCATCCAGTACATCCCCTACATTAAGATACATTTTCATGGGGGAGGGGAAAACATTTGGTGTAAAAAGGGATATAGCCTGCTAAATGCAGCATGTTTATATGCAAAGGTTCTCCTGGAAAATATTTTAAAAAGTCTATTTTTTATCTACTGTATCTATGGCTCGATCCACACTACGTTCAGTTGGTATGTGTCTGACATTGTGCACTGTCAGGATGGATGCCAAGGTATCCATCCATGAAAGGGATCCATGAAAGGAAACGTATACTGTATGGAATACATTTCTTTGCAGTGGCCCCCTGAACTCAGCCAGGTAAAAGGGGACACATAGAAAAACAACATTCCTTTCTTGAGGAGATGAAGTTTTCATTGATACAGTTTTTTTTCTATACCACTTTGTGATCACTTTTTATTCCATTTTTTGTCGGTCAGAATAATGAAAAAGCTAATTTTTTGGTGTTTTTTATTTATTTTTGTTATGGCATTTATCATATAGATTGTTTTATTATTACTATTATACATTTTTATAGCGCCATTTATTCCATGGCGCTTTACATGTGAACGGGGCTAATATAGATAAGTACAAAAAACATGAGTAAAAAAAGGCACACACAAGTACAGGAGGAGAGAGGACCCTGCCCACGAGGGCTCACAGTCTACAGGGGATGGGTGAGAATACACTAGGAGAGGGTAGAGCTGGTCCTGCTGTGGTTCAGTAGACTGGGGATCACTGCAGGTTGTAGGCTTGTCAGAAGAGGTGGGTCTTCAGGTTCCTTTTGAAGGTTTCCGTGGTAGGCGAGAGCCTGATGTGTTGGGGTAGAGAGTTCCAGAGTATAGGGGAAGCACAGGAGAAGTCTTGGATGTGGTTGTGGGAGGAAGAGATGAGAGGAGTAGAGAAGGAGATCATGAGATGATCGAAGGTTGCGTGTAGGTAGGTAACGGGAGACCATGTCACAGATGTATGGAGGAGTCAGGTTGTGAATGGCTTTGTATGTCATTGTTAGTGTTTTGAACTGTAGCCTCTGGGCAATAGGAAGCCAGTGAAGAGCCTGGCAGAGACGAGAGGCTGGGGAGTAATGGGGAGACAGGTGTATTAGTTGGGCAGCAGAGTTTAGGATGGATTGGAGTGGTGCCAGAGTGCTAGAGGGGAGGCCAGAGAGTGGGAGGTTGCAGTAGTCAAGGTGGGAGATGATAAGGGCATGTACTAGTGTTTTTGTGGTTTCGTGGTCAAGGAATGCACGGATCCGGGAAATGTTTTTGAGTTGGAAACGGCAAGAGGAGGCAAGGGCTTGGATATGTGTCTTGAAAGAGAGGGTAGAGTCAAGGATCAACCTGAGGCACCGAGCGTGCGGGACCGGGGAAAGTGAGCAGCCATTGACATTAATGGATAGGTCGGGTGGAGGGGTAGAGTGAGGTGGGGGAAAGATGATGAATTCTGTTTTGTCCATGTTCAGTTTTAGAAAACGAGCAGAAAAGAAGGATGAAATAGCAGAATGACATTGTGGGATTTTGGTCAGTAAGGAAGTTAGGTCGGTTACAGATAGGTAGATCTGCGTGTCATCAGCGTAGAGATGATATTGTAAACCATGGGATTCTATGAGCTGTCCCAGGCTGAAGGTGTAGATGGAGAAGAGTAGGGGTCCTAAAACAGAGCCTTGGGGAGCACCGACAGACAAGGGGCGAGATGAGGAGGTGGTGTGGGAGAGGGAGACACTGAATGTCCAGTCTCTTAAATATGATGCGATCCAGCATAGGATCAAGTCTGTGATGCCAAGAGATGAGAGAATCTGTAACAGGAGGGAGTTGTCCACATTGTCGAAGGCAGAAGACAGGTCTAGGAGGAGGAGGACAGAGTAGTGTCACTTGCTCTTGGCGGTTAGTAGGTCATTGGTCACTTTAGTTAGGGCAGTTTCAGTTGAGTGATATGGTCAGAAGCCAGATTGTAACTGGTCAAAGAGGGAGCAGGAGGAGAGGTGGGAGGACAGTTCAAAATGGAAATGCTGTTCCAGTAGTTTTGAGGCATAAGGGATATCGGGTGATAGCTGGACACAGAGGATGGGTCGAGGGAGGGTTTTTTGAGGATAGGTGTGATTGATGCGTGTTTGAAGGATGAGGGGAAGACACCGTTTGTAAGTGAGAGGTTGAAGAGTTGTGTTAGGGTTGGGATGAAGACTTTTGCAAGGTTAGGGATGAGGTGAGACAGGAGCGGGTCAAGCGTGCAAGTGGTGAGATGTGATCTTGACAGAAGGATGGAGAGCTGATCGTCTGTCATGGTGGAGAAGCTGGCTTTGGAACAGGGCTGAGAAGTCAAGAGGAGGGGCATTGGGGGCTGTGGGCCAAAGCTTTGTCTGATGTTATCGATCTTCTGCTTAAAGAAAGAGGCAAATTCTTCAGCCGAAATGAGAGGGGAGGCAGGAGATTCTGGGGGACGGAGTAGAGAATTGAAAGTGTTGAAGAACTGTTTAGGGTTGTGAGTCAGGGAGGATATGAGAGATGAGAAGTAAGTTTGTTTTGCAGCACTGAGCATGGACTTGAAGCTGGTGAGGGACTGCTTGTATGCAGCGAAGTGCTCAGCAGAACGAGATCTCTTCCATCACCAGTTAGCGATCCTGGAAGCCCGTCTCAGTTCTTTGGTCAGGCTGGTTAGCCAGGGCTGCCTGTTGATTCTACGAGTTTTGCTATGCATGAGCAGGGAGACCGAATCGAGTGTTGCTGTTATTGTGGTGTTATAAAAAGTGGCAGCAGCATCTTTGTCATTGAAGAAAGCTATGTCTGTAAGAGGGAGAATGGACTCAGAGAGTGAGTGTAGATTGAGGTGTTTGAGATTTCTGCAAGGGTGAGTGAGTTTGTGGAGTGGAGGTTGCGCACTAGGAGGGGAGAGGGAAGAAAATGTCAGTATGCTGTGGTCAGACAGTGGGAGGAGTGAGTTAGTGAGATTAGTAAGGGAACAGAGGTGGGTGAAGATGAGGTCCAATGTGTGGCCATCTTTATGGGTGGCTGCGGATGACCATTGAGCAAGACCAAAGGAGGCAGTAAGCGATATTGACGTCACCCATGATGATAGTGGGGATGTCGGCTAAGAGGAAATGAAGTAGACAGGTGGTGAAGTGGTCAAGAAAGGTGGAGATGGCTAGTCCTGGGGGGCGGTAGATGACAGCCAGCTGGAGGTTGGAGGGGGAGTAGATGTGGACGGAGTGCACCTTGAACATGGGAAGATTAGCGGAGGGTGGTAGTGGAATTGGGGTAAAGGAGCAGGTATCGGACAGGAGCAAGCCAACCCCTCCACCGTGTTTGTTGCTGGGGAGAAGGGTGTGAGAGAGGTGGAATCCATCATAGGAAAGCGCGGCTGGAGAGGCTGAGTCAGAGGGGGTGAGCAAGGATTCAGTGATGCCGAGGAAGGAGAGTTTGTTATTGATAAAGAGTAGGGTTGAGCGAAACGGGTCGTTCATTTTCAAAAGTCGCCGACTTTTGGCAAAGTCGGGTTTCATGAAACCCGATCCGATCCCTGTGCGGGGTCGGCCATGCGGTACGCGACTTTCGCGCCAAAGTCGCGTTTCAATGACGCAAAAAGCGCCATTTCTCAGCCAATGAAGGTGAACGCAGAGTGTGGGCAGCGTGATGACATAGGTCCTGGTCCCCACCATCTTAGAGAAGGGCATTGCAGTGATTGGCTTGCTGTCTGCGGCGTCACAGGGGCTATAAAGGGGCGTTCCCGCCGACCGCCATCTTACTGCTGCTGATCTGAGCTTAGGGAGAGGTTGCTGCCGCTTCGTCAGAAGCAGGGATAGTGTTAGGCAGGGTCCATTAACCACCAAACCGCTTGTGCTGTAGCGATTTCCACTCTCCAACACCACCTTTGGTGTGCAGGGACAGTGGAAGCTACATTTTGTTGGGCTGCCCTAGAAGGCTCCCTGATAGCTGCATTGCTGTGTGTACGCCGCTGTGCAAACCAACTGCTTTTTTCAAAGCACAAATCCTGTTGTTCTGCACAGCTATCTTGTTTGTTTGTCCACACTTTTTATTTAATGTGTGCATCAGTCCACTCCTTATTGCTGCCTGCCATACCTGGCTGAGATTACTGCAGGGAGATAGTAATTGTAGGACAGTCCCTGTTTTTTTTTTTTTTTTTTTGTGGGAGATTAAGATTGGCATTTCTGCTAGAGTGCCATCCCTGTGTGTGCCATCTCTCACTCAGTGGGCCATAGAAAGCCTATTTATTTTTTTGCTTGATTTGGGTTCTAAAATCTACCTGAAAAAATCACTACATCAATCAGTGGGAGAAAAATATTGGCCTCAGGGCTTGTGTGCCACTCCTGACTCCTGTGTGTGCCATCTCTCACTCAGTGGGCCATAGAAAGCCTATTTATTTTTTTGCTTGATTTGGGTTCTAAAATCTACCTGAAAAAATCACTACATCAATCAGTGGGAGAAAAATATTGGCCTCAGGGCTTGTGTGCCACTCCTGACTCCTGTGTGTGCCATCTCTCACTCAGTGGGCCATAGAAAGCCTATTTATTTTTTTGCTTGACTTGGGTTCTAAAATCTACCTGAAAAAATCACTACATCAATCAGTGGGAGAAAAATATTGGCCTCAGGGCTTGTGTGCCACTCCTGACTCCTGTGTGTGCCATCTCTCACTCAGTGGGCCATAGAAAGCCTATTTATTTTTTTGCTTGATTTGGGTTCTAAAATCTACCTGAAAAAATCACTACATCAATCAGTGGGAGATAAATATTGGCCTCAGGGCTTGTGTGCCACTCCTGACTCCTGTGTGTGCCATCTCTCACTCAGTGGGCCATAGAAAGCCTATTGATTTTTTTGCTTGATTTGGGTTCTAAAATCTACCTGAAAAAATCACTACATCAATATCAGTGGGAGAAAAATATTGGCCTCTGGGCTTGTGTGCCACTCCTGACTCCTGTGTGTGCCATCTCTCACTCAGTGGGGCATAGAAAGCCTTTTTTTTTATTTATTTTTTTTATTTGGTTTCTAAATTGTCCTTGAAAAAATCATTTTATTTTATTTTGTTTCTAAAGTCTCCCTGAAAAAATAAATAAATAAATAAAACAGTGGGAGATTAATATTGCCCTTTCTGCTTGTGTGCCAGTCTTGACTCCTGGGTGTGGCATCTCTCTCTCTCTCTCAAATTGTGGGCCATAGAAAGCCTATTGATTTTTTTGCTTGATTTGGGTTCCAAAATCTACCTGAAAAAATCACTACATCAATCAGTGGGAGAAAAATATTGGCCTCTGGGCTTGTGTGCCACTCCTGACTCCTGTGTGTGCCATCTCTCACTCAGTGGGCCATAGAAAGCCTTTTTCTGTTTTTTTTATTTGGTTTCTAAATTGTCCCTGAAAATATCATATTATTTTATTTGGTTTCTAAATTCTTCCTGAAAAAATCATTTTATTTTAATTTGTTTCTAAAGTCTCCCTGAAAAAAAAAAAAAAACAGTGGGAGATTAATATTGCCCTTTCTGCTTGTGTGCCAGTCTTGACTCCTGGGTGTGCCATCTCTCTCTCTCTCTCAAATTGTGGGCCATAGAAAGCCTTTTTTTTTTTTTTTGCTTGATTTGGGTTCCAAAATCTACCTGAAAAAATCACTACATCAATCAGTGGGAGAAAAATATTGGCCTCAGGGCTTGTGTGCCACTCCTGACTCCTGTGTGTGCCATCTCTCACTCAGTGGGCCATAGAAAGCCTATTGATTTTTTTGCTTGATTTGGGTTCTAAAATCTTCCTGAAAAAATCACTACATCAATCAGTGGGAGAAAAATATTGGCCTCTGGGCTTGTGTGCCACTCCTGACTCCTGTGTGCCATCTCTCACTCAGTGAAAGCCTTTTTTTGTTTTTTTATTTGGTTTCTAAATTCTTCCAGAAAAAATCATTTTATTTTATTTTGTTTCTAAAGTCTCCCTGAAAAAAAAAATAAAAAAATAAAACAGTGGGAGATTAATATTGACATTTGTGCTTGAGTGACAGTCCTGCGTGTGTGGCATCTCTGTGATTTGGTGCCACAGAAAACAGAGTGTGTAACATTGTGCCTGATTTTCCTTGTGGTCTCACCAACCTGTAAAGGGATATTGAAATCATACTGAAGTTATAGGTCACCGTGTAAGTTGTTTGACAGCAACAAATAAAGTTACTTTGGTTAAGTTTTTAAAACAATGAGGAAGTCTGGTGCAAGAGGTCGTGGCCGTGGGCGTTCATTGTCAGCTGGTAATGATGGTAGTGGTAGTGGAGCATCAGGTGGTCGTGGGAAAAAAAATATTCCACCTAAGTCTGGAGCTGTGGAGCCAGGTTCGTCGTCTGGCTACACAAGGCCTCGAACGCTTTCTTTTCTGGGAGTAGGAAAACCGCTTTTAAAGCCGGAGCAGCAACAGCAAGTTTTGGCTTACCTTGAAGACTCAGCCTCTAGCTCTTTTGCCTCCTCTTCTGAAACTGGTAAATGTAAAAGCAGCGCGTCGCTTGTGGATGTTCACGGTCAGGGACAAGTCGCTTCCTTGTCCTCTTCAGCAAAAACAACAACAAGAGAGAAGGATGCAGCAGGCGACACAACGGGTTACTCCATGGAGCTCTTTACACATACCGTCCCTGGCTTAGAAAGTGAAACACTTAACAGGCCATGCCCATTACAAGTAGATTCTGACATGGAGTGCACTGATGCACAGCCACAGCCTGACTACTATGCTGGTCCTTTGACTCAGACCACAACATTGCCCTCTCAGGGTACTGATCCACAATCAGACCCTGATGAGACTATGTTGCCCCGTCACGAACGCTATACCACCGACCGACATGGTGACACAGACGAAGTTGCACACGAGCTAGAAGAGGAGGTAATAGATGACCCAGTTGTTGACCCCGATTGGCAGCCATTGGGGGAACAGGGTGCAGGCGGCAGTAGTTCAGAAGCGGAGGTGGAGGAGGGGCCGCAGCAGGCATCAACATCGCAACAGGTTCCATCTGCCGGGCCCGTATCTGGCCCAAAACGCGTGTCAAAGCCAAAACCTGTTGGAGGACAGCGTGGCCATCCGGTTAAAGCTCAGTCTGCAATCCCTGAAAAGGGATCCGATGCTAGGAAGAGTGCAGTCTGGCATTTTTTTAAACAACATCCAATTGATCAGCGCAAAGTCATCTGTCAAAAATGTTCAACTAGCTTAAGCAGAGGTCAGAATCTGAAAAGTCTCAATACAAGTGGCATGCATAGACATTTAACCACCATGCATTTTCAAGCCTGGACTAACTACCAAACGTCCCTTAAGGTTGTAGCACCCTCGGCCAATGAAGCTAGTCAGCAACGCAACATCCCTTCCGTCACTGTAAGGCCACCATTTTCCGCACCACCGGCAGTATCTGTGCAGGTTTCTTTGCCAGCCAAAAGCAGTCAGGGTCAGGGAATCACCAGTTTTGTAGGAGGAAATATTGCATCTAGGGCACCGGCGGAAACAATACCGTCTCCAACCGTCTCTCAGTCTGCCATGTCCACCGGCACACCCACAAGTTCCACGATCTCCAGCTCTCCAGTCCAGCTCACCCTACATGAGACTCTGGTTAGAAAAAGGAAGTACTTATCCTCGCATCCACGTACACAGGGTTTTAACGCCCACATAGCTAGACTAATCTCGTTAGAGATGATGCCCTACCGGTTAGTTGAAAGTGAAGCTTTCAAAGCCCTGATTGAGTACGCTGAACCACGCTACGAGCTACCCAGTCGACACTTTTTTTCCAGAAAAGCCATCCCAGCCCTGCACCAGCATGTTAAACAGCGCATCGTCCATGCACTCAGGCAATCTGTGAGTACAAAGGTGCACCTGACTACAGATGCATGGACCAGTAGGCATGGCCAGGGACGTTACGTGTCCATCACGGCACACTGGGTGAATGTGGTGGATGCAGGGTCCACAGGGGACATCAATTTCGGGACAGTTGTGCCTAGCCCACGGTCTAGGAAACAGTTGGCTGTAGGCGTTCGCACCCCCTCCTCCTCCTCCTCGTCCTCCTGCAGAAGCGACAGCTCTTCCACAGACCGCAGTCGGCCAACCACTCCATCGGCAGCTGACACTGTTGCACACCAGTTGTCCCATTATGGGCCAGCTACTGGCAAGCGTCAGCAGGCTGTATTGGCTATGAAGTGTTTGGGCGACAACAGACACACCGCGGAAGTTCTGTCCGAGTTCTTGCAACAAGAAACGCAGTCGTGGCTGGGCACAGTAGATCTTGAGGCAGGCAAGGTAGTGAGTGATAACGGAAGGAATTTCATGGCTGCCATCTCCCTTTCCCAACTGAAACACATTCCTTGCCTGGCTCACACCTTAAACCTGGTGGTGCAGTGCTTATTAAAAACTTATCCTGGGTTCTCCGACCTGCTCCTCAAAGTGCGTGGACTTTGCTCACATATCCGACGTTTGCCTGTACACTCCAGTCGTATGCAGACCTATCAGCGGTCTTTGAACCTTCCCCAGCATCGCCTAATCATAGACGTTGCAACAAGGTGGAACTCAACATTGCACATGCTTCAGAGACTGTGCCAACAGAGGCGGGCTGTTATGTTTTTGTGGGAGGATACACATACACGGGCAGGCAGTAGGATGGCAGACATGGAGTTGTCAGGTGTGCAGTGGTCGAAGATACAAGACATGTGTCAAGTCCTTCAGTGTTTTGAGGAATGCACACGGCTGGTTAGTGCAAACAACGCCATAATAAGCATGAGCATCCCCCTAATGTGTCTGCTGATGCAAAGTTTGACGCACATAAAGCATCAGGCGTCAGCACCAGAGGAAGAGGAAAGCCTTGATGACAGTCAGCCATTGTCTGGTCAGGGCAGTGTACAGGACGAGGTAGCGGGCGAAGAGGAGGTGGAGGACGAGGAGGATGATGGGGATGAGTATATTTTTAATGAGGAAGCTTTCCCGGGGGCACTGGAAATTGGTTGCGTGGCAAGGCCGGGTTCTGGTTTTTTGAGGGACACAAGTGACGTAGATTTGCCTGAAACTGCCCCTCAACCAATCACAACCGCAGATTTGACAACTGGAACTTTGGCCCACATGGCGGATTATGCCTTACGTATCCTCAAAAGGGACACACGCATTACTAAAATGATGAACGATGATGATTACTGGTTGGCCTGCCTCCTTGATCCTCGCTATAAAGGCAAATTGCAAAATATTATGCCACATGAGAACTTGGAACTAATATTAGCAACCAAACAATCAACTCTTGTTGACCGTTTGTTTCAGGCATTCCCAGCACACAGCGCCCGTGATCGTTCTCACACGAGCTCCAGGGGACAGCAGACCAGGAGTGTTAGGGGTGCACACATCAGAAGTGGCGTTGGACAGAGGGGTTTTCTGACCAGGTTGTGGAGTGATTTTGCTATGACCGCAGACAGGACAGGTACTGCTGCATCAATTGAAAGTGACAGGAGACAACATTTGTCCAGTATGGTTACTAACTATTTTTCATCCCTTATCGATGTTCTCCCTCAACCGTCATTCCCATTTGATTACTGGGCATCAAAATTAGACACCTGGCCAGAATTGGCAGAATATGCATTGCAGGAGCTTGCTTGCCCGGCAGCTAGTGTCCTATCAGAAAGAGTATTCAGTGCTGCAGGTTCAATATTAACCGAAAAAAGGACTCGTCTGGCTACCCAAAATGTTGATGATCTAACATTCATTAAAATGAACCCGTGAGAGTGCTGTTTGTCTGAAGAGGTGGGTGTGCCCGCTTTTGGTCGACGGCACTGCCACTGGGTCCCTCATAGTACAATAAACTGTCTCTGGCGGTGGTGGTGCGCACCCAACGTCAGACACACTGTTGTAACATGAGGGGCCCTGGGCCTGTACCGCCGTCCACAAGAGAGTTCACCCACCCCCAGGTCAAACATTGCTCTGCCACTTCCACAATTATCTCTCACACTTCCACCAATGTTTCGACTATGCGCTGACATCCTTCCATTCCTGCCACTGACAATACCATTGTGTTGACATGTATAATGGTACTTAACATAGTCAGGGGCAGTGTCCTCTATTTACCCAAGTAAAAACTTTGCGCCAAATTAGTAGGTCAGAAACAACGCAGAGGATCCCACCCCTGTACCTAAAGATTGCACCCTTTAGTGTTTTCGCTGGATTTTAATGTGAGACATTCACATTTATGTATTGTTTTGGACTACTAACTGGCAGCCACTCATTACAATCATCCTCCGCTGACCAGCCACTGCTGGCCGTGTTCACCTGGAACCAATTTAAAATTGCCTACAGCCATATGTTATTATGTTAGGCCTTTGATGCCTGTCTGCGGTCACTCCTTCCACTAGGCCTCCACTGACCACACCACTGCTGCCCGTGTACCCCTGGAACCAATTATAAAGTGCCTACAGCTCAATTTTTTATGTTAGGCCTTCGAAGCCTGTCTGCGGTCCGTTCTTTCTACTACTACTACACTGACCAGGCCACTGCTGCCCGTGTACCCCTGGAACCAATTTAAAATTGCCTACAGCCATATGTTATTATGTTAGGCCTTCGATGCCTGTCTGCGGTCACTCCTTCCACTAGGCCTCCACTGACCAGACCACTGCTGCCCGTGTACCCCTGGAACCAATTATAAAGTGCCTACAGCCCAATTTTTTTATGTTAGGCCTTCGAAGCCTGTCTGTGGTCCGTTCTTTCTACTACTACTACACTGACCAGGCCACTGCTGCCCGTGTTCCCCTGGAACCAATTTAAAATTGCCTACAGCCATCTGTTATTATGTTAGGCCTTCGATGCCTGTCTGCGGTCACTCCTTCCACTAGGCCTCCACTGACCAGACCACTGCTGCCCGTGTTCCCCTGGAACCAATTTTAAATTGCCTACAGCCAGCCCAATTTTTTTATGTTAGGCCTTCGAAGCCTGTCTGCGGTCCGTTCTTTCTACTACTACTACACTGACCAGGCCACTGCTGCCCGTGTTCCCCTGGAACCAATTTAAAATTGCCTACGGCCATCTGTTATTATGTTAGGCCTTCGATGCCTGTCTGCGGTCATTCCTTCCACTAGGCCTCCACTGACCAGACCACTGCTGCCCGTGTTCCCCTGGAACCAATTTTAAATTGCCTACAGCCAGCCCAATTTTTTTATGTTAGGCCTTCGAAGCCTGTCTGCGGTCCGTTCTTTCTACTACTACTACACTGACCAGGCCACTGCAGCCCGTGTACCCCTGGAACCAATTTAAAATTGCCTACAGCCATATGTTATTATGTTAGGCCTTTGATGCCTGTCTGCGGTCACTCCTTCCACTAGGCCTCCACTGACCACACCACTGCTGCCCGTGTACCCCTGGAACCAATTATAAAGTGCCTACAGCCCAATATTTTTATGTTAGGCCTTCGAAGCCTGTCTGCGGTCCGTTCTTTCTACTACTACTACACTGACCAGGCCACTGCTGCCCGTGTACCCCTGGAACCAATTTAAAATTGCCTACAGCCATCTGTTATTATGTTAGGCCTTCGATGCCTGTCTGCGGTCACTCCTTCCACTAGGCCTCCACTGACCAGACCACTGCTGCCCGTGTACCCCTGGAACCAATTATAAAGTGCCTACAGCCCAATTTTTTTATGTTAGGCCTTCGAAGCCTGTCTGCGGTCCGTTCTTTCTACTACTACTACACTGACCAGGCCACTGCTGCCCGTGTTCCCCTGGAACCAATTTAAAATTGCCTACAGCCATCTGTTATTATTTTAGGCCTTCGATGCCTGTCTGCGGTCACTCCTTCCACTAGGCCTCCACTGACCAGACCACTGCTGCCCGTGTTCCCCTGGAACCAATTTTAAATTGCCTACAGCCAGCCCAATTTTTTTATGTTAGGCCTTCGAAGCCTGTCTGCGGTCCGTTCTTTCTACTACTACTACACTGACCAGGCCACTGCTGCCCGTGTACCCCTGGAACCAATTTAAAATTGCCTACAGCCATCTGTTATTATGTTAGGCCTTCGATGCCTGTCTGCGGTCATTCCTTCCACTAGGCCTCCACTGACCAGACCACTGCTGCCCGTGTACCCCTGGAACCAATTATAAAGTGCCTACAGCCCAATTTTTTTATGTTAGGCCTTCGAAGCCTGTCTGCGGTCCGTTCTTTCTACTACTACTACACTGACCAGGCCACTGCTGCCCGTGTTCCCCTGGAACCAATTTAAAATTGCCTATAGCCATCTGTTATTATGTTAGGCCTTCGATGCCTGTCTGCGGTCACTCCTTCCACTAGGCCTCCACTGACCAGACCACTGCTGCCCGTGTTCCCCTGGAACCAATTTTAAATTGCCTACAGCCAGCCCAATTTTTTTATGTTAGACCTTCGAAGCCTGTCTGCGGTCCGTTCTTTCTACTACTACTACACTGACCAGGCCACTGCTGCCCGTGTACCCCTGGAACCAATTTAAAATTGCCTACAGCCATCTGTTATTATGTTAGGCCTTCGATGCCTGTCTGCGGTCACTCCTTCCACTAGGCCTCCACTGACCAGACCACTGCTGCCCGTGTACCCCTGGAACCAATTATAAAGTGCCTACAGCCCAATTTTTTTATGTTAGGCCTTCGAAGCCTGTCTGCGGTCCGTTCTTTCTACTACTACTACACTGACCAGGCCACTGCTGCCCGTGTTCCCCTGGAACCAATTTAAAATTGCCTACAGCCATCTGTTATTATTTTAGGCCTTCGATGCCTGTCTGCGGTCACTCCTTCCACTAGGCCTCCACTGACCAGACCACTGCTGCCCGTGTTCCCCTGGAACCAATTTTAAATTGCCTACAGCCAGCCCAATTTTTTTATGTTAGGCCTTCGAAGCCTGTCTGCGGTCCGTTCTTTCTACTACTACTACACTGACCAGGCCACTGCTGCCCGTGTACCCCTGGAACCAATTTAAAATTGCCTACAGCCATCTGTTATTATGTTAGGCCTTCGATGCCTGTCTGCGGTCATTCCTTCCACTAGGCCTCCACTGACCAGACCACTGCTGCCCGTGTACCCCTGGAACCAATTATAAAGTGCCTACAGCCCAATTTTTTTATGTTAGGCCTTCGAAGCCTGTCTGCGGTCCGTTCTTTCTACTACTACTACTACACTGACCAGGCCACTGCTGCCCGTGTTCCCCTGGAACCAATTTAAAATTGCCTATAGCCATCTGTTATTATGTTAGGCCTTCGATGCCTGTCTGCGGTCACTCCTTCCACTAGGCCTCCACTGACCAGACCACTGCTGCCCGTGTTCCCCTGGAACCAATTTTAAATTGCCTACAGCCAGCCCAATTTTTTTATGTTAGGCCTTCGAAGCCTGTCTGCGGTCCGTTCTTTCTACTACTACTACACTGACCAGGCCACTGCTGCCCGTGTACCCCTGGAACCAATTTAAAATTGCCTACAGCCATATGTTATTATGTTAGGCCTTTGATGCCTGTCTGCGGTCACTCCTTCCACTAGGCCTCCACTGACCACACCACTGCTGCCCGTGTACCCCTGGAACCAATTATAAAGTGCCTACAGCCCAATTTTTTTATGTTAGGCCTTCGAAGCCTGTCTGCGGTCCTTCCTTCCAATAGTTCTCCACTGACCAGACCACTGCTGCCCGTGTACCCCTGGAACCAATTATAAAGTGCCTACAGCCCAATTTTATTATGTTAGGCATTCAAAGCCTGTCTGCGGTCCTTCCTTCCAATAGTTCTCCACTGACCAGACCAATGCTGGCCGTGTACCGCTGGAACCCAGCTGAAAGTGCATGGAGCCTCCTTTTTTTCTTTGTTTTATATTTAGAAAGCCCAGATGAACTACGCTGTACCACGGTTCAAGCTACCCAGTCGACATTTCTTTTGCGAGAAAAGCCATCCCAGTCCTCCACCGGCATGAAAAAGTCTGCATTGTCATAGCACTCAGGCAATCAAACAGTAGAAAGGTGCACCTGACAAGAGACGCATGGACCAGTAGGCATGTCCACAAAAAATTACGTGTCCATTACGGCGCACTGGGTTAATGTATTGGATGCATGGTCCACAGGGGACAGCCTACAAAGTCTGTCTGCAGTCCCTAATTCAAATTTTCCTCCGCTGACCGCACCACTGCTGCCCGTGTACCCCTGGAACCATTTTTAAAGTGCCTACAGCCTAATTTTGTTATGTTAGGCCTACTACGCCTGTCTGCGGTCCCTCCTTCCTATACTCGTCCACTGACCACACCACTGCTGCCCGTGGACCCCTGGAACCAATTTTTAATTGCCTAGAGCATCATTTTTTTAATAGTAGGCGTACAAAGTCTGTCTGCGGTCCACTATTGAAATTGTCCTCCACTGCCCAGAGCAATGCTGCCTGTGTACCCCTGTAACTTTTTTAAGCTGCAGTGAGCCACATTTTTGGTTTAAGGCCTACTACCTGTGTCTGTCTGCGCCACTCAATTCAGCTGTGTTCCTTTGAAAAAAGCTGAGTGTCAATAGTCTTGTTTTCAGCCTCTAGGAATTTTAAAACTGCATTGGGGGTACAACTTTGGTAGGGCCTACTAACGGTGTCTGCCGCCCCAAGGTGTGCCCCAGGTTTCGTCCGCATTGCTTCGGTCTTCCGACTCTCGTTTAGTAGTTGTAGAAAACTACACTGCATTAGGCCTACAAATTGGGTATGGGGTGTAGAGAGATGGTGTGTTACACTCCAAGGTGTTCCCCAGGTTTTCTCGCCATTGCTTCGATCTTCATGCTCTCGTTTAGTAGTTGTTGGAAACTACGCTGCATTAGGCCTACAAATTGGGTATGGGGTGTAGAGAGATGGTGTGTTACACTCCAAGGTGTTCCCCAGGTTTCCTCTCCATTCCTTCGATCTTCATGCTCTCGTTTAGTAGTTGTTGGAAACTACGCTGCATTAGGCCAACAAATTGGGTATGGGGTGTAGAGAGATGGTGTGTTCCACTCCAAGGTGTTCCCCAGGTTTCCTCTCCATTGCTTCGATCTTCAGGCTCTCGTTTAGTAGTTGTTGGAAACTACGCTGCATTAGGCCTACAAATTGGGTATGGGGTGTAGCGAGATGGTGTGTTACACTCCAAGGTGTTCCCCAGGTTTCGTCCACATTGCTTCGGTCTTCCGACTCTCGTTTAGTAGTTGTAGAAAACTACACTGCATTAGGCCTACAAATTGGGTATGGGGTGTAGAGAGATGGTGTGTTGCACTCCAAGGTGTTCCCCAGGTTTCCTCTCCATTGCTTCGATCTTCATGCTCTCGTTTAGTAGTTGTTGGAAACTACGCTGCATTAGGCCTACAAATTGGGTATGGGGTGTAGAGAGATGGTGTGTTACACTCCAAGGTGTTCCCCAGGTTTCCTCTCCATTGCTTCGATCTTCATGCTCTCGTTTAGTAGTTGTTGGAAACTACACTGCATTAGGCCTACAAATTGGGTATGGGGTGTAGAGAGATGGTGTGTTACACTCCAAGGTGTTCCCCAGGTTTCCTCTCCATTGCTCCGATCTTCATGCTCTCGTTTAGTAGTTGTTGGGAACTACACTGCATTAGGCCTACAAATTGGGTATGGGGTGTAGAGAGATGGTGTGTTACACTCCAAGGTGTTCCCCAGGTTTCCTCTCCATTGCTTCGATCTTCATGCTCTCGTTTAGTAGTTGTTGGAAACTACGCTGCATTAGGCCTACAAATTGGGTATGGGGTGTAGAGAGATGGTGTGTTCCACTCCAAGCTGTTCTCCAGGTTGCCTTTCCTGAGCTTCTATCTTCAGGCTCTCGTTTAGTAGTTGTTGGAAACTACGCTGCATTAGGCCTACAAATTGGGTATGGGGTGTAGAGAGATGGTGTGTTCCACTCCAAGGTGTTCCCCAGGTTTCCTCTCCATTCCTTCGATCTTCATGCTCTCATTTAGTAGTTGTTGGAAACTACGCTGCATTAGGCCTACAAATTGGGTATGGGGTGTAGAGAGATGGTGTGTTACACTCCAAGGTGTTCCCCAGGTTTCCTCTCCATTGCTTCGATCTTCATGCTCTCGTTTAGTAGTTGTTGGAAACTACGCTGCATTAGGCCTACAAATTGGGTATGGGGTGTAGAGTGATGGTGTGTTCCCCTCCAAGCTGTTCTCCAGGTTGCCTTTCCTGAGCTTCTATCTTCAGGCTCTCGTTTAGTAGTTGTTGGAAACTACGCTGCATTAGGCCTACAAATTGGGTATGGGGTGTAGAGAGATGGTGTGTTCCACTCCAAGGTGTTCCCCAGGTTTCCTCTCCATTGCTTCGATCTTAGTGCTCTCGTTTAGTAGTTGTTGGAAACTACGCTGCATTAGGCCTACAAATTGGGTATGGGGTGTAGAGAGATGGTGTGTTCTACTCCAAGGTGTTCCCCAGGTTTCCTCTCCATTGCTTCGATCTTCATGCTCTCGTTTAGTAGTTGTTGGGAACTACACTGCATTAGGCCTACAAAATGGGTATGGGGTGTAGAGAGATGGTGTGTTACACTCCAAGGTGTTCCCCAGGTTTCGTCCACATTGCTTCGGTCTTCTGGCTCTCGTTTAGTAGTTGTTGGAAACTACACTGCATTAGGCCTACAAATTGTGTATGGGGTGTAGAGACGGTGTGTTCCACTCCAAGGTGTTCTCCAGATTGCCTTTCCTGAGCTTCTATCTTCAGGCTCTTGTTAAATAGTGGTTAAATGGAACAACTGCATTTGGCGTACTAGTTGGTTTGGGGCCTACTAACAGTGTCTGCCGCTCCTTGCTGTTCTCCTGGTTTCCTGTCCTGAAATTCCATTTTCAGGCTCTCGTTAAGTAGTTGTTAATGTTAGACTGCATTTGGCCTACTAGTTGGGTTGGGGACTACTATCGGTGTCTGCCACTCCTTGCTGTTCTCCTCCACTGAACAAAGCTGTGCCACCTGTTTACTACGGTTGCCAATTTTGAACTGCATTTCGACTACTTACTGATTTGGGCCTACTCTCTGTGTCAGCCTCTCATTCCAGTTGTCCTCCACTGCAATGCCCCCTGGTTAGTCCTGTGTTACCAATTTTGAACTGCATTTAGCCCACTTTATTCTTTGGGCCTAAATCTGTGTTTCCTCCTCATCCTGCCCATTGCCCAGCCAGTGATAGATGAGTCTGCTGGTACATTGACCCATAACGCAAAATTCCCCGTGCACGCTACACAGCAAGATTGTGACCCTGCTGAAAGTCAGGTTCCTCTTCCCGCATACCATACCACCTTACACGGGGACAAAGAGGAAGGTGCAGATGAAAGTGCAGGTTCCTTCATCAGGTGAGGGGAGGAATACTAGTTGGCGACGTCACTGGCACAGGGCCTCTCATAGTACGCAAAAGTGTTGCTGCCGGTGGGAGGCGCCCCCGCCGTGCAAACACACCGCTGTGCTTTGAGGGGCCCTGTGCCAGTGCCAATGCCAACGAGTGGGCCCCCCCTGCTTGCTCAGGATCTCAGCACTTGCAAAGTTGAAATACTTACCTCTCCCTGCTCCACTGCCGTGACGTGTTCCAGATTTCCTGGGCCCACTAATTACTTGAACCAGCCCTACCCCCCCACAACTTTAGCCAAATGACCCCCAATTTCAAATGCCTTCCAATTATTATAAGGTAAATTACGATTGACAAGCTTCTGTAACAAGAATGGATGTTTTTGCCATTAAAATGGGCAGTGTAGGTGTTTTCCTGGCCTTTACTCACTGCCGACTATGCTCCCCCATTGACTTGCATTGGGTTTCGTGTTTCGGGCGATACCCGACTTTTCGCGATAATCGGCCGATTCCACTCGACTCGACTTCTAAGATAGTCGGGTTTCGCGAAACACGGCTCGACTCTAAAAAGGTCAAGGTCGCTCAACCCTAATAAAGAGGTCATGGATAAATGACAGTTTATTGCAGACAGAGCGTGCTTCAGGTAGGGGGATTGGGGGAGTGGGGGCTGGATGAATGGGTATGAGGTTACAGTGGTTGCGAAGACATGTAGAGGATCATGGCAGGGGATTAGAAATGAATGTGGGGAAGTGTTGAGGAGGGCCAGGATTTGGGGATATGTTGTGAGCAATGAGGAGCAGCAGGCAGAGCATTAGAAGGTGAGAGCTGGATAGGTCATGATGTGGCTGTGTGTGCCTGGAGAAAAGAGATTGTATGTGGAGGAATAGTTCTGTGGAGGGGGTGAGGTGGCTGGGGAGGATGGAGGAAGAAATGACTAGTTCCTTACTGGGTGGAGGGATTACAGGAGATAAAAGAAATAAAGTAGTATTGGGGTGAATGTTAAAAGAAACCGAAACATTATAGTAGTTTTCTATTCCTTTACCTTCTAGTCAATTCCAGTACAATTCTAGTCTAATTCATAGTAATTAAAAAATTTGAAAATCTTCTTAAAGTTCATATCTATTAGAAAAAGTAGAAGGATGTGTAATCCGTGCCAACAGTGAATAAAACTAGAATAAAAAATACAGAGCCATAGCCACGCATTTCGCATCCTGTATACCAGTTAAATTATTTGAGTTTATGTAGCACCAATACCTCCAGTCGCTCTTAATTAAGGGCAACACTTTTTTAACCCTTAATAGTGCACACATTACATATAAACTGCATATAGAACATAACACTGGAAAAATATTGTATTATATAAAAAAACTCAAAAAGTGCGAAAAACAATAAATGCATCGAATTCCAGAACTATAGCGGAACAGAAGAATATGTGAAGAGAGACATATTATTCAAAATGGTGGATAAGATCTTGCCATACGTTCATACCTGGTGGTAACCTTGTCTTAAAGCAAACCTGTCACCAGGTTTGGCTGATATGAGTTACAGCCACCACCTTTCAGGGCTGATATACATCATTCTATAATGCTGTATGTTAGAGTTGGCGGAACGCACCGAATATATATATATATATATATATATATATATATATATATATGAGACAGTTGGTGCGTTCGCAAACCGGGGGCCACTGTGAAGGAGAGAAACCTGCTGCTAGTAATAGGCGGCACTATATGGCGGTATTAGCAAACTCTGTTACTTCACAGATTCGCTAGAATAACAAGATGCTGTGCCCTGTTAACCTCATAGAGGAACACAGTTACCAAACAGAGCAAAACTGTGGTCATGCAGTTAGCATAGCAGACAAACAACTCCTCACCGGAGGTGCCGGTATTCTAGGGGCTTATTTCAGCCAAACTCTGACCACATACCAGCATGACCACACTGGCACTGAGCTCTTTAACATTGGTTTGATACTAGCCATGCGAAACTTTTATAGCTTTAGCACTCAAGTACCTTCCTAGTGGTCCAACAGGAACCGCTTCAGGACCTGCGCATGTGACCCCCGATCTCCAATGGGAGATCGTCCCGTGGGCATGCCCAGTATGGGAAAAGCAGGACTATAGTCCCAGAAAGATCTGTTCGCTGCTGATCAGTGCTGGCTACAAAGGCAGAGCCTGGAAGAACAGTAGTCACCAGTTGCCCAGTATCAGCCTGAGTCAGACGCTGGGACCGACTTCTCTGCTGAGTAGGCTCCACTGCAGCTGGAGAAGAAAGGGAGACCGCAGCGGAGATGGTTCAAGATTCCCCTTGTGCAGAGGCGGAATCTCAACACCAACCATTACCCCCCTCCTAGGTACCTCGCTACGCTCGAAGGCAGCAATGAGATGTGGAGCTCGAATGTGCTCAGCAGGCTCCCAGGACCTGTCCTCTGGGCCATAAGCCTTCTAGTCCACCAAATAAATTTTTTTGCCACGTACCACCTTGCACCCCAAAATAGCATTCACCTCGTAATCCTCCGTATACGAACCCGATGTCCCAGCAGATGACTCAGAAAACCGGGACATGTATATGGCTTTAAGAAGGGCAGATGAAAGGTGTCGGTGATACCTAGGCATGGAGGAAGGGCCAGACGGTAGACCACAAGGTTAATCTGTTTGAGGACCTTGAAGGGACCCAAGTAGCTAGGTGCAAACTTAGTAGACTCAACTCGCAGCCTTATGTTACGGGCGGAGTGCCACACTTAGTCACCAGGAGCAAAGGTCGGAGCAGGGCTCCGATGAGCATCGGCAGAGGACCTCATTCTCTCCTTGGAGGCCTGGATGTCATCCTGAGTGCGGTCCCAAATGTCCCGTGCCTCTACAGCCCAGTCTGCCACCCTGGAGTCATCGGAAGACATGGACATAGGCACAGGATCAGGCGGATGCTGGCCGTAATTAAGGAGGAAATGAGTCTGACCCGTGGAGTCGGCTACGGCGTTGTTAAGCACAAACTCTGCCCACGGCAGCAAGGATGCCTGGCAGAAACAAAATGTCGTTAATATGTGACCTGGATCTGGTTGGCCCTCTCTACCAACCCATTCATCTCGGGATGATATGCTGAGGAGAGATTCAACTCAATGCTGAGTAGATGACAAAGCTCTCTCCAGAATCGAGATGCAAACTGGGGACGCCGTCACTGACAATTTTGTCCGGCATACCGTGTAGGCGAAAGATATGTTTGATAAGCAATGCCGCCAGAACCCGTATAGAAGGTAGCCGAGGAAGAGGCACCAAGTGCACCATTTTGGAAAAATGATCGGTGATCACCCAAATAATGGTGCAGCTACGAGACTTGGGTAAGTGTTGTGAATTCCGCTTTTGGGCTCCCTCCGGTGGTTTTAGAGGGTAATGCAGTTGTGCCTGGACTGCAGGAGTGGACAGGTGTATCTACTAATTGCAAAACTGACTTCACTTCCCTGCTGGTCTCTCCAGTTTGCTGTGTTTTTCTACAAAGATAGGTCCGCCTGCTGTGGACCTTATAGTTCTGTGCATTTTCATGCTTTTGTCTTGTCCAGCTTAGGGTGGTTTCACACTTGCGTTTTTGTCTGCAGCGTTTTTTTTCAAAAAAACGCATGCGTTTTTTTCCCCTATATTTAACATTGAAAATGCATGCGTTTTTTGTTGTACGCGTTTGGTCGCGTTTTGAAACGCATGCGTTTTTTTACTGCATGCGTTCATTTTCAGAAATGCAACCTGTAGTATTTTTGAGAGGCGTTTTTTGGACCAAAAAAACCGCATGTGTTTTCATGCGTTTTTTGGGGTCAAAAAATACATTGGAGTCAATGGGGACGCATGCGTTTTTTTGTGCATGCGTTTTTTTGCGTTAAAAACGCATGCGTTTTTATATTAAAAAACCAGAAAACACACTAATATGCCACCCCCCAACATAAAAGTGATAAAGGGATCCTAACCCTAACGCTACCCCTAACCCTAACCCTACCCCTAACCCTAACCCTAAGGGATCCTAACCCTACCTCTAACCCTAACCCTACCCCTAACCCTAACCCTACCCCTAACCTTAACCCTAACCCTAACTATTTCTGTTTATAGTGGGTTTTTTACTTTATTTTGATGATTGTCAGCTGTCACACATTTCTCAGCATGCGTTTAAAAAACGCAAACGCATGAAAAAACGCATGTAAACACGCAAAAACGCCGCATTTTTTTCACCACATGCAAAAACGCATGCGTCAAAAAAACGCAGCGTTTGCACGCGTTTACATGCGTTTTTTCACCATGCTTTTTTTGCGTTTTGTACCGCAAAAACGCACCCAAAAAAACACAAATCTGAAACCAGCCTTAGTCTGTGAAGGATTTTTTGCAGCCTACCTATTTCTCTGGAGATGCAGATATACCCCCCATGTCTTTAGTCAGATGTGGTGATTCGTATTTTCTGCGGAGGATATTTTCTGTTTGTTCCTGATAGATGGACTAGTAAAGTGATTTCTGAGGTTCATTGTTCTGTGTTGGCTGGCCATCCTGGGATTTTTGGTACCAGAGATTTGGTTAGTAGGTCCTTTTGGTGGCCTTCTTTGTCACGGGATGTGCGTTCTTTTGTGCAGTCCTGTGGGATTTGTGCGCGGGCTAAGCCTTCCTGTTCCCTTGCTAGTGGGTTGCTTTTGCCATTGCCGGTCCCTGAGAGACCTTGGACGCATATTTCCATGGATTTTATTTCCGATCTTCATGTTTCCCAAAGAATGTCGGTTATCTGGGTTGTCTGTGACCTATTTTCTAAGATGGTTCATTTGGTGCCTTTGCCTAAATTGCCTTCTTCTTCTGATTTGGTTCCGTTGTTTTTTCAGCATGTGGTACGTTTGCATGGTATTCCGGAGAATATTGTGTCCGACAGAGGTTATTATTATACATTTATTATTATACATTTTTTTATAGCGCCATTTATTCCATGGCGCTTTACATGTGAATACGGAGCAAATACATTAAACATGAGCAGATAACAAGGCACACGAGTACATAAGGAGGGAGGACCCTGCCCGCGAGGGCTCACAGTCTGCAGGGGGTGGGTGAGGATACACTAGGAGAGGTAAGAGCTGGCTGTGCGGTTCCCAGTTTGTTTCTAGGTTTTGGCGGGCCTTTTGTGCCAAGCTGGGCATTGATTTGTCTTTTTCCTCTGCATTCCATCCTCAGACAAATGGCCAGACTGAGTGAACTAATCAGACCTTGGAGACCTATTTGAGATGCTTTGTGTCTGCTGATCAGGATGATTGGGTGGCTTTTTTTGCCATTGGCCGAGTTTGCCCTTAATAATCGGGCTAGTTCGGCTACTTTGGTTTCGCCTTTTTTTTTGTAATTTTGGTTTTCATCCTCGTTTTTCTTCTGGGCAGGTTGAGCCTTCTGACCTTCCTGGTGTGGATTCTGTGGTCGACAGGTTGCAGCAGATTTGGGCTTATGTTATGTGGTGGACAATTTGGTGCTGTCTCAGGAGGAGGCTCAGCGTTTTGCTAACCGACGTCGGTGTGTTGGTTCCCGGCTTCGGGTTGGTGATCTGGTTTGGTTATCTTCCCGTCATGTTCCTATGAAGATTTCTTCCCCTAAGTTTAAGCCTCGATTTATTGGTTGATTCTCCGGCCCCTGTATTGGTCGATGGGGAGTTGGAATATGTTGTTGAGAAGATTTTGGATTCCCGTTTTTCGAGGCGGAAGCTTCAGTACCTTGTCAAGTGGAAGGGTTATGGCCAGGAGGATAATTCTTGGGTTTCTGCCTCTGATGTCCATGCTGTTGATTTGGTTCGTGCCTTTCATCGGGCTCATCCTGATCAGCCTGGGGGCTCTGGTGAGGGTTCGGTGACGCCTCCTCAAAGGGGGGGGGTACTGTTGTGAATTTCGCTTTTGGGCTCTCTCCGGTGGTTGTAGAGGGTAATGCAGTTGTGCCTGGACTGCAGGAGTGGACAGGTGTATCTACTAATTGCAAAACTGACTGGGGTATATAGCTTTGCAGGATCCTTTAGTCAGTGCCAGTTGTCCATTGTTCTTGAAGGATTTACTTCCCTGCTGGTCTCTCCAGTTTGCTGTGTTTTTCTACAAAAATAGGTCCTGGCTTTGTTTTTGCTGTCCACCTGCTGTGGACCTTATAGTTCTGTGCATTTTCATGTTTTTGTCTTGTCCAGCTTAGTCTGTGAAGGATTTTTTTCAGCCTAGCTATTTCTCTGGAGATGCAGATATACCCCCCATGTCTTTAGTCAGATGTGGTGATTCGTATTTTTTGTGGTGGATATTTTCTAGTGTTTTTATACTGACCGCATAGTACTCTGTTCTATTCTTTCTTTTTAGCTAGTATGGCCTCCTATGCTAAAATCTGATTTCATATCTGCGTATGTTATTTCCCTCTCCTCTCACAGTCAATATTTGTGGGGGGCTATCTATCCTTTGGGGATTTTCTCTGAGGCAAGATAGGTTTCCTGTTTCTGTCTTTAGCGGTAGTTAGATCTTAGGCTGTGCCGAGGGGTCTAGGGAGTGTTAGGTACCCCCCACGGCTACTTCTAGTTGTGCTGCTAGGTTCAGGGTTTGCGGTCAGTACAGGGACCACCTTCTCCAGAGTCTGTCTCATGGTGCTCCTAGGCCACCAGATCATAACAGGTAAGCCCACCACAATATCCATCCTGACCATCTCCCAGGGCCTGTCCGCCACCGGCAGGGGGTGAAGCAACCCAGCTGGCCGTTGATGAGGAGACTTGTTCTTGGCGCAGGAGACACACACCCGAACATAGTCTGTGACGTCATGGGCCATATGTGGCCACCAGTAGCTCAGATGTCCTTTTGGTCCCAAAATGTCCACCCACCCTGGATGAGTGAGCCCAAGAGAGAACCTCCGGACACAAACTTGATGGTACAAAAGTCTTGCCTGGAGGCACAGACTCTGGCGAAACTGGGGCCACAGTTCTCAGGGTCTCGGAAGAGACAATAAGCCAAGGCTCCTCTTCCTCCTCCTCAGATGATACAACTGAGCGAGAGAGAGTGTCGGCACAAATTTTCTTCTCTCGGGAAAGAAAATGAAGTGTGAAATGGAACCGGGAGTAGAACAAGGACCATCAGGCCTGGCAAGAATTTAACCGCTGGACAGTCATAGGGACAGTGAGGCAAAAGGGTCTCCGCAGCCCATTTGGAGAACACGTCCACATAGGGGCAATATTGCTGGGGGGGAGGATAGATCTGCGGGTACCTCAGTAGTAGCAACCTGAATGCTTTCCCTCTGACATCTACCCCCACAAGATTCACCCCATCCCAAAATTCTGCCTGTGGACCACTCATTATGAGGAGAGTGGTACCGTAGCCAAGGTATCCCTAACAGGACCTCATCAATTCCCTCAGGAATGTCGAGCAGAGAAATAATCTCCTGATGAGATGGTGACATGGACAGAGTGAAAGGGATGGTCTGGTGTGTTATCTGTGAGGGCAGTGTCCACCCATTCACCACTCGTATGGTTACTGGTTGAGCTAGCATTACCAAGGATATTGCGTGACGTTGGGCGAAGGCAGAAGACATAAAATTGCCATCCGCCCCAGAATCCACGCAGAGCTCTACCGAGTGAGTGAATGAACCTATTGTAATTGTCCCTTTAAAGGACAATTTGGAGGCAAACGTCGCTGTGTCTAGTGTACCTCCACCTACTACCACTAGACACTGACGTTTCCTTGACCGCTGGGTACATCTGGTGGCAAGATGTCCTGACTGCTGGCAAACATGACAGACCTTGAGTGCACGAGCGGTCCGGGACTTAGATACCGCTCGTGACACTTCCATGGCCTCATGTGACTCAGGGACCAGGACCGGAGATTCCAAAGGTTTGGTGAAGGTGGGAGCCAGCCGAAACCTCTGCCTACACTGGACCATCTCTAACCTCTGCTCGTGAAACCGGAGGTCAATACGAATAGACACAGCTGTTATCTCCTCCAGTGTGGCGGGAATCTCCCTAGAGGCCAGAGCGTCCTTCACGTGGTCAGCCAGCCCCCTCCAAAATATAGGGATAAGGGCTTTATCCGACCACTCCAGCTCAGATGGAGTGTCAAAAAGACACTTAGCTGTCAATAAACGCCCCGACGCGTTTCCCCGTCATACAGTTCTTCAGGGGGCAGAAATGATGATGAACCGGAGGTCAAAGGTGCACCTGCATCTTTGACCTCCGGTTCATCATCATTTCTGCCCCCTGAAGAACCATATGACGGGGAAACGCGTCGGGGCGTTTATTGACAGCTAAGTGTCTTTTTGGGGTTAACACCCTCCTTGTCTGCTGTCTTTGGAACCACCTATTTCTGTCCACTTGATTGTGCATGTGTACAAGCACCTACCATTGGTCATCAGTGCTCACCTGTTATTGCCTGCGTATATTATCTTATCCATCAGTGTGCAGCTGAGTGTATTCCTTTACTATTTTTTCTTTTTTTTTGTATAGCATTATGAACTACTGTGTGCTTATAAGATGCTAGTGGCTATACTGAGGTAGTTAATATTGTGTAATATTTGGATACACTGATAATGACTATTGTTAATTGTTACCTGGGGGGTGCTGCCATGCACAAGTTTTATCTGAGACGAAACCAGGTCATTTATTAATATATATCTCCCTTGCTATTATCATCTCGTTAATTTATGCACACAGTTGTATTTTTGTGAGGTGTGCAGTAGGACTGCTATACAAAAACGCTATGAGCATATGGACTTTTTTTGCTCATTCATTTAATTTTTTTCAAGCGTTTTGACTGTCCTACACGGGATCCCATTGCAGGAGGTTGATATATTTTTTTGTGCACCATAGTTTCCTTACTTTACGCTTTCTTTCATTTCTTTTATTTGCTCATTGTTTTCCCTCCTATAGTTTGAGAGTCATTTAACAGGGTGAGCAGGTGCTAGCCGCCGCGGAGTGGGGGCGCCAAATAATCTATCAGGGTGCCAACCTCCATTGTTAGGAAGGGACAGCAGGCAAGCGTAGGGTTACTTTATTAGGCTAGGTGCACTAATAGATTCTGTTGTTTATTTTGTTGTTTTCACTGGGAAGTGGTATTTTTAAAGATTATCTGATTAAAATTATATTTTTAAGGGGACAATATGTTACACGGTGTATAGAGCACTGGCTCACAAAATCCCTACAAGATTTACTATCACCAGAAAATTTTTCTGGCAGCGGGAGGCGAGATAGAGTCGGAGCAGGAGTGGCAGTGGACAAGGTTGCAGCAGCCACCCCAGCAGCCTGAACAGCAACTGCGGTAACATCCACAGCTGAGGTTGAGCGCTCGAGAGCCGCCAACCTACCCTCCAGCTGCTGGATGTACCGCAAGGATTCCTGTTTGTCCACCATTTACTAGCCAGACCCTTGTGCTAGTATTCTGTCAGGGTTGGCAGAACGCACCGAATATATATATATATGACACAGTTGGTGCGTTCGCAACCTTGGGTCCACCGTGCAGGAGAGAAACCTGCTGCTAGTGATAGGCGACACTATATGGCGGTATTAGCGAACTCTGTTACTTCACAGATTCGCTAGAATAACAAGATACTGTGCCCTGTTAACCTCACAGAGGAACACAGCTACCAAACAGAGCAAAACTGTGGTCATGCAATTAGCATAGCAGACAAACAACTCCTCACCGGAGGTGCTGGTGTTCTAGGGGCTTATTTCAGCCAAACCCTGACCACATGTAAGCATGACCACACTGGTGCTGAGCTTTTTAACATTGGTTTGATACTACCGCATGGCCGTGCGGCCATACGAACCTTTTATAGTTTTAGCACCCATGGACCTTCCTAGTGGTCCAATAGGAACCGCTTCAGGGCCTGCGCATGTGACCCCCAACCTCCAATGGGAGATCGTCCCGTGGGCATGCCCAGTATGGGAAAAGCAGGACTTAGTTCCAGAAAGACCTGCTCGCTGCTGATCAGTGCTGGCTACAAAGCCAGAGCCTGGAAGAACAGTAGTCACCAATTGCCCAGTATCAGCCTGAGTCAGATGCCGGGACCGATGTCTCCGCTGAGCAGGCTCCACTGTGGCTGGAGAACAATGGGAGACCGCAGCGGAGATGGTTTGAGATTCCCCCTGTGCAGAGGTGGGAACTCAACACCTAATACTGTATATCTACCCCCAACATGACCTGTAAGAGGAGAAAAATGTCAGGGTCAGAGAGCCCCAGTGCCTGCGCATTACAGTATTTTGCTCTGTGCTCAACAGGACAGAGAAGTGCGCCACGTCATCCACACGAACCAAGAAGGAGGACGGCATCGCAAAAAGGTAGGAGGCGCCGGACCAAGAAGGAAAACACCCCTCGGACCACACCGCCCCGCAGGTGAATATAATAAAACCTCTTTTTCTTATTTTTCAGGTCAGGTTGGGGGCTTATATATAGCATTATAAAAAGCGGTATATCAGCCCTGAAAGGTGGTGGCCAGTACTCATATTGGCCAAACCTTGTGACAGGTTCTCTTTAAGTTGATAAATCCAACATTTCTACCTGCTCACTAATTAACTGTTATGGACCTGGTGGTTAGGAGCACCCGGAATGACCTGATGGTTAAACTCACAGGACAAGCTCTGGGAAGTGGGAACTCTGCTGACCGCAATCCCTAATCCTATCACACACACTAGAAATAGCCGTGGAGCGTACCTAACAGGCCTAGATGCCTCGGCACAGCCTAAGAACTAGCTACCCCTAGAGATAGAAAGTAAAGCCTCCCTTGCCTCAGAGAAATTCCCCAAAGGAAAAGGCAGCCCCCCACAAATATTAACTGTGAGTAAAGATGAAATACACAAACACAGGAATGAAAGAGGTTTCAGCAAAGGGAGGCCAGACTACCTAAACAGACAGAGGATAGAAATGGTAACTTTGCGGTCAGCACAAAAAACTACAAAAGACCACGCAGAGTGTGCAAAAAGACCCCCGCACTGACTCACGGTGCTGAGGTGCCTCTCTGCATCCCAGAGCTTCCAGCTAGCCAGACAGAATCATATTAGCAAGCTGGACAAGAAAACAAGAACAACAAAAAAAACTAGCAGGGACTTAGCTTCTGCTGGCATAGACAGGTCACCAGAAAGATCCAAGAGCGAACTGAACCAGTACTGGAACATTGACAGGTGGCATGGAGTAACGATCTGGGTGGAGTTAAATAGAGCAGCCAGCCAAAGAATAAACCAGGTCACCTGTGTAAGGAACCTCAGAAACAGCAGCTCCACTCACAGCCACCAGAGGGAGTCCATGGACAGAACTCGCCGAAGTACCATTCATGACCACAGGAGGGAGTTCCAAAACAGAATTCACAACAGTACCCCCCCCTTGAGGAGTGGTCACCGAACCCTCACCAGAACCCCCAGGCCGATCAGGACGAGCCAAATGAAAGGCACGAACCAGATCAGCAGCATGGACATCAGAGGCAACAACCCAGGAATTATCTTTCTGACCATAACCCTTCCACTTGACCAGGTACTGGAGTTTCCGTCTCGAAATACGAGAATCCAAAATCTTCTCCACCACATACTCCAACTCCCCCTCGACCAACACCGGGGCAGGAGGGTCAACGGAGGGAACCATAGGCGCCACATATCTCCGCAACAACGACCTATGGAACACATTATGGATGGCAAAAGAAGCTGGAAGGGCCAAACGAAATGACACAGGATTGAGAACTTCAGAAATCTTATAAGGACCAATGAAACGAGGCTTAAATTTAGGAGAGGAAACCTTCATAGGAACATAACGAGACGACAACCAAACCAAATCCCCAGCACGAAGTCGGGGACCCACACAGCGATGGCGGTTAGCGAAACGTTGAGCCTTCTCCTGGGACAATGTTAAATTGTCCACTACGTGAGTCCAAATTTGCTGCAACCTGTCCACCACAGTATCCACACCAGGACAGTCCGAAGGCTCAACCTGCCCTGAAGAGAAACGAGGATGGAAACCAGAATTACAAAAAAAAAGGCGAAACCAAAGTAGCCGAGCTGGCCCGATTATTAAGGGCGAACTCAGCCAAAGGCAAGAAGGACACCCAATCATCATGATCAGCAGAAACAAAGCATCTCAGATATGTTTCCAAAGTCTGATTCGTTCGTTCGGTTTGGCCATTTGTCTGAGGATGGAAAGCCGAAGAAAAAAACAAATCAATGCCCATCTTCGCACAAAAGGACCGCCAAAACCTCGAAACAAACTGGGAACCTCTGTCCGAGACGATGTTCTCCGGAATGCCATGCAAACGAACCACATGCTGGAAAAACAATGGCACCAAATCAGAGGAGGAAGGCAACTTAGACAAGGGTACCAAATGGACCATCTTAGAGAAGCGATCACAAACCACCCAGATGACCGACATCCTTTGAGAGACAGGGAGGTCTGAAATAAAATCCATGGAAATATGCGTCCAGGGCCTCTTCGGGACCGGCAAGGGCAAAAGCAACCCACTGGCACGAGAACAGCAGGGCTTAGCCCGAGCACAAGTCCCACAGGACTGCACAAAAGAACGCACATCCCATGACAAGGAAGGCCACCAAAAGGATCTAGCCACCAAATCTCTGGTACCAAAGATTCCGGGATGACCAGCTAACACCGAACAATGAACCTCAGAGATAACTCTACTAGTCCATCTATCAGGGACAAACAACTTCTCCGTTGGACAACGGTCAGGTCTATCAGCCTGAAACTTCTGCAGCACCCGCCGCAAATCAGGGGAGATGGCAGACAAAATTACCCCCTCCTTGAGAATACCCGCCGGCTCAGGAACATCCGGAGAGTCAGGCACAAAACTCCTTGAAAGGGAATCAGCCTTCACATTCTTAGAGCCCGGAAGGTAAGAAACTACAAAATCGAAACGGGAGAAAAACAGCGACCATCGAGCCTGTCTAGGATTCAACCGTTTGGCAGACTCGAGATAAGTCAAATTCTTGTGATCCGTTAAGACCACCACGCGATGCTTGGCTCCTTCAAGCCAATGTCGCCACTCCTCGAATGCCCACTTCATAGCCAACAACTCTCGGTTGCCAACATCATAATTACGCTCGGCAGGCGAAAACTTTCTAGAAAAGAAAGCACATGGTTTCATCACCGAGCCATCAGAACTTCTCTGAGACAAAACAGCCCCTGCTCCAATCTTAGAAGCATCAACCTCGACCTGAAACGGGAGCGAAACATCTGGCTGGCACAACACAGGGGCAGAAGAAAAACGACGCTTCAACTCCTGAAACGCCTCAACGGCCGCAGAAGACCAATTGGCCACATCAGCACCTTTCTTGGTCAAATCAGTCAACGGTTTAACAACACTAGAAAAATTAGCGATGAAGCGACGGTAAAAATTAGCAAAGCCCAGGAACTTCTGCAGACTCTTCACAGATGTAGGCTGAGTCCAATCATAAATGGCCTGAACTTTAACAGGGTCCATCTCGATAGTAGAAGGGGAAAAAATGAAACCCAAAAATGAAACCTTCTGAACTCCAAAGAGACATTTAGACCCCTTCACAAACAAGAAATTAGCACGAAGGACCTGGAACACCATTCTGACCTGCTTCACATGAGACTCCCAATCATCCGAAAAGACCAAAATATCATCCAAATATACAATCATGAATCTATCCAGATACTCTCGGAAGATGTCATGCATAAAGGACTGAAACACAGATGGAGCATTAGAAAGCCCGAATGGCATCACCAGGTACTCAAAATTGCCCTCGGGCGTATTAAATGCTGTTTTCCATTCATCGCCCTGTTTAATACGCACAAGATTATACGCCCCTCGAAGATCTATCTTGGTGAACCAACTAGCCCCCTTAATCCGAGCAAACAAATCAGACAGCAGCGGCAAAGGGTACTGAAATTTGACCGTGATCTTATTAAGAAGGCGGAAATCAATACAAGGTCTCAAAGAACCATCCTTCTTTTGCCACAAAAAAAGAAGCCTGCTCCCAACGGTGACGACGACGGGCGAATATGCCCTTTCTCCAAGGACTCCTTTATATAACTCCGCATAGCGGCGTGTTCTGGCACAGATAAATTGAACAGTCGGCCCTTAGGAAACTTACTACCAGGAATCAAATTAATAGCACAATCACAATTCCTATGAGGACGTAGGGCACCGGACTTGGGCTCATCAAATACATCCCGGTAATCCGACAAAAACTCAGGAACTTCAGAAGGAGTGGAAGACGAAATTGACAGCAATGGAACATCACCATGTACCCCTTGACAACAACAGCTGGACACAGACATAGATTTCCAATCCAATACTGGATTATGGACCTGTAGCCATGGCAACCCCAAAACGACCACATCATGCAGATTATGCAACACCAAAAAGCGAATTTCCTCCTGATGTGCAGGAGCCATGCACATGGTCAATTGAGTCCAGTACTGAGGCTTATTCTTGGCCAAAGGGGTAGCATCAATTCCTCTCAATGGAATAGGACACTGCAAGGGCTCCAAGAAAAAACCACATCGCCTGGCAAACTCCAAGTCCATCAAATTCAGGGCAGCGCCCGAATCCACAAACGCCATAACAGAATAGGACGACAAAGAACAAATCAGAGTAATGGACAAAAGAAATTTAGGTTGTGGCGGACCTAGCGAACCGCTTAGTGCACTTAGGACAATCGAAGATGGCATGAGTGGAGTCACCACAGTAAAAGCACCACCCATTCTGACGTCTGTGTTCTTGCCGTTCAGCTCTGGTCAAAGTCCTATCACATTGCATAGGCTCAGACCTATGCTCAGAGAACACCGCCAAATGATGCACAGCTTTGCACTCACGCAAGCGCCGATCGATCTGAATGGCCAAGGACATAGACTCATCCAGACCAGCAGGCGTGGGAAACCCCACCATAGCATCCTTAAGGGCTTCAGAAAGACCCTTTCTGAAAATTGCCGCCAGGGCACACTCATTCCACTGAGTAAGCACAGACCACTTTCTAAACTTCTGACAATATACCTCCGCTTCATCCTGACCCTGACACAAAGCCAGCAAGTTTTTCTCTGCCTGATCCACTAAATTTGGTTCATCATAAAGCAATCCAAGTGCCAGAAAAAACGCATCTACATCACGCAATGCAGGATCTCCTGGCGCAAGGGAAAATGCCCAGTCTTGAAGATCACCACGCAACAAAGAAATAATGATTCTTACTTGTTGAACGGGGTCACCAGAGGAGCGGGGTTTCAAAGCAAGAAACAGTTTACAATTATTTTTGAAACTCAGGAACCTAGATCTATCCCCAGAAAACAAATCAGGAATTGGAATTCTAGGCTCTAACATCGGATTCTGAACTACAAAATCTTGAATGCTTTGTACCTTTGTAGTGAGATGATCCACACAAGAGGACAGACCTTGAATGTCCATATCTACACCTGTGTCCTGAACCACACAGAGGTAAAGGGGAAAAGAAAGACAAAACACACTGCAGAGAAAAAAAAATGGTCTCAGAACTTCTCTTATCCCTCTATTGAGATGCATTAATACTTTGGGCCTCCTGTACTGTTATGGACCTGGTGGTTATGAGCACCCGGAATGACCTGATGGTTAAACTCACAGGACAAGCTCTGGGAAGTGGGAACTCTGCTGACCGCAATCCCTAATCTTATCAGACACACACTAGAAATAGCCGTGGAGCGTACCTAACAGGCCTTGACGCCTCGGCACAGCCTAAGAACTAGCTACCCCTAGAGATAGAAAGTAAAGCCTCCCTTGCCTCAGAGAAATTCCCCAAAGGAAAAGGCAGCCCCCCACAAATATTAACTGTGAGTAAAGATGAAATACACAAACACAGGAATGAAAGAGGTTTCAGCAAAGGGAGGCCAGACTACCTAAACAGACAGAGGATAGAAAAGGTAACTTTGCGATCAGCACAAAAAGCTACAAAAGACCACGCAGAGTGTGCAAAAAGACCCCCGCACCGACTCACGGTGCGGAGGTGCCTCTCTACATCCCGGAGCTTCCAGCTAGCCAGACAGAATCATATTAGCAGGCTGGACAAGAAAACAAGAACAACAAAAAAAACTAGCAGGGACTTAGCTTCTGCTGGCATAGACAGGTCACCAGAAAGATCCAAGAGCGAACTGAACCAGTACTGGAACATTGACAGGTGGCATGGAGTAACGATCTGGGTGGAGTTAAATAGAGCAGCCAGCCGAAGAATAAACCAGGTCACCTGTGTAAGGAACCTCAGAAACAGCAGCTCCACTCACAGCCACCAGAGGGAGTCAATGGACAGAACTAGCCGAAGTACCATTCATGACCACAAGAGGGAGTTCCAAAACAAAATTCACAACATTAACGTTTTATATCTCTTCCCCTAGTGACTGCAGAATTATCATTTTAAACTGGACTGTATTGTCCTCTACACAGTATTATGGGCACCACAAAGTCCTCCATATAGTATTATGGACACCACAAAGTCCTCCATGCAGTATTATGGGCACTACATAGTCCTCTATACAGTACTATGGCCACCACATAGTCCTCCATACAGTATTGTGGATACCACATAGTCCTCCATACAGTAATATGGGCACTACATAGTCCTTCATACAGAATTATGGGTACCATATAGTCCTCCATACAGAAGTATGGGCACCACATAGTCCTCCGGTCACGATTTATTACGGGATTCATGGCAGCTCTGGTTCTGCTGTAATTTAAATATTATTTTTCCTTTTGGTCCAGCAAAAGTTAATGTCAGTCTTTTGCTGGCCGCTTCTTTTAGGCTGGTCAGCTGATGTTGGTTGGCAATCATTCCCACCATCCTTTAAATAGACACATGACCCATCAGCTGATTGTCAGGAATAGAGTTATTCTATGCAGATGGGCCTCAATTGAGGAGCTCTCTTGTGTTGGTGGTGATGGTGCTGCTGCTGTGGGAGTTCAAATACCGGGTGTTGTTTTCTATGCTGCTGTGGAGCTTGGCAGCAGAGCCTGAGGCTGAGTATTTTGTCCCTTTTTCTTTATGTGTCCCATGTTTGTGTCTTTCACTCCCTCTGGTGGTTGTAGGTGGTAATGCAGTTGTCCCTGGATTGCAGTCCTGGTCAGGTGTACCTGCTGATTGCAGTTCTGACTGGGATATTTAGGTGTGCAGGATTCATTAGTCCTTGCCAGTTGTCCATGGTTGTTGGGAGGTTTTAGACCTCTGTCTGGTTCCTCCTGCCTTGCTGCCAAATCAGCAAAGATAAGTGTCTGATTTTGTTTCTGTGGCACACAGGCTGTGTGCTTGATAATTCAGTGCTATTCATTTGTTTTTTCTTGTCCAGCTTAGATTGTGTCAGTATTTTCTCAGTCTTGTTGGATTCTCAGGAGTTGCAGATATATGTTCCACGTCTTTAGTTAGATGGTGGAATTTTTTGTATTATCTGCTGTGGATATTTTTGGAAGGGTTTTAATACTGACCGCTTAGTATTCTGTCCTATCCTTTCCTTTTTAGCTAGAGTGGCCTCTTTTGCTAAATCCTGTTTTCTGCCTGTGTGTGTCTTTCCTCTCCTTCTCACAGTCAATATTTGTGGGGGGGCTGCCTATCCTTTGGGGTTCTGCTCTGAGGCAAGGTAGAATTCCTATTTCCATCTATAGGGGTATTTAGTCCTCCGGCTGTGTCGAGGTGTCTAGGGTTTGTTAGGCACACCGCACGGCTACTTCTAGTTGCGGTGTCAGTTCAGGATTTGCGGTCAGTACAGGTTCCACCTACTCCAGAGAAAGTTTCATGCGGCTCCAAGGTCACCGGATCATAACAGTATAACTGGCCAATAATGAGTTAAATGCATCTCAGAAGAAGGGAAGAAGGGTGTTGAGCCATTTTTTTTTCTGCAGTCTGCTTTGTCTTTTCTTCCCTCTTTTTCTCTGGGTGGCTGAGGAGTCTTGTGCTAGCATGGATGTTCAGGAATTAGCTTCTCGTGTAGACCAGCTTGCTGCTAGGGTACAGGGTATTTCTGATTATATTGTTCAGACTCCTGTTTTAGAGCCGAAGATTCCTACTCCTGATTTGTTTTTTGGTGACAGGTCCAAATTTTTGAGTTTTAAAAACAACTGTAAACTGTTTTTTGCTCTGAGACCTCGATCCTCCGGTGATTCCATTCAGCAGGTGAAAATCGTCATCTCCCTGCTGCGTGGCGATCCACAGGATTGGACATTATCCCTGGAATCTGGGAATCCGGCTTTGCTTAATGTAGACTCCTTTTTTCAGGCTTTAGGATTATTATATGATGAACCGAATTCTGTGGATCAAGCGGAGAAGACCTTGTTGGCCCTGCCTCAGGGTCAAGAGGCGGCAGAATTGTATTGTCAGAAGTTTAGAAAATGGTCTGTGTTGACTAAATGGAATGATGATGCTTTGGCGGCAATTTTCAGAAAGGGTCTTTCTGAATCCGTTAAAGATGTTATGGTGGGGTTTCCTACGCCTTTCAGTCTGAGTGATTCTATGTCTCTGGCCATTCAGATTGACCGGCGCTTGTGGGAGCGCAGAACTGTGCACGCTGTGGTTTTGTCCTCAGAGAAGATTCCTGAGCCAATGCAGTGTGATAGGATTCTGTCTAGAACGGAACGACAAGGATTCAGATGTCAGAATAGGTTGTGTTATTATTGTGGCGACTCTTCTCATGTCATTTCAGTCTGCCCTAAGCGGACAAAGAGGATCGCTAGTTCATTTACCATCAGTACTGTACAACCTAAATTTCTGTTATCTGTGTCCTTGATCTGCTCATTGTCATCATTTTCTGTCATGGCGTTTGTGGATTCAGGCGCCGCCTTGAACTTAATGGACTTTGAGTTTGCCAGGCGTTGTGGTTTTCCCTTGCAGCCTTTACAGAACCCTATTCCTTTAAGGGGCATTGATGCTACACCTTTGGCTAAAAATAAGCCCCAATTTTGGACACAGGTGACCATGCGCATGGCGCCAACCCATCAGGAAGATTGTCGATTTCTGGTGTTGCATAATTTGCATGATGCTATCGTGCTGGGTTTTCCATGGTTGCAGGTACACAATCCTGTGTTGGATTGGAAGTCTATGTCTGTGACTAGTTGGGGTTGTCAGGGGGTTCATAATGATGTTCCTTTGATGTCAATCTCCTCTTCTTCCTCTTCTGAAATTCCAGAGTTTTTGTCTGATTTTCAGGATGTATTCGATGAGCCCAAGTCCAGTTCCCTTCCACCGCACAGGGACTGTGATTGTGCGATTGACTTGATTCCAGGCTGTAAGTTTCCTAAGGGCCGACTTTTCAACCTGTCTGTGCCTGAACATACCGCCATGCGGAGTTATGTTAAAGAGTCTTTGGAGAAAGGGCATATTCGGCCATCTTCTTCACCGTTGGGAGCGGGATTTTTTTTTGTTGCTAAGAAGGATGGCTCCTTGAGACCCTGTATTGATTATCGCCTCTTGAATAAGATCACGGTCAAGTTTCAATACCCTTTACCTTTGCTTTCCGATTTGTTTGCTAGGATTAAGGGGGCTAGTTGGTTTACAAAGATTGACCTTCAGGGGGATATAATCTTATTCGTATTAAGCATGGTGATGAATGGAAAACTGCGTTTAATACGCCCGAAGGCCATTTTGAATACCGTTGTGATGCCATTCGGGCTCACTAATGCTCCATCTGTTTTTCAGTCCTTCATGCATGATATCTTCCGGACTTATATTGATAAATTGCTGATTGTATATCTGGACGATATTTTGATTTTTTCCAATGATTGGGAGTCTCATGTGGAACAGGTCAGGATGGTAATTCAGATCCTTCGTGACAATGCTTTGTTTGTGAAGGGGTCTAAGTGTCTCTTTGGGGTGCAGAAGGTTTCTTTTTTGGGCTTCATTTTTTCTCCCACATCTATGGAGATGGATCCGGTTAAGGTTCAGGCCATTCATGATTGGATTCAACCCACATCCGTGAAGAGCCTTCAGAAATTTTTGGGTTTTGCAAATTTTTATCGCCGTTTCATTGCTAACTTCTCCGGTTAAACCCTTGACCGATTTGACGAAGAAAGGCGCTGATGTGGCGAATTGGTCCTCTGTGGCTGTCTCTGCCTTTCAGGAGCTTAAACGCCGATTTACTTCTGCTCCGGTGTTGCGCCAACCTGATGTTTCTCTTCCGTTTCAGGTTGAGATTGACGCTTCTGAGATTGGGGCAGGGTCTCAGAGGGATCCTGTTGGTTCCTTGATGAAACCGTGTGCCTTCTTTTCCCGTAAGTTTTCGCCTGCTGAACGCAATTATGATGTCGGCAATCGGGAGTTGTTGGCTATGAAGTGGGCGTTTGAGGAGTGGCGACATTGGCTTGAGGGAGCTAAGCACCGTATTGTGGTCTTGACCGATCATAAGAATCTGATTTACCTCGAGTCGGCCAAACGGCTGAAGCCTAGACAGGCTCAATGGTCCTTGTTTTTTTCCCGTTTTGATTTTGTGGTCTCGTATCTTCCGTGTTCTAAGAATATTAAGGCTGATGCCCTCTCTAGGAGTTTTTTGCCTGATTCTCCTGAGGTCCTTGAACCGGTCGGCATTCTGAAAGAAGGGGTGGTCCTTTCTGCCATTTCCCCTGATTTACGACGGGTTCTTCAGGAATTTCAGGCTGACAGACCTGACCGCTGTCCAGTGGGGAAACTGTTTGATCCTGACAAATGGACTAGTAGAGTGATTTCTGAGGTTCACTGTTCTGTGTTGGCTGGTCATCCTGGCATTTTTGGTATCAGAGACTTGGTTGGTAGGTCCTTTTGGTGGCCTTCTTTGTCACATGATGTGCGTTCTTTTGTGCAGTCCTGTGGGACTTGTGCGCGGGCCAAGCCTTGTTGTTCCCGTGCTAGTGGGTTGCTTTTGCCATTGCCGGTCCCTGAGAGGCCCTGGACGCATATTTCTATGGATTTTATTTCTGATCTTCCGGTTTCCCAGAGGATGTCGGTTATCTGGGTTGTTTGTGACCGGTTCTCTAAGATGGTTCATTTGGTGCCTTTGCCTAAATTGCCTTCCTCTTCAGATTTGGTTCCGTTGTTTTTTCAGCATGTGGTTCGTTTGCATGGTATTCCGGAGAATATTGTGTCCGACAGAGGTTCCCAGTTTGTTTCTAGGTTTTGGCGGGCCTTTTGTGCTAGGCTGGGCATTGATTTGTCTTTTTCTTCTGCATTTCATCCTCAGACAAATGGCCAGACCGAGCGAACTAATCAGACTTTGGAGACTTATTTGAGATGCTTTGTGTCTGCTGATCAGGATGATTGGGTGGCCTTCTTGCCATTGGCCGAGTTTGCCCTTAATAATCGGGCTACTTTGGTTTCGCCTTTCTTTTGTAATTTCGGTTTTCATCCTCGTTTTTCTTCTGGGCAGGTTGAGCCTTCTGACTGTCCTGGTGTGGATTCTGTGGTTGACAAGTTGCAGCAGATTTGGGCTCATGTGGTGGACAATTTGGTGCTGTCTCAGGAGGAGGCTCAACGTTTTGCTAATCGTCGTCGGTGTGTTGGTTCCCAGCTTCGGGTTGGGGATCTGGTCTGGTTGTCTTCCCGTCATGTTCCTATGAAGGTTTCTTCCCCTAAGTTTAAGCCTCGGTTTATTGGTCCTTATAGGATTTCTGGGATTATTAATCCGGTGTCTTTTCGATTGGCGCTTCCGGCCTCTTTTGCTATCCATAATGTCTTCCATAGATCTTTGTTGCGGAAATATGTGGTGCCCGTTGTTCCCTCTGTTGATCCTCCAGCCCCTGTGTTGGTTGATGGGGAGTTGGAGTATGTGGTTGAGAAGATTTTGGATTCTCGTTTTTCGAGGCGGAGGCTTCAGTACCTTATAATAATAATAATAATAATAATTTTATTTATATAGCGCCAACATATTCCGCAGCGCTTTACAAATTATAGAGGGGACTTGTACAGACAATAGACATTACAGCATAACAGAAATACAGTTCAAAACAGATACCAGGAGGAGTGAGGGCCCTGCTCGCAAGCTTACAAACTATGGGGAAAAGGGGAGACACGAGAGGTGGATGGTAACAATTGCTTTAGTTATTCGGACCAGCTATAGTGTAAGGCTCAGGTGTTCATGTAAAGCTGCATGAACCAGTTAACTGCCTAAGTATGTAGCAGTACAGACACAGAGGGCTAATTCTGCATAAAGTGTATGAGAACATGATGCGAGGAACCTTTTTTTTTTTTTTTTTGTTATAAATAGGCCACACAGGGATCGTTAGGTTAATGCATTGAGGCGGTAGGCCAGTCTGAACAAATGAGTTTTTAGGGCACGCTTAAAACTGTGGGGATTGGGGATTAATCGTATTAACCTAGGTAGTGCATTCCAAAGAATCGGCGCAGCACGTGTAAAGTCTTGGAGACGGGAGTGGGAGGTTCTGATTATTGAGGATGCTAACCTGAGGTCATTAGCGGAGCGGAGGGCACGGGTAGGGTGGTAGACTGATACCAGGGAGGAGATGTAGGGTGGTGCTGAGCCATGGAGTGCTTTGTGGATGAGGGTAGTAGTTTTGTACTGGATTCTGGAGTGGATGGGTAGCCAGTGTAATGACTGGCACAGGGTAGAGGCATCGGTGTAACGGTTGGTGAGGAATATGATCCTGGCTGCAGCATTCAGGACAGATTGGAGCGGGGAGAGTTTTGCAAGAGGGAGACCGATTAGTAGAGAGTTACAATAGTCCAGACGAGAATGAATAAGTGAAACAGTCAGAGTTTTTGCAGAGTCGAAATTAAGAAAAGGGCGAATTCTAGAAATGTTTTTGAGATGCAGGTAAGAAGAGCGAGCCAGTGATCGGATGTAGGGGGTGAATGAAAGGTCAGAATCAAGGATGACCCCAAGGCAGCGGGCATGTTGCTTTGGAGTAATGGTGGAACCGCACACGGAGATGGCAATGTCAGGCAAAGGTAGGTTAGTAGAGGGAGAGAACACGAGGAGTTCAGTTTTTGACAGGTTTAGTTTCAGATAGAGGGAGGACATGATGTTAGAGACAGCGGTAAGACAATCACTGGTGTTTTCTAAAAAGGTCGGTGTGATATCGGGAGCAGAAGTGTATAATTGGGTGTCGTCAGCATAGAGATGGTACTGGAAACCAAATCTACTGATTGTTTGTCCAATAGGGGCAGTATACAACGAGAAGAGTAGGGGGCCTAGGACTGATCCTTGAGGAACCCCAACAGTAAGGGGAAGGTGAGAGGAGGAGGAACCAGCAAAACATACAGTGAAGGATCGGTCAGAGAGATAGGAGGAGAACCAGGAGAGAACGGTGTCCTTGAGGCCGATGGAGCGGAGCATAGTGAGGAGGAGCTGATGATCCACAGTGTCGAATGCTGCAGAGAGATCCAAGAGAATTAGCATGGAGTAGTGACCATTAGATTTAGCTGTTAGTAGGTCATTAGAGACTTTAATGAGGGCAGTTTCAGTAGAGTGTAAAGAGCGGAAGCCAGATTGAAGAGGGTCGAGAAGAGAGTTATCTGAGAGATAGCGGGTAAGACGGGAGTGGACCAGGCGTTCGAGGAGTTTAGAGATGAAGGGAAGATTAGAGACAGGTCTATAATTAGTGGCACAGTTTTGATCGAGGGATGGTTTTTTAAGTAATGGATGTATGATGGCATGCTTAAATGAGGAGGGAAAAATACCGGAAGTGAGGGAAAGGTTGAATATTTTTGTTAGGTGAGAGGTGATAGCCGGGGAAAGGGACTGGAGGAGATGTGACGGAATGGGGTCACTGGTGCAAGTGGTCGGGCGAGAAGATGCAAGGAGCCTGCTTACTTCTTCTTCTGTAACTGCTTCAAAGTCAGAGAGTGAACTAGATGCAGTGGGGGAGGGAGGACAGTGCATGGTATGAAGAGATTGGGAGATGATTTCCTGTCGAATGTGGTCAATTTTTTCTTTTAAGTAATTGGCCAGATCGTCAGCACGGAGATCCGTGGTTGGGGCCTGCTCTCTTGGGTTGAGTAGGGACTGGAACGTGTCAAAGAGACGTTTAGGGTTATTGGACAGGGAGGTGATGAGGGTGTTGAAGTAGGTTTGTTTGGAGAGGTGAAGGGCAGAATTGTATGTCTTTAGCATGAACTTATAATGGATGAAATCTTCGGGTAGATTAGATTTTCTCCACAGACGTTCTGCGCACCTGGAGCACCGCTGCAGGAAACGTGTTTGCAGCGTGTGCCACGGTTGTTGCCGTCTGTGCCGAGTTGTTTTATGTATAGGAGGAGCAGCTTCATCCAGAGCACTTTGCAGGGTTTCATTGTAATGCTTCAATGCAGAATCAGGACATGAGATGGAGGAAATAGGGGCCAATGAGGACTGCAAGTTCATCATAAGTTTCTGGGTGTTAATGGCCTGTATGTTTCTATAGGTGTGGAAAGTGGGGGTGACCTGAGCGGGATGGCAGTTCTTGATAGAGAATGAAAGAAGGTTGTGGTCAGAGAGCGGGAGAGGGGAGTTTGTGAAGTCATCCACTGAGCAAAGTCGGGAGAAGACCAAGTCAAGGGAGTTTCCATCTTCATGCGTTGGAGAGTTAGTATGCTGCGAGAGGCCAAAAGAGGAGGATAGAGATAAAAGGTGAGAAGCAGATGGGGAGAGGGGAGAGGCAATGGGGATGTTGAAATCACCCATGATAAGGGTGGGGGTGTCACAGGAGAGAAAGTGTGGAAGCCAGGTGGCAAAGTGATCCAGGAACTGATGAGAGGGGCCGGGAGGACGATACACCACCGCCACTCGCATGGAGAAGGGGACGTAGAGTCTGACCACATGGACCTCAAAGGAAGGGAAGACAAGTGAGGGTACTTGGGGGATAACTTGGAAAGTACATTTGGGTGAAAGGAGCAGACCAACGCCTCCACCTGCTCTGTTGTCTGATCTTGGGGTATGAGAAAAGTGTAGTCCACCATATGAAAGAGCAGCAGCAGCGGTGGTGTCTGACTGCTGGATCCAGGTTTCAGTAAGAGCCAGGAGATTAAGAGAATTAGAAAGGAAGAAGTCATGAATGAAGGAGAGTTTATTACACACAGAGCGAGAATTCCAAAGGGCACAATTGAAAGAGACAGCAGGCATGCAGGGAATATTAATAAGGTTAGAGGGGTTTCTGGGTGTAGCAATTGGGAGGTTTGACTGGCTATAACATGGGGGGCCGGGGTTTGGAGATATGTCTCCAGCGACTAGGAGAAGGAGGATCGAAAGAGTGAGCAGATGGTTAAGTGATTTGTGAGAGCGTCTCTTGTGTTGGATGTTGGGACTGAATGGATCTGTGCTGTTAAGCAATGTGAATAGAGCATGAGTGCTATACATAGGAGAGGCAAGGACAGAGGGGCCGATATGGATGGAGTGTAGAGAGTTAATGCGAGGGCGGTGAATGTGAGTGAATGCAGCAGCCAGAATATAGATTATACAAATAAATATGGTGAGTATTTGTGCTGTTTCAAGTGAATATGGATTAGATTTAGATTGTCTTACCTGTCTCCTGCCCTGTCTAACTGCCATGTTATAACTGCCGAGTACTTAGAAAAAAAAGTACTTTGAATAAAAAATACACGAATAACAGTGCACGAATGCACCCCTGCACGAATGCATCCCCAAGCTACATCTACATTTATAGAAGGCTAGCCCTTAGATCTCTTTTTTTTTTTTTTTTTTTTAAAGCTCGTTAGCAATCAATCTAACTCAGTTGAGACAACAGGACACAATAAATGTAGTGATCAGATAAACAAATGTCCAGGTCTACATGGATCATAAAGCACTTTGTCAAATGGAAGGGTTATGGCCAGGAGGATAATTCTTGGGTTTTTGCCTCTGATGTCCATGCTGCTGATTTGGTTCGTGCCTTTCATCTGGCTCGTCCTGATCGGCCTGGGGGCTCTGGTGAGGGTTCGGTGACCCCTCCTCAAGGGGGGGTACTGTTGTGAATTCTGCTTTTGGGCTCCCTCCGGTGGTTGTAGGTGGTAATGCAGTTGTCCCTGGATTGCAGTCCTGGTCAGGTGTACCTGCTGATTGCAGTTTTGACTGGGGTATTTAGGTTTGCAGGATTCATTAGTCCTTGCCAGTTGTCCATGGTTGTTGGGAGGTTTTAGACCTCTGTCTGGTTCCTCCTGCCTTGCTGCCAAATCAGCAAAGATAAGTGTCTGGTTTTGTTTCTGTGGCACACAGGCTGTGTGCTTGATAATTCAGTGCTATTCATTTGTTTTTTTTTGTCCAGCTTAGATTGTGTCAGTATTTTCTCAGTCTTGTTGGATTCTCAGGAGTTGCAGATATACGTTCCACGTCTTTAGTTAGATGGTGGAATTTTTTGTATTATCTGCTGTGGATATGTTTGGAAGGGTTTTAATACTGGCCGCTTAGTATTCTGTCCTATCCTTTCCTTTTTAGCTAGAGTGGCCTCTTTTGCTAAATCCTGTTTTCTGTCTGCGTGTGTCTTTCCTCTCCTTCTCACAGTCAATATTTGTGGGGGGCTGCCTATCCTTTGGGGTTCTGCTCTGAGGCAAGGTAGAATTCCTATTTCCATCTATAGGGGTATTTAGTCCTCCGGCTGTGTCGAGGTGTATAGGGTTTGTTAGGCACACCCCACAGCTACTTCTAGTTGCGGTGTCAGTTCAGGATTTGCGGTCAGTACAGGTTCCACCTACTCCAGAGAAAGTTTCATGCGGCTCCAAGGTCACCGGATCATAACAGCTAGCGTCATTGCCGGCCAGTGCCAGTGCACTAGCCTGGGTACATTGAGGAGAGAATAAGGGACTAGGCACGTGTTGGTGAAGGAAAGTCCCACATAGGCCATTAGGGACATGCACAGGTTGGTATCAGGAGGTGTCCCATCCCCGATCCCTACCTTTAGGGCCATCCCCACCTCTTTTCCATCCCGTCATATTTGTATGCTATGTCATCCACTGGACTTACCTGTGTCCAAGTTTGACACTATCATACAGAATTATGGGCACCACATAGTCTTCCATACAGTATTATGGGCCCCATATTATGCTCCATACAGTATAATAGGCACCACATAGTCCTCTATACAGTATAATGGGCCCCATATATTGCTCCATACAGTACCGTATAATGGGCACCACATAGTCTTCCATACAGTATAATGGGCTACATGTATGGCTCCATACAGTATAAGGGACACCTTACCATACATATTATGGGCCGCAATATTCACATTTGCATGATCCTTTGGTTGATAACCATGATTTAGCTACAATATTATCCTTAATGTATAAACTTGGGGAAAAAATGTCATCCAAACTAGTAGTTGTCTTTTCCACAAAGCAGAGGCAGCTGAATCACCGTCATGAGCGGTCTGTGACCGCTCTGCGCCGTGGAAGAACGGCGCCATGCACAACTGGTAGGTAAGTTGCAATTACCTGACTGTTAGTGCTTAGATACATGTTTTGTTTTTTGGAAAGTCCTGGATACACCCTTTAAGAAAAGAACATATGGCAAGACCTTATCTACCATTATTAATAGTATTTCTCCCTTTGTATATTCCTCTGTTCAACTATAGTTCTGCAGTTCAGTGCATCTTTTATATTTTTTTGCACATTTTGCATTTATTATTGAGGTTTTTTTTTATATAATACAATATTATTCCAATAAGGGGTATGTTCTATATGCGGTTTATATGTAGTGTGTGCACTATTAAGGGTTAAATAGGTGTTGCTCTTATTTAAGAGTGACTGAAGGTATTGGTGGTAGGGGAATTCAAAAACGCTGAGTTTTTCTCTGTGAACATGGGCAATGCAGATCGAAACGCATCGTTATGGCTATGTGTTTTTGATTTAAGTTTTATTCACTATTGGCATAGATTACATATCCTTCAACTTTTTCTAATAAATATGGACTTTTAAGAAGATTTTAAGTATGCTGGACTTCATTTTTCCTTATTACTTTCCCTGCACGGTGGTGCAAGCGAATAATCTTCAAGCTGACAATAATAATTAGTAATTAGTTTAGAATGCGGCACTAAATAGATAGGGATTTAGATGAAAATTACTTTGGCCTTTGGACTACCCCTTTAATGGGACTGGAGCTGCAGTACCTGCGAATGGCCACTAGACTGACTATGGAGCTGTGGTATTCAGGTTCTGAACTTGAGTCATTCTTGCTTTTCAACAACCTTCCATTCAACGTGAAACTTTTTCCATTACCTTCCAGCTACAGCTTTTATGTCATGAACTTAGTTCGCAAATCGACGAGACTGAGAATTCCAATTTAATTTTCAGCCAGTCTATTAAAAGGAAGAACTCACAGATTAAGGTTAAAATTCTATGAAGGATGTCCTTGTCCATATAATACTTTGGGACTGCAAGCAAAATTGTAAAATCTTGTGGAAATGCGTGAAAACTAACCATTATAAAATGTAGACTGCCTAAAAATTGTATAAATAGTAACAAAGAGGAAATGTGATCTAAAATCATTCAGCCGTAGCACATAAATTGCAGAATAAATACATATACATTCAGCTAGGGGCTTATGAATGCGAAGTTTAATTCCCTCTAGAGGACTCTACGCCTCGGCTGCTAATATGAAAGAAGTTATAAAACTTTCTCTAAAACTTTTAAATACTCTATGCGGCGTCAAGAACATTTTAAAGAGAAATTAATGCATTAAGGGTCAAGTTTTTTTTTATCATTTGAGAAGATGTGGAAAAAAAAAAGTTTTTTTCCAGTCGGCAAATCAGGATTTCTAGGTCATAAACCTCGTTCTCCCATCTTGAAGAAAATTGTATGATTGTCAAAGTGACGTGCATATTATATTGGCAATGAGAGGTGGAGGGAAAGGAATGAGTTACTGATGTCAATATGATCAGCCAAAATGTATGTCATTACCTATCAAGAAAAGATAGATGTTAGGAGTTGTTAAGTTGGCCAGATGTCACCCCAAGGTTCCCGAACTTCCCATACACATGCACACTCAGATGAGCATGCATGTGTCCTAGATGGGGAGAAGGATGGTAACCACCACCAAACATCCCTTGCCTGTGTAATTATCTCCTTGGGAACAAAAGGACTGGACATTGGAATCCAACATGTCTCTTTCTTCTTTCTCCCAACATTATCAGTCTCAGAGTCTACGGACATCCATACACATTAAATCCTGCTCCAGTCAACACTACTGTAATGTATATTCCCAACTCTAGTGGATATCTGACCAGTTCCCTCTGTGGACAGGTCACAGATCAACACTTTGTTCTCCTGCTCTTCTAAGAGTCATTACTATTTAACTGTTTTCCATCTATGTAGTCGTAGTCGTATGAGAGCTTGTTGAGTTTTTTTTTTGGGGGGGGGGAGGTTAGTTGTAGAATCAGAAATTAACAAAAAAAGCTTCCTCGGGAAGCCAATTTCCAAAACCTGGAATGTTTTAATTTTTCTATCGATGGAGCCATATGAGGGCTTGTCTTTTACATGATGAGCGCATGTTTTTATTGATAATATTCTTGGGTGGATATGATTTTATCACTCGTTTTGCAGTGTTGCGGCAACCAAAAAATCTAATTTCTGGCTTTTTTGATTAATTTTCTCAATGCGCCATCTATCAAGTTGAGTAACTAAAGAGGTTGTCTAATACTATAGTATTGATGACCTAGCCTTGGGATAGAAAATAAGTTGCACTCTGTCATGCTAAAGCATGTAGACTTGGAATATATGAAATATGAGTAGCACTACTGCTGTTGATAATAAGAAAAAATTGAGAAGCTTAGCACATAATTTGGCCAATTCATGCATGCCCAGCAACCAACGACAAAGTGATCTCACGCTGCTGGGACCCTACGTTGTCTAGGGTCAATACCTCTCTTAGGCCGGGGTCACACTTAATGTATGGAAAATCGGTCCAAGTCTCCCTGCCGAGAGTCACAGAAGTGCTTCCTCCGTATGGTCATCCGTGTGCAATACGATGATGCGATTTTCTCGCACCTATGCATCCATACAACATCCGTATGACATACGTATGGCTTTACATTTCTCACTGCTTTTCCCTATTGAATTCTATGGCTCAATGGACTGAAATGAGGAAAATGTGTCCGTATTTGTTGCAAGCTACACTGATGGTCCAAGTGGCGTCCGATTTTTTTTTTCTCGCACCCATAGACTTGGCAAGACTCTGACCGATATATGGGTAAAATCACAATTTCACTCGCAAGCTGAATACGCCTGAGAAAAAAATACGGCAATGGGAGCTGCCCCATAGATTAACATTGGTCCGAGTGCTATGTGGTACCGAGATGAGATCCTCAGACCCCTTGTGAGACCATATGCTGGTGCGGTTGGCCCTGGGTTCCTCCTAATGCAGGACAATGCCAGACCTCATGTAGCTGGACTGTGTCAGCAGTTCCTGCAAGATTATTATTATTTATTATTATAGCGCCATTTATTTCATGGCGCTTTACATGTAGGGAGGGGTATACATCATAAAAACAAGTACAATAATCTTAAACAATACAGGTCCAACTGGTACAGGAGGAGAGAGGACCCTGCCCGTGAGGGCTCACAATCTACAAGGGATGGGTGAGGATACAATAGGGTGAAGGCATTGAAGCTATGGACTGCCCTGGCTGTTCCCCAGACCTGAATCCGATTGAACCCATCTGGGGCATAATGTCTTGCGCCATCCACCAACGTCACGTTGCACCACAGACTGTCCAGGAGTTGGCAGATGCTATAGTCCAGGTCTGGGAGGAGATCCCTCAGGAGACCATCCACCGCCTCATCAGGAGCATGCCCAGGCGTTGTACAGTAGGGAGGTCATACAGGCACATGGAGGCCACCCACAATACTGAGCATCTTTTCCTTGTCATGAGGCATTTCCACTGAAGTTGGATCAGCCTGTAATTTGATTTTCCACTTTGATTTTGAGTATCATTCCAAATCCAGACCTCCATGGGATATTCATTTTGATTTATATTGATAATTGTTATGTTTTATTGTTCTGAACACATTCCACTATGCAATGAATAAAAATTTGCAACTGGAATGTTTCATTCAGAGATATCTAGGATGTGGCATTTTAGTGTTCTCTTTATTTTTTTGAGCAGTGTATGCTGAAGGCAGCAAGAGCTGTGGAGAAGGTGAACTATTTCTTTTTTTATAGTCCATGATATTTGTGGAGCAAGAAAGTTGGATGCGCTGTAATGCTGTTATATGCAAGGAAACATTGGGATATTATTTCTTAGTAGCTTTAACTGGTACATTTACAAATTTATCAAGTTGTATTTTTTTCTTTATTATTCTCGCTTCACTTCTGACATTACTGTGCAAACGTAAAACATGCTATGCCACCTTTTATTGTATTGCTTAAAACTATTTTTAAATATAGCAGGCTATGATGACTACCATTACTTTCCATTCTATCCAGTCGAAAAAAAAAACATATTTTTATCTCCAGGCCCATTTTAGCACCCCTTCTGAGAAAGAGATTTTCAAAATGCGCGTGAAGGGGTACACTGGAGCCGCCTGGACCCTGGGTAACTATCCACACCCTCTAGCTTTGATATACTTATACCTGTTTGTGTTATTAATGCCCTTGATATTACTTCCATTACCTTGAGCTATGGTGTGCAAATAAATCTTTTTTTGCTTTTTGATTTATGAATTGTCCTATGAATTAATTTTTTTCACTTAGTTTCTTATACCTTTTGTGTAGTATCTTAAAGGAGTTTCCTGAAACAATTTCCAGTCTATTTATTTATGTCCTTGCTTACATCTAATTATTTGCATCTTGCACTTTATCCCTCTTTTATCAAGCATACCTATAAGATAATAATAATAATGATATTACCTGTTTTTATACATTCATTCAGGGTTTATTATTGCAATCTTCTATATTTTCTATACATTATTTTGGACATAATTTACCTATTTGTTCTGTTTCTGTTTCTTGTCTTTTGGATCCACTGTTCTCCCTAAATGTTCCTGCTATTTATATGATGCCAGAATAAAGACTGAAAAAGTTTGCGGAGGGTGAGTGCTCTTCTTCTTCTATACCAATATACAGTATTTGTTCTGTTTCTTTGCATCTCCTTTTTAAAAAATTTTAATCACGTGTTTCAATAAAATTATTTCATACAAAATTTGTTTGGAGGACTATTTCTTTGTATAGGTTGCTTCTTGTGTCACGGTCCTCCGTTTTTACTGTGCAGAGCACCTTTGTGTTAATAAAATATACAGTATATTTTTAAAATATCGCAGGCTATGATGACTACTATTACTTCCCTTTCTATCCAATTCCTAACATGCCTCCTATGTGTACCTCAGGGTTGATTTATTGATGACGATATTGTAGAGGTCATAAAACTATATTGGAAATAAAAAATTCTAACCGGAACCAAATAAATACACAAAATGCAGAACGCTATCACTATCCAAAATCATATTTATTTCTATAGCAGCACCATAAGAAGCTGATATGTCTGTCTTCTGGGATTGACTGCCAAGTGGAAAATTGAATAGTCCAGACTCACAAGTTTATATAGAAGCTTATCTGTTACAGGCAGCATACCAGGATAATCATTCTATGTGAAAGACTTCAAAACGATCAGCGGACAGGATCTTATAAATGTAACACTGGATAACTACAAATCATGTGTCACTGAACAACAGACTTCTAAAGCATATCCATCATTTTGCCCTAAATCAAAGTGAAAGCATGGATGTGGAGACCCGAGGGTCAGTGGGTGCTCTCGTCCACTAATCAAACAACACAGGTTAAGGATAACATACTACAGTAATAATTTATTGAATCACCAACAGTCAACCACATATTGTACAGTCCCAGCAAGTACATAAGATGGTGCAAATGACAGTAGTCTCACCCTTCCGCTGGCTCACCGGAAATTAGAACATTTGTGACTTCAGGGTTTCCAGGGTCATCTACCCCAACAAGTCGCACCTGACTTTTGACAGTCAACTGCAGGAGGTGGCAGCAAGCTTAGGAAGCTGACAGAGTCTATTGAGGAATGTGGTCAGGAGACCTGGTTGTCCAAACCTGGATTCTCTAAATGTCTCCGTGCATTCAGTTAATCAAACCTATATTCCTTCAGTTGGTGCCATGGATCCCTGGCTGATGTTCTGTAGAGTCCCTATGTAGAAGGAAATAGGTCCATTTTGATATTTTAATACCCACAGCTGTCCTTCAATGTTTGCAGAAGAACAAGCTGCAAAGACTGATGTAATGGCTAATCAACATATTAAGAAACATTGATTGTTCAACTAACCTGCGCCTTTGTCCATCAAGGATAGCAGAACAACATGCTGCAAAGACTGCTACAATGGGTAATCAGCCTATTAACAATCATCAATTGTTAAATTAACCGATGCCTTTGTCCCTAAAGGAGAGCATAACAATAAGCTGCAGGGGTTGAAACAATAGGTAATCAGCAGCCATTTAACAAATCAGCAAGCTTCAATTAAACCTACAACTAGAGTCAACAATTAAGGTACCTTCACACATAACGATTTTGTTAACGATATCGTTGCAACGTCACGCTTTTTGTGATGTAGCAACGATCCCGCTAACGATCTCGTTATGTGTGACAGCGACCAACGATCAGGCCCCTGCTGGGAGATCGTTGGTCGCTGGGGAATGATCAGGACCTTTTTTTGGTCGCTGATCACCCGCTGTCATCGCTGGATCGACGTGTGTGACGCCGATCCAGCGATGTGTTCACTTGTAACCAGGGTAAATATTGGGTTACTAAGTGCAGGGCCGTGCTTAGTAACCCGATATTTACCCTAGTTACCATTGTAAAAGTTAAAAAAAAAAGCAGTACATACTCACATTACGATGTCTGTCACATCCCCCGCCGTCAGCTTCCCTGCACTGACTGTCAGCGCCAGCCGGCCGTAAAGCAGAGCACAACGGTGACGTCACTGCTGTGCTCTGCTTTACGGCCGGCGCTGACACAGTCAGTACGGGAAGCTGACGCCAGGGGACGTGACAGACATCGGAATATGAGTATGTACTGTTTTTTTTTTAACTTTTACAATGGTAACCAGGGTAAATATCGGATTACTAAGTGCGGCCCTGCGCTTAGTAACCCGATGTTTACCCTGGTCACTCGGGGATTTCGGCATCGTTGAAGACAGTTTCAAGTCTTTACCCTGATCGTTGGTCGCTGGAGAGAGCTGTCTGTGTGACAGCTCCCCAGCGACCACACAACGACTTACCAACGATCACGGCCAGGTTATATCGCTGGTCGTGATCGTTGGTAAGTCGTTTAGTGTAACGGTACCTTTAGACTCATGTGAACAATAGCTCATGTGCTAGGTCTACAGAATATACATCTAGATACTTAAGAATAAACGAGGTGTTGTCACAATGTTCTTGCTGTCCTCATCCCCAACTACAAATGAAAACTGACTTTGAAGCATATTTCAGCATAATATGTCCAGGAACTATTGAGCGGGGGGGTTTCTCTTTCTTCCCAGTCTGCCAGTATTTGAACTGGAATTTAATATCCTATGCATTACTCCTGCCAATATCCAATGGATTGAGGGATCAGAAATAAAAGCCAGCTTCTCGGTTGTGCCTGTTAGCAGTTTCACAGGAGATCAGGAGACAAATACTATTTCCCACTTTCTGAAGTCCGTTTGGAGGTCTGTGCTGCTATAGATGAATTAAATACTGTATCAATGGAAATATTATCAAGCTTCCCTTAAAACTATATATTCTATTGATAACTGCAGTAAAGCCTCCCAATATCACTAGGTTATGTGCAAAGTTGATCTATCCATACACTACAATAACATACTGTATAACTAGTATTTTGGTGCCGTTCCCGTTTGTTTTTCATCCTCTATATTCCATATGTACAAATACTGATTAGTTTGTAGGTCAAATCCTTCCTTTATTTGAGCAACCTACCCAAAGGCTTATCCCACGTCGCCCCAGTGGAGGATTTTCAGTAATAAATTGTTATAATTAGAATTGGTGGTCTTATTCTTCTCTTAGGAAGACCATTCCATAGTCTATAGTGATAACTGTGTAATTGGTTTGTTTGGAACATTGTCGTTTTGTTTTATCTGTGTTATAAGTAAAGTTTTTGGTACAAAAGTGGATGGAGGAGTTTATTATTGTTAATTAGTTAATTAGATTGTCCTGTTTCAGGAAATTTTCTGCATCGGCTGCATCTTCCCAAAGTCTCCACCACTGCTCCTGGAGTCTGGCATTGGTTATGGGGCTGACATCATGCACAAAGCCCAGTAGCCAATTAATCCCTTAGTGACAGAGCCAATTTGCAGCTTAATGAACAGACCAATTTTTACAATTCTGACCACTGTCGCTTTATGAGGCTATAACTCTGGAACGCTTTAATGGATCCCGCTGATTTTGAGAATGTTTTTTCGTGACATACTGTACTTTATGTGAAGGAACAGATGAATGACCTCGGGGAGACCAAAACATCCAACACCGCGGAGACACCATCACCGTGGAGACACCATACTGTACTTTATGTCAGTTGTAAAATTTATTCCATATGGCTTGGCTTTATTTATGAAAAAAAATGGAAATATGGTGCAAATTTTTAAAATTTCACAATTTTCAAACTTTTAATTTTTATGCATTTAAATCAGAGAGATACTATATGTCACACAATATAGTCAATAAATAATATTTCCCACATGTCTACTTTACATCAGCACAATTTTTTAAACATTTTTTTTTTGTTAGGAAGATATAAGGGTTAAAAGTTGACTAGCGATTTCTCATTTTTACAACACCATTTTCTTTTTAGGGACCACATCATATTCGAAGTCACTTTGAGCGGTGTACATGACAGAAAATGTCCAAAAGTGACACTATTCTAAAAACAACACCCCTCAAGGTGCTCAAAACCATACTCAAGAAGGGAATTAAGCCTTTACCTGCTTCACAGGAACTGAAGCAATGTGGATGGAAAAAATGAACATTTAACTTTTTTTCACAAACATTTTATTTCAGAACCAGTTTTTTTTTCACAAATGTAAAAAGAGAAAATTAACCACAAAATTTGTTGTGCAATTTCTCCTGAATACACCGATACCCCATATGAGGGGGCAAACCACTGTTTGGGCGCACGACAGAGCTAGGAAGGGAAGGAGCGCCGTTTGACTTTTTCTACGCAGAATTGGCTGGAAATGAGATCGGACACCATGTCGCATTTAGAGAGGCCCTGTGCCTAAACACTGGAAACCCCCCACAAGTGACACCATTTTGGAAACTAGACCTTCTCAAAGAACTTATCTAGATGTGTTGTGAGAACTTTGAACCTCCAAGTGTTTCACTAAAGTTTATAACGCAGAGCCGTGAAAATAAAAATCCTTTTTTTTCCACAAAAATTATTTTTTAGTCCCCAATTTTTTTTTTACAAGGGTAACAGGAGAAATTGCAAAAACAGAAGTTGTTGTCCAATTTGTCCTGAGTACGCTGATACCCCATATATGGAGGTAAGCCACTGTTTGGGCGCACAGCAGAGCTCGGAAAGGAAGGAGTGCCATTTGACTTTTTCTATGCAGAATTGGCTTGAAATGAGATCGGACACCATGTTGCGCTTGGAGAGCCCCTGATGTGCCTAAACAGTGGAAACCCCCCACAAATGACACCATGTTGGAAACTAGACCCCCCCCCAAGGAACTTATCTAGATGTGTTGTGAGCACTTTGAACCCCCAAGAGCTTCACAGAAGTTTATAACTTAGAGCCGTGAAAATACAAAATCATATTTTTTCCACAAAAATGATATTTTCGCCCCAAAATTTTTAGTTTCTCAAGAGTAACAGGAGAAATTAGACCCCCAATGTTGTTGTGCAATTTGTTCTGAATACGCCGATACCCCATATGTGGGGGTAAACCACTGTTTTGGCGCATGGCAGAGCTCGGAAGGGAAGGAGCGCCGTTTGACTTTTTCACTGTAGAATTGGCTGGAATTGAGATCGGACGCCATGTCGTGTTTGGAAAGCCCATGATGTGCCAAAACAATGGAAACCATCCACAATTGACACCATTTTGGAAGCTAGATCACCCAAGGAACTTATCTAGATGTGTGGTGAGCTCTTTGACCCCCAATTGTTTCACTAAAGTTTATAATGTGGAGCCGTGAAAATTAAAAAAAGCATTTTTTCCACAAAAATTATATTTATTACCACAATTTTTTATTTTCCCAAAGGTATCCAGAGAAATTGGACCCTAAAAGTTGTTATCCAATTTGTGATGAGTATGCTCATACCACATATGGGGGAGAAAACAACTGTTTGGGCACACATCGGGGCTCGGAAGGGAAGTAGTGACGTTTTGGAATGCAGACTTTGATGGAATGGTCTGCGGGCGTCATGTTGCATTTTCAGAGCCACTTATGTGTCAAAACAGTAGAAACCCCCCACAAGTGACCCCCCCAAGTAAGTTATATAGATGCGTTGTGAGAACTTTGAACCTTCAAGTGATTCACTAAAGTTTATAACGCAGAGCCATGAAAATAAAAGATATTTTTTTTTCCCACAAAAATGATATTTTAGCCCCCAATTTTGTATTTTCACAAGCGTAAAAGGAGAAATTAGACCCCAAAAGTTGTTTTCCAATTTGTCCTGAGTACGCTGATACCCCATATATGGGAGAAAACTATTGTTTGGGCACACGTCGGGGCTCGGAAGGGAAGTAGTGATGTTTTGTAATGCAGACTTTGATGGAATGGTCTGAGGGCATCATGTTGCGTTTGCAGAGCCACGGATGTGCAGAAACCCCCCACAAGTGACACCGTTTTGGAAACAAGACCCTCCAAGGAACTTATCTAGATGTGTTGTGAGAACTTTGAACCTCCAAGTGTTTCACTAAAGTTTGTAACGCAGAGCCGTGAATATAAAAATAATTTTTATCCCCAAAAATGATTTTTTAGCCCCCAATTTTTTATTTTTACAAGGGTAACAGGAGAAATTGGAAAACAAAAGTTATTGTCCACTTTGTCCTGAGTACGCTGATACCCCAAATGTGGGGGTAAACCACTGTTTGGGCGCACGGCAGAGCTCGGAAGGGAAGGAGCGCTTTTTTACTTTTTCAATGTAGAATTGGCTGGAAATTAGATCGGACGCCATGTCACATTTGGAGAGCCCCTGATGTGCCTAAACAGTGGAAAACCCCCAATTCTAACTCCAGCCCTAACCCCAACACACCCCTAACCCTATTCCCAACCCTAACCATAACCCTAACCACACTCCTAACCCCAACACACCCCTAACCCTAATCCCAACCCTAACCATAACCCTAACCACACCCCTAAGCCCAACACACCCCTAACCCTAACACACCCCTAACCCTAACACACCCCTAACCCTAATCCCAACCCTAACCATAATCCTAACCACACCCCTAACCCTGACACACCTAACCCTAATCCTAACCATAACCCTTTTTCCAACCCTTACCCTAATCCCAACCCTAACTCTGATCCTAACCGTAAACGTAATCCTAACCCTAACTCTAGCCCCAACCCTAACCCTAACTTTAGCCCCAACCCTAACCCTAACTTTAGCGCCAACCCTAGCCCTAACTTTAACCTAACCATAACACACCCCTAACCCTAATCCCAACCCTAACCCTAATCCCAACCCTAATAATAGCCCTAACCCTAACCTTAGCCCCACTCTAACCCTAATGGAAAAATGGAAATAAATATATATTTTTTATTTCATTATTGTTCCCTAGCTAAGGGGGTGATAAAGGGGGTTTTATTTACTATCTTTTTATTTTGATCACTGTAATAGGGTCTATCACAGTGATCAAAATGAATCAATAGGAAAAATCTCCCAGATGTCGGTGGGCGCGCTGCACATGCGCCCGCCATTTTCTTACCATAAGAAGATGATGATGGCTGTGGGGGGAACCAGGAGGGCCCATGGACACCGGGAGGTACCAGGGGATTGGGGACCCTATTTATCTCTCTCCTCTGATGTGCAATGATTCGGGTCGGTTTTTACCGACCCGGGTGTTGCGATCGCAGCTATTAACAGTATCTGATCGCACATCAGAGGAGAGAGGAATTAAATGGCAAATCGGACTTTTTTTTGCAGTTGCCGTTATACGGTTAATAACAGCGATCGCAACCCCTGGGTCAGTAAAAAACTGGCCTGAATCATGTTCTCTGGGGTCTCGGCTACCCCCAGCAGCCAAGACCCTAGAGAAAATCCGACTCTGGGGGGGGCGCTAAAAACACTTTTTCCACTGCTCCATTAATTAACGGCGCTGTGGTTTAAGTACCCTTAATTACCGCCGCTAAAAGGCGTATTGGCGGTCGTTAAGGGGTTAATGAACTCAGCGGCTCAGCTTTGTAGACAGAAAACCCTCTTCAGAGCTGTTGATTCACAATGCCATACACTGGGAGCAGCAGTGAAGACTCACCAGTGGATCAGTAGAAGGTAAGTACAGTATGGTTTGTTGTGTAATTTTTTTAGCAAACTGCAGCCAGGTCAGAACACTGTCTGAAAGAGGACAACCCATTTAATTATTGCACCTATTACTTATTAACTTATTACACTACAAATTCCAGAGACTCCAGGTGAGGCTTGATGAGTGAAGTGAAGACTAATTACAGTGGCATGTAAAAGTTTGGACACCCCTGGTCAAAATTACTGTTACTATGAACAGTTAAGCAAGTTGAATATTAAAGGGAACCTGTCACCCCCGTTTTTTGAGATTGAGATATAAATACTGTTAAATAGGGCCTGCGCTGTGCGTTACTATAGTGTATGTAGTGTACCCTGATTCCCCATGTATGCCGAGAAATACATTACCAAAGTCGGCGTTTTCGCCTGTCAATCAGGCTGGTCTGGTCAGGTGGGCGTGTTCACAGCGTTCTTTTCTTCCCCAGGTTTCCGTTGGTGGCGTAGTGGTGTGCGCATGTCCAAGGTCCGGATTCCCTGTGCCCACGTGAAGACACAGCGCGCGATCTGCGCTGTCATTCCTTTCATCGGTGCGGGCGGCCATCTTCCTGGGGCCGCGCGTGCGCAGATGTAGTGCTCTGCTGCACGGGGCTTCAGGAAAATGGCCGCGGGATGCCGCGCGTGCGCAGAAGAGATCGCGGCGGCCATTTTCCCAAAGCCGAGTTTGCATCTCGGCTTTGGGAAAATGGCCGCCGCGATCTCTTCTGCGCACGCGCGGCATCCCGCGGCCATTTTCCTGAAGCCCCGTGCAGCAGAGCACTACATCTGCGCACGCGCGGCCCCAGGAAGATGGCCGCCCGCACCGATGAAAGGAATGACAGCGCAGATCGCGCGCTGTGTCTTCACGTGGGCACAGGGAATCCGGACCTTGGACATGCGCACACCACTACGCCACCAACGGAAACCTGGGGAAGAAAAGAACGCTGTGAACACGCCCACCTGACCAGACCAGCCTGATTGACAGGCGAAAACGCCGACTTTGGTAATGTATTTCTCGGCATACATGGGGAATCAGGGTACACTACATACACCATAGTAACGCACAGCACAGGCCCTATTTAACAGTATTTATATCTCAATCTCAAAAAACGGGGTGACAGGTTCCCTTTAAATTATCTTTAAAAGGCTAAAGTTAAAGATGACACATTTCCTTTGCATTTTAGACAAAAAAAATAGAACATTGTCATTTTTTACATTTTAAAAATTACAAAAGGCAAAATGGTTCAATGCCAAAAATTTGGGTACCCTGCATGGTTAGTGCCTAGTGGCACCCCCTTTTGCAAGTATCACAGCTTGGAAACAATTTTTGTAGCAAGACCAGAGTCTTTCAATTTTTGTTTGAGGGATGTTCATTAGTGATGAGCGAATATACTCGTTACTTGAGATTTCTCGAGCATGCTCGGTGGTCCTCCAAGTATTTTTTAGTGCTCGGAGATTTCGTTTTTCTTGCCGCAGCTGAATGATTTACATCTGTTAGCCAGCATAAGTACATGTGAGGGTTGCCTGGTTGCTAGGGAATCCCCACATGTACTTATGCTGGCTAACAGATGTAAATCATTCAACTGTGGCAAGAAAAACAAAATCTCTGAGCACTAAAAAATACTCGGATGACCCCCGAGCATGCATGAGAAATCTCGAGTAAAAAGTATATTCGCTCATCACTAATGTTCATCCATTCTTCCTTGGAAAATTCTTCCAGTTCTGTGAGATTTCTTGGTCGACTTGCATGCACTACTATTTTGAGATCTAGCCACAGATTTTCAAAGATCATCAGATCAGGGGACTGTTAGGGACGTTGTGAAACCTTCAGCTTGCACCTTTTGAGGTAGTCTATTGTGGATTTTACATGTTTTTAGGATCATTATGCATTTGTATAAGCCATCCTCTTTTGCGACTTCAGCTTTTTTTTTACAGATGGTGTTATGCTTGCATCAAGAATTTGTTGAAATTTCATTGAATCCATTCTTCCCTCTACCCGTGAAATGTCCTCAGTGCCATTGGCTGCAATATAATCCCAAAGCATGATTGATCCACCCCATGCTTAATGGTTGGCGACATGTTCCTTTCCTGAAATTCTGTGCCCTTTTTCTCCACAAATACCTTTGATCATTGTGGCCAATGAGCTCTATTTTAACCTCATCAGTCCACGGTTCTTGTTTCAAAAAATATATAAGGCTTGTTTAGATGTTCTTATGCATACTTCTGATGCTGAATTTTATGGTGACCACGCTGGAGAGGTTTTCTTCTGATGACTCTTCCATAAAGGTCACATTTGTGCAGGTGTCTCTGAACAGTAGAACAATGTACCACAACTCCAGAGTCTGCTAAATCTTTTTGATGGTCTTTTGAAGTCAAGTGGGGTTTCTGATTTTCCTCTTCAGCAATTGTACCAGCAGCTTTCACTGAAATTTTGCTTTGCCTTCCAGACCTTATCTTGACCTCCACTGTTCCTGTGCCATTTCTTAATTACATTTCGATCCGAGGAAAGGGTAACTTGAAAACGCTTTGCTATCTTCTCATAACCTTTCCTGCTTTGTGGGCCCCCACCATTTTCATTTTCAGACTTCTATGCAGCTGCTTAGAAGAACCCATGGCTGCTGTTTTTTGACACAAGGTTAGAGGAGGCTGAGTTTTTATAAAACTGGGAAATTGGCATCACCTGGCCTTTACTAACGATGATAGTGAACAAGCCATAACCTTAACAGGCAAATTAAAGTCTGAAGCCTTGGTCAAAGCTATTTGAGGACACAAATCTCCAAGGGTGTCCAAACTTTTCCATTGTCTCAGTTTCTTTTTTTGTAATTTTATAAATGTATAAAATGACAATATATTTTTTTTTATTAAAATACAAATGAAATGTGTGATCTTTAACTTTAGCCCTTTTAGAGATCATTTCATCTTCAACTTGCTTAACTGTTCACAATAAGAGTCATTCTGACCAGGGGTGCCCAAACTTTTACTTTTACACGTCACTGTATCTGCAATTATAAGTGCAAGGATAAGTGCATAGTTCAACACAAGAATGTAGAAAACTCCGGTTTGGTGTTACTTGTTTTGTTGTTTGATATTGCCTGCACTGTTTATTCCCATTTAAATGTTTTCCATGGATTATGCTACTAAGGCCAGGATCACACATGCGAGAAACACGTGTGAAATCCAAGCTGTGGTGCCGGCACTCCAGAGCGGAGCTTGTGGCCGCATAGCAACACATGGAGCCGCACGCTCCGCTCCGGAGTGCCGGCGCCAGAACTTGGTTTTCACATGCGAGACACAGACGTGTTTCTCGCATGTGTGATCCCGGCCTAATTCTGTGCCTTGTGAGATCATGCCATAATTATCTAATCAAATACTGATTAGAACACTAAATTATGTAGTTTAGTATCTTATAGCAAACCATAAAAAAGAAAAAAAACTAAAATTATAAATGAAAAATGTGTAAAAAAAAAACCTGCGCCTGATGAAAAATTCTAACATATTTGAATTCAGAAGGTCAAATGTTACCAGAATCATCATTATATGTTCTTATGAAAAAAATCAAGTTGACCAGTGTAATCTGACAGATGAGCGTGAATATATCTGTGCTAGATCTCAGTATGTTATATGTTTGTAAATGTGTTGTATATTTGTTTTATATTTAGCATGTTATATATTTCAAAGGTCTCTTCCTATGTACCCAGATGTGTGATGTGGGGAACCTGTCAATCAACTAGAGCAGGGTATGTAAAAGCCGCTGTTCAAAGAAAAATATATCTGCAGTTGTTTGGCAGCATGAATCAGCGCACACATTCCCTTTAATGACCTTGTCAATGGGATAGAGACTGAAAACTGAATTTGATAGTATAATAGTATAATATTGCAGTACGATCTGGATAAGATGTCTGCATGGGCAAACACTTGGCAAATGAGGTTTAATATTGATAAATGTGGAATAATGCATCTAGGAGGGGATAATTCTATTACTGCATATACATTGGATGGAAATACATTTGGGACTACAGAACAGGAGAAGGAGATGGGCCGAGCAGCAGTACTCAATGTCAGACAGCAGCTGCAAAAGCTAACAAAGTTTTAGGGTGTATAAAAGGAGAGCTAAAATCCTGTGATCCCAATCCATTATTACCCCTGTATAAATCACTTGTAAGGCCACATCTAGAATATGGGATCCAGTTTCGGGCTCCAAATTTCAAAAAGGATATTGGAAAGTTAGAGTCATTCAAAGGCGGCAACTAGATTATTACATGGGATGGAAGGCCTCTGATATGATGAGAGGTTGGAAAAGTTGCTCTTGTTTATGTAGCATCCAGGCCAGTACTTATCCCATGTGCTTCCACTGCAGTCGTATGCTGACGCTGCACCTTTGTCGCGGATAGTGTCACAGCAGTCCTATTTAATTACTGGGACTTTTGGTGCTACTCAGTCAGGAAGATATTGGGTTAATTACGGTCTGTTTAGATTGCTGCTTTCCGTGAGCTATGGATGACTCTGCCTCTCCCACTGCCAGTAAATATTCTATCTACTCTAGTTCAGTCTTGTGCTTTCAGCTCTTGCGTTGCTTGTTTGGATTTCTTTTGCTTATCCACAACTTTTTTCTGACCATTTTTTTGCCTAATTTTGTACCTTTATTGATGTCCTGTTACTTACATGGCTACCTGACCCCTACTGTTAGCCTGAACCACCGGCCAACAGCTGACTCGATGGACCCAAAATAGGTGCCCCTGTGTAAGACTGCTTTTACACTTATCAGGTTTTTTGCGGCCCGTTATTGCGGGACTTTTTTGTGGGTGTATCGCCGCAATTTTCAATGTCTGCTGCAATATCAGACTTGTGGATCGCAGTTTTTCAGGTTTCCAATACTATAGGAAAACTATTGGGAAAAAAACGGCTGTCCGCCAAACCGGAAGTCACTGCGCACTGCAAAAACAACCTTCCGATGTTTTTGCGGCCCATTGATTTACAATGTGGGTCATGTCCGTAAGCCGTGAAAAATATCGAACAAGCTCGATATTTTTTCACGACCGTAAATACGGCCCTCACGGCCATACGGTGCACGGCGCACCATGAAATTATTGCGGCCCGTTTTTGCTGCCCCATAGAAATATATTGTGTAAATCCCTGAAGCTTGGATCTGGTAAATTTAATCTGTCCATGGTAGTCATTTTTAGGTGACCAATATCAGAGCGTCGTAACAGTTTATCATACCAAAAACACGCCTCAGAGGAAATTAATACATAAATGGTCAATATGAAGGACTGGCACATGGCTTATTCAATCGAAAGACCTTACAAATAACCAGGGGGCAGTCATTATGTGCGGAGATAAGGCGATTCCAGCAGCTAAACAGGAAAGGGTTTTTTACAGTTAGAGCAGTCACACTATAGAATGTCCGACTACAAGAGCTAGTAATGGCAGATACCATACAAAAGGGCTAGATGTTTTCTCATATCAAACTGCACTGAGGATTGTAAATAATCTGGCGAATGATAATGCATAATTGGTTGATCAAGTTTCAATGTGATAGACATAGGTCCATTTTCAACCTATGCAACTACAGTGCCTTGCGAAAGAATTCGGCCCCCTGGAACTTTTCAACCTTTTCCCACATATCATGCTTCAAACATAAGGATACCAAATGTAAATTTTTGGTGAAGAATCAACAACAAGTGGAACACAATTGTGAAGTTGAACGAAATGTATTGGTTATTTTATATTTTTGTGGAAATTGAAAAAACTGAAAAGTGGGGCAACACAGAACTAGGATAGAAGGGGGAAAACTGATCCTGCACTGAGACTAGGCTGATACTCTACGATGGAGTGGGCGACCCATTCCTTGCGAATAGACCCACCGGCGATCCTAGGTTAATCTCAGCGAAGACCTATAGATAGGGGGAAGGAGGTCCCTGAAAGATCTAAGAACTGGGTATAAAAACAGGTCACCTCCTAGTAGAAAACACAGAGACGGCTGCAGAAACCAACTGAAAACAGACACTAAAGATAGGAGAACCAGAGATCCAAGAACTGCACAATATCAAACACAGAAAGCTATCAAAGCACCTAGCCAGAACTCTATTGGATTAACACTGATGTCCAGAAAGGAATGGGAGGCAAGTGCTGGGTAATAAAGGGTGATACAATCACCTGACCTAAAACAACCCAGCACCAGGGGAAAAAGACCGGCAGCCAGAAAACCACAACAAGATGGTGGATGGTCAAAAACAAAACAGATTCTAACACAGAGGTTATGTCCAAATCCCTGAAAGACAGGAAATGGAGTTTGGTTCTATGGCTCCATCAAGGGCTCTGTCTGAACACAATAATTGACAGAGTCATATCTGTAAGACTTTTTTATTTTTGCCAGTAGTAAACTGAAAATTTCACAGACAATGATGACAAAGCTTGAACTTGAACATTGTTTGGTCCTTTCTGTGATAAAATATGGATTCAAAACTTGGATAATAAAGAAAGAAGAAGAATCAACATCTTTGAAATGAGACGCTGGAGAAGGATGTTATCAATACCATGAGTGACAAGAAGAACAAACAAATCAATTTTAGAACAAATTAAGCCAGACATGTCACTTGAAGCAAGGTTGATCAAGATATGACTTGCCTACTTTGGATACAACATGAGGAGACATGATGAGGACATCATGGTTGGAAGTATAGAAGAAACAAGGTGATGAGTAAGACCAACAATCCAATGCCTTGAAACAAGCAGGATAACGGTGGAGAAGACCATGGTAGACCTAATTAAGCTGGGGCAAGATTGATCTTCCTGCATATTGTTCATCAATCAAGATGCCATGTGTCAATATTGAGCAGAAAGCCATTAACTAAAAAAACAAAATGAGAAAGAATAACATTTTGATCATGGCCGGAGGGGTATAACTTCTTGTATTGCGTTAAATTCTCTAGACAAAACATCCCACTGTCACTTAAGCCACTATACACATGAAACTAATCTCAGGAAAACCTGTTGATTTAGATGGGATTGGCCATCACTCTAATGTGTATGGGGGCCCCAGCCAAATAATCGCTGGGAGAGATTACAATCAGGTATGTCTGATTTGAGTCTGCCGATATCTTTGTTCTCCTGGAGATAAGTCACAAGTAGAGATGAATTTAGGCCAAACATTTGGACAAAGCATCATTTGGCTGATGGGTATCTGATGTGTGTGGCCAGCTTTGCTCTAATACAGATACAGATGTGACAGAAAAAAGACTGGCACATCCAAACTAGTGTATATTGTGTATGGAGGTAGCGGCTCCTGGTATGCACCTATTCACACTAGTTTGGATGTGCCAGTCTTTTTTCTGTCATTTCTATGTTAGCCTACTGACTGAGCACTCCTCCCGTCACCATGTGGTTTTTAATTACATCTAATCACACTTGGTTCCGGCCAACCCATATGTAGGTTTTGCTGGCAGAGGTGTCCACAGTCACCCAGACATACAGACATTGGCCTTCGGTAAGTGTTCACATTTGGACAGGGAGGTCAGGGACCCATCAGTTTTAATGAGACCACCTTGACGATGGTTGATGGGCTCACACTATTTGATCAAATTCTGTGCAAAGCGTCTCTCAAATATTTTCCTAATGTTCAAAAGCCATTTTGCTATTCATATTTCATGTATTTCATATTAGACATGCTTTGGCACGATAGAGTGCAACCTTTTTTGTATACAGATACAGATGTGGTGACATCACAATCAGGGCCCATGAAGACACAACTTCTGTAGGACACAACTTCAGTTGTAGTGACATCAAAATTAAGCCTAAGACTAACTTTACTGCAAAAGTCAATTTTTAGACCACATGTTAGTATATGATCAATGAACTGTAACTGAGGTGAATGTATGTGTAAATGCAAACAAGAGGGTAGAAAATGATGGCTATAACAGCGATAGACACTTGTCCCGAATAACCATGCCGGATTAACGTTTCAGCACAATTACACTCCAGAGATACATTCATAATTCAGCTGTTTTAATTTCTGTCTTGTTCAGTGTTTTTTTTCAGAGCTTATCTGGTGATTTGCATTATAATGAAGAAAAATTATATCCATGTATTTATGTATACAGAAACATACAAGGAAAGCTGTCCATCACTTTGCATCAGCGGGAAGGAAGGAATCCCCGCAGTATGTAAGGGAAATATTGTGTCAGATCATGGACGCTCTTTATCTGAAATCTCGACATTTCTTCTTTTTTACTCTGCTGCCCTCAGATAGGGGAACATTTTGAGCACCACATGTTTGTAACAAACTGTTAGTGTTCCCTTGTGTAGCGTATGAGCTCATGTTCTCATGTGCTGAGGCCTCCTATTAATCAATATTAGCAGTAATTAATGGACATCATGATTTTTGGTCTTTCGTCTTAGGGGAGCTGCATATTTTGGATCAGAGACTAGAAGGCTGGAGATTCTCATAACCACCTAAGACGGTCTGATATATTTTATTTATTTTTACTCATTTATATAGCGCTATTAATTCCACAGCGCTTTACAGACATTATTGTGTTTTATTACATTTTTATAAGGACTTCATTACTTTCTAGTGATGTCACGGCACATTTTGTTTATGCTAAAGCAAGCAACTTTATTACATGGACTATCTGTCCCGTCATTCTGGGATTAAAAACATCACAATGATTGCCTGGCTTTATATTATATATTATTGCAGATATTTGAAATACGACTGTTAATATACAACGAGTTCCAAATTATTATACAAATGCTATTTTTCTCTGATTTTCCTAAATAGTCGATGCAAATGAGTCACTATAATGTTCAAACCATCAACCGTTAGAGTATAAATCACATTTTATTGGCACTCACACATAGCGAGATCGCTACTGAGGTCACACATAGCGAGATCGCTAGCGACATCGCTGCTGAGTCACAAGTTTTGTGACGCAACAGCGACCTCAGTAGCGATCTCGCTATGTGTGACACGTAGCAGCGACCAGGCCCCTGCTGTGAGATCGCTGGTCGTGTCGGAATGGCCTGGACCGTTTTTTGATCGTTGAGGTCCCGCTGGGTAGCACACATCGCTGTGTTTGACACCTCACCAACGACCTCGCTGACAGGACGTCCCATTGAATCGTCATGAAATAGCATCGTTGTACAGGTCGCTACAGGTCGCCGCATCGCTGCTGCGTCGTTGGGGAGATCGCATGTGTGACATCTCACCAGCGACCACATAGCGACGCAGCAACGATCCCTGACAGGTCGTATCGTTGTCGGGATCGCTTAAGCGTCGCTATGTGTGACAGGGCCTTAAGCCCCATACCACACCCTGGGGTGGAGATAAGGTGGACACTTTGGTTGTCCACAAAAAAAACCAGCCTTTTAAATAAATTGGCTGTTAACTCCTTGCAAGACTTAGTGTGCTGAAGGAAAAGCTTCTGGGTTTTTGGATCACTGAAGCCATGAGCCTCAGCGAAACATATCTCCCCTCCCGCACCTTGCCAGTGACTTTATCATGCTCTATATACTTTGCTGAGATGATCTTCACACTTTTAGGGACCCCAGAGGGGCTTACCAACTTTCTCCCAATGATTCCAGTCCAAAACATGACTCCACCACCTCCTTGCTGACATTGCAGCCTTGTTGGAACTTGGTGGCCAACCAACACCCATCCACTACTCCATCTATCTGGACTATCCATAGTTGCATAACATTCATCAGTAAATAAGACTGTTCTAAAAGTAGTCTTCATGAAACCCGACCCGACCCCTGTGTGGGGTCGGCCATGAGGTCGGCGATCTTCTGATCAGGAATCGGAATTCCGATACCGAGTTCCGATATGTTTAAGATATCGGGAATCGGTATCGGAATTCATATTTAAGTGTAAAATAAAGAATAAAAATAAAAAAAATATTGATATACTCACCCTCGGACGCGCCCTTGTTCTCACCGGCAGCCTTCCTTCCTAAGAATGAGCACCTGAGGGGACTTTGATGATGTCGCAGCTTGTTATTGGTCGCGTGAGCGGTCACATGGGCGGTCACGCGACCAATCACAAGCCGCGACGTCATCTAAGGTCCTTCAGGCGCTAATTCTTAGGAAGGAAGCGTCCGAGGGCGCGTCCGAGGGTGAGTATATTCCTAATAGGTATATACTCGCCCTCGGACCCGCCCTGGTTCGAACCCGCAGCCTTCCTTCCTAAGAATCAGTGCCTGAAGGACCTTAGATGACGTCGCGGCTTGTGATTGGTCGCATGACACCCATGTGACCGCTCACGCGACCAATCACAAGCCGCGACGTCATCGAAGGTCCTTCAGGCGCTCATTCTTAGGAAGGAAGGCTGCCGGTGAGAACCAGGGCGCGTCCGAGGGTAAGTATATCAATATTTTTTATTTTGATTCTTTATTTTACACTTAAATATGGATCCCAGGGCCTGAAGGAGAGTTTCCTCTCCTTCAGACCCTGGGAACCATTAGAAACCCAATGCACTGCCGACCCCGACCCCGACTTTTCTATAGGATAGGCCGATTTCACTCGACCCGACTTTTGAAAAAGTCGGGTTTCGTGAAACCCGACCCGATCCTATAAAAAGAAAAGTCGCTCAACCCTAGTCCTAACGTGTCTACCGTGAATACCTCTCTAAGACTGAAATGTGAATTCCTGAGTAGATGTGAATACCTCTCTTCCAAGTCTGCTGTTATGACTAGGCAGGACCCTGTTGCAATTAAAATCCACCACATGTTGAAGGGCGGAGTGCTCAGTCAGAAAGCTAAAATACAATGACAAAAAGACTGACTAGCACTTCCAAGCTAATGTGAACAGGTGCTAACTAGGAGCAACTACCTCCATGAAATATGAATAGCAATTATTCATAGCAAGTATTCATATTAGACACGTTAGGACCCATCAGTTTTGAGACCACCTTGTCGTATCCAGAAGCAGTATTGATATTCATATTTCATATATTTCACATTGACATGCTTTAGCACTACAGAGAGCAACTTTTTTGTTTATTGTATATGGAGGTAGCTGCTCCTAATTGGCACCTGTTCACATTAGCCTGGAAGTGCCAGTCTGGTTGGTGTCGAGTTCCCACCTCTGCACAGGGGGAATCTCGAACCATCTCTGCTGCAGTCTCCCATTCTTCTCCAGCCGCAGTGGAGTCTGCTCAGCGGAGACGTCGGTCCCAGCGTCTTGCTCAGTCTCACTCTGTGCATAGGTTTGCTGCTGCTTTTCCAGCTTCTGCCATTGAAGCCAGTGCTGGGCAGCGGCGAGCAGACGCTTCTGAGACTAAGTCCCACTTTGCACACACTGAGCATGACCAGGGCAAGTTCTCAGTGGAGATCTAGGGTCACATGCTCAGGTACTGCAGCGACTTCCATTGGTCCTTCTCACGGAAGGTCCTGTAGGTACTAGAACTAAGTTCTGCTTTGCACACTGAGCATGCCCAGGGCAAGATCTCTCAGTGGAGATCTAGGGTCACATGCTCAGGTACTGCAGCAATTCCATTGGTCCTTCTTTTGAAAGGTCCTATACGTGCTGCAGCTATTTATGGCTCGCCTGGCCGCACGGCCATGCGCTAGTGTACATTTGTAAACGTGTGTGTGTTGTGAGTGAAAGTCGCTCTTTAAATAACTCTCCCTATTGGATGACTGTTCGCGGAAGGTGTATGATTGCTATCTAGCGCCCGACTTATCCAACAGAATGTTACACACTAATACAGCGTCTAGTTGCTGTGTCCGCCAGTGCGGCGCCCTGCGCTTTCACAGTGCTTTCCTGACCCAAGCCTGGGTGGTTAGTGGCGTCCGTCAGTGTGGCACCGCACGCACTCTCGTGCATTCCTTTGTTATTATTTTGGTTACGCTGATACCCCAATTGCGGTGTCAACCGCAAGTAGTCTACACAGACTCAGATCCCAAGTCTTAGGACTGTGCTCAGAGACTCCTTGCTTGTGCTCTTGTGTGCAGTACCGCGGCCCTGTCACTTAACAGGGTTCGCTTCCTTCACACAGGGTGAATTTAACCCGTGTGTATTCACATTGTACCGCCATATAGTCCGTCATTACTTGGCAGCAGGTTCCATCTCTGCACGGTGGACCCCGGGCTGCGAACGCACCTTATTCAACTTCATAGAGTTTATATGTAAGTTCAGCGGTGCAACCATGCCTTTGGGCCAAATCTTCAGGATCCCACTATCCACTGGCCAACGAGAAAGCCAGAAGGCAGAGGAGCAGTGTGCTTCTGAAGATAGAAGATTAGACAACCCTTAGGCCAGGTTCACATTGCGTTAACAGCAGCCCGTTCAACACATACGTTAATGGGCTGCTGTTAACGCAAGTGGTATGGCAGCACGCTAGCGCAGATAGAGCATCTGCTAGCTCTATCTGCGCTAGCGGTGACAGACCCGGAAACGCTGCAGCCCGCGTCTCGGGGTCCATCACTCAATGATGGCACATCGCTAGCGCACGCCCACTGTGGGCGTGCGCTAGCGATGCGTCCGACATTGTATTGAATGGCGGCGTTAACGGACTGCGTTACACCGCGTTATGCCGCGGTGTAACGTATTCCGTCTAATGGACGCGTTCAACGCAATGTGAACCCAGCCTTACAAATTTGCATTATAATAGTGTACTACGCCAACTATAAAAGGGTGTAAAAGGTGTGATATCAATGGTAAGTTTTGCTCCCTGCTTTCCTATTATTTTGGTGGACCTCAATTGCAAATAAATCTACCCTTTTGAGAAGCAAAAAACGTTTACTGTCAGACAAAACATGGAAAGATAGAAATATCTTATGTATATGACTATGGCTCCCCTTATCACTGCCTTGTGTTATTTCCTGTTCCTGCAGGACAGCTAGGAGACTCTGCAGCTATGATTTGCCAGGACTTGGACACATTCTTGGATGAGGAAACATTTACTGTGGGAGTTTTCGTTGCTGACAGTGATTTACGGCATGTAAGTGCGCAGGGCTGCTAAATATTACTTGTGGGGTCGGAGAGATCAGATTTTCGTAAAATGCAAACTATGTGAAAAAGCCCAAGAGATGGAAACATGAAATCTGGGTCAGTTCTTTCCAGTATCTTCAGAGTAATAAACACCAGGATATTAGGAACATGGGAATAAAGAGTCATATAATATGTCATGTGAACTGCTAATATTAGGTGTTCTTTACTTTAAAAGTTCCCAAAATGAAGATATTTTGCTTCATTTATACTGAGAGACCTGTAAACAGCATTCAACAATTCACATACAGGTGCATCTCACAACATTAGAATTTCCTTGGTATTGCACAGGTGATAATTTAATCACCTGCACAGGTAATGATTCCAACACCTTGTGAAATGCTAAGGAAATCCTGAAAACCTGCACTGTTGGTGGCCCTTGAGGACTGGAGCTGTGCACTCCTGCTGTTGAACCTCCACTCACCACTGCTGCAAGGAAATTTAGGTGCATCTCACAAAACTAGAATATCATCAAAAAGTTAATTTATTTCAGTTCTTCAATACAAAAAAGTAAAACGCCTATATTACGTAGTCATGCGCGTATGAGACACTTTAGGGATGGTGTGTTTTTATGAGAGTGTTTTGCTGGTGACACTGTTGGCGATTTATTCCAAATACACTGCACACTTACCCAACATGGATACCACAGCATTTTGCAATTATATGTCATCCCATCTGGCTTGTGCTTAGTGGGACCATTTGTGTTGCTACTGGACAATGACCCAAAAGATCACCAAACTATATAAGGCCAGGTTCACATTGCGTCCCCCCCAGTCCGTTAGACGGACTGCGCTACACAGCGGCATAACGCGGTGTAACGCAGTCCGTTAACGCCGCCATGAAGCCCTATGGAGGACGCATTGCTAGCGCACGCCCATAATGAGCGTGCGCTAGCGATGTGCCGTCATTGAGTGACGGACCCTGGAACGCGGGCTGCGTCACCGGTAGCGCAGATAGAGCATCTGCTAGCTCTATCTGCGCTAGCACGATCACATTTCGACACTTGCGTTAATGCAGCCGTTTAACGCATGTGTTGAACGGGCTGCATTAACGCAATGGGAACCTAGCCTAAGAGCTATATGACCAAGCTGGACAGGGATGAAGGCTACTACAGATCAAGAATGGAAATATCGCCAGTGCAGACAGTGCAACTGCACTGGAGGTAGAGGGGCCCCTTGCAGGGCAGCTAATAATGAGGGCAATCTGGCTTGTCTCTCAGAGCCGAGGCTTGGGGGGCCCATGGCCAGATTACCCTCATCATGTGTGGAGGGCAGGGAGAGATCATGCAGCTCTGCTGCCTAGAAGAGGAAATGGCAGTGGAGCTGCAGGAATCCATCCTTTGCTTCCTGACGTCGCTTTCTCAGTGACACAGGCACATGTGGCTTGATGAAGTCAGTATGCAGCACACACCTGTGTCATTAAGAAAGTTGCCACTCATGACAATGCTGTGGGGGAACAGATGGAGAGGTGAGTGTTGTTTTTTCCCCAATACAATGGGGAGAGAATAATGACGGATTGTAGGGGAGAACAATGCTGGGTGTAGGGAGAGGACAATGATGGGAGTGGGGAGATGACAATAATGGATGTGGGAAAAAACAATGATGGGAGTAGGGGAAACAATGATAGTGTGGGGGAGAACAATGATGGATGTGGAGGAGAGGACAATAATGGTGGTGGGGAGAGGACCATGATGAGAGTGGGGAGAGGACAATGATGAGAGTGGGGAGAACAATGATGGATATAGGGGAGAGAAAATATGATGGGGTGGAGAGAAAAATGATGGGAGTTGGGAGAGGATAATGATGGGAGTGTGTAGGGGATAATGATGGATGTGGGGAGAGGACAATGATGGGAGTGAGGAGAGGACAATGATGGATGTGGGGGGAGAGGACAATGATGGATGTGGGGGGAGAGGACAATGATGGATGTGGGGGGAGAGGACAATGATGGTGGTGGGGGAGAGGACCATGATGGGGGTGGGGAGAACAATGATGAGAGAGGGGGAGAACAATGATGGATATAGGGGAGAGAACACTGATGGTGGTGGGGAGAGGAAAATGATGGGGTGGGGAGAGGATAATGATGGGAGTGGAGAGAGGATAATGATCGATGTGGGAAGAGGACAATGATGGGAGTGAGGAGAGGACAATGATGGATGCGAGGGATAGGACAATGATGCTGGTGGGAAAGAGGACAATGGTGGGGTGGGGTAGAGGACAATGATGGGGTGGAGGAGAGGACAATGATGGGAGTGTGGGAGAGGACAATGATGGAAGTGGGGTAGAGGACAATGTTGGGGTGGGGGAGAGGAAAATGATGGGGGTGGAAGACAGGACAAAGAGGGGAATGGGGAGAGGACAATGAGGGAGGATTGGGATGGGAGTAAGGAGAACTGATTTATGAACATGAGGAGGAGGAGGACGTTAGCTATGGATGAAAAATGAATTCGGTGATTTCAGTAGGGTGCTAAGTCTCTGATATCATTCTCCCCCATCCCACAATTCATTATGACTTCATAGACTTAAAATTTATTTGAGAATGGGAGAGGAGGGGGTAAGGTGCATAGGACACTTTGTAATGAATTGAAAGGGGGGAGAAGACTCTATCAAGGACTTGTAACTAAATGGGGGTGGCAGAAGATGTTAAGTTCTTGATCATTTCTTTTCCCAGCCCTCAAATTCATTATGATGCTAAAAACTGGGTGGCGACACAGGACAGAGACTAAGGCTACACACATTCGGGATTTGCAGCAGAAAATTCTGCTGTATATCATAATGTGTTGGCAGGAAAAACGCTGCTTAAAACACATTATTCATTTTTGCCACGCTTTTGTAACAAGGGTGACCGGGGGAATAGTTGTGGCTGAGGTTATTTAAAGGCACAGTACATGGATAGAGCCCACTGAGCTGCTACTGGCGGTCTTTAGCAACTCCACTTCCCGGGGACTTTATATACATATGCTCTTAGTGAGTCTTTATTTCAAAAACCTGACCTGCACATCCAAACATAGACTAAGTGTGAACAGGTGCTGAACCTAGAGTCGCCAACTCGTATATAGTTAAGTAAATAAGGCAGCACACTGCAGCGCTAAAACATGCAAACTTGAAAACACGAAATTTGAACTGCATTACTGCACTAGAAATATGAAAAATGAGAGCTTTTAGCGCATAAAAATGGCCAAGTTTATGTGTACCTGGTAGCCTCTTTACGGCATCTCTCTTATACCAGGTCCTACGCTTGCCTTACCTCGCTGAGAATAAACGTCTCCATCTGAATGGTGTTTTAATTACAGCAGGTCCAATACCCCTCCACAGAGAGAGAGAATTTTAGTCTAGTAAGAGGTTTTCACAGGTAAGGCAAGCGTAGGACCTGGTATAAGAGAGATGCCGTAAAGAGGCTACCAGGTACACTTAAACATGGCCATTTTTATGCGCTAAAAGCTCTCATTTTTCATATTTCTAGTGCAGTAATGCAGTTCAAATTTCGTGTTTTCAAGTTTGCATGTTTTAGCGCTGCAGTGTGCTGCCTTTTTTACTTTACTTAGTGAGTCTTTAACATACCTCGTTGGGTCCCTTATTAACCACACAATCTGTCTGAAGAAGGTCTTAAGAGACCGAAACATTACATTTTTTTCGGGATTGTGAAATTACAAATAAATTCTTCATTACATTTTTGAGTGCCAGATTTTGCATTTGTTCTTAATATAAGGGTTGGTAACCCTTCCCTGAGCACCTTATTCTGAAGGAGTGAACCTCTGGGAACTCTTTTTAGAGCCTCAAACTCGGCTGGGTATTTGGGCCGTATATAGAAAAAATTTGAACTTGGGGGCTGCATTCTTTGAAGGAAAAAGTGACGTTTTTGCCATTTTTTTTAAAGCTTGGGTCGTTATGGAGGTGGTGATAAATTGCACTCATATTGTAGCTATGTCCCCATATTCAGGTCCTCATATCGTAGTTATGTCCCCATATCCAGTTCCCCTTATTATAGATATGTCCCCATATTGTAGTTATGTCCCCATATCCAGGTCCTCATATTATAGTTATGTCCCCATATCCAGGTCCCCATATTGTAGTTATGTCCCCATATCCAGGTCCCCATATTGCAGTTATGTCCCCATGTCCAGATTCCCATATTGTAGTCATGTTCCCATATTGTAGTCATGTCCCCATATCCAGGTCCCCATATTGTAGTCATGTCCTCATCCAGTTTCTCATATTGTAGTTATGTGCCTAGGTTTGAGAGGAGGAAAATAGAAAACAAGTGAAGCAAAAACTGGTCAATTCTGTACTAATATCCCCATTTAAGTATATATATATGTCTCCATTCCAGGTATACATGGCCCCCTCATCCCATTTCCTTTATGCATGGCCCCCTCATCCTTATCCTGGTATGCATGGCCCGCTCATCACTATTCGGGTATGCATGGTGCCTATCCCCATCCCTATCCCTATCCTGGTATGTTTGCATCCATCCCCATCCTGGTATGCCTTGTCCCCTCATCCCCATCCTGGTATGCATGGCTCCCTATTCCCCATCCTGGTATAGATGGCCTCCTCATCTCCATCCTGGTATGAATGCCTCCATTATCCCCATTCTGGTATATATGGTCCCCCCCATCCTCATCCTGGTATGCATGGCCTCCTCATCTCTATCCTGGTATGCATGGCCTCCTCATCTCTATCCTGGTATGCATGGTCCACTCATCCCCATCCTGATATGCATGGCCTCCTCATCCCTATCCTGGTATGCATGGCACCCTCATCCCTATCATTGAATGCATTGCCCCCTCAGAGTACAATGCAACTCTCCCTCATAGAGAACAATGCAGCCCCCTGTGAGTATAATGCAACGCTCCCATCATAGAGTATAATGCAATGTCTCCTCATATAGTATAATGCAACGCCCCTTCATAAAGTTTAATGCAACGCTTCCCCTCAAAGAGTATAATATGGCCCCTCATAGAGTATAATACAACCTCTCACACACACACATACACAGTATAATGCAGTCTCCCCACACACATATACAGCATAATGCAGCCACCCCACACACACACAAAGTATAATGCAGGCCCCCACACTTACACAGTATAATGCAGCCCCTCACACACAGTATAAGGCAGCCCCTCATACACATATACACACACGCACTAATGCTGCCCCACTGTCCAGCAGCATTATACACACTATACTGCAGACACACACAATACTTACCTCTCCCCATTCCCCCGCTCCTCTGGCTTCTGCAGCGCTTCTCATCGGCTCCACTGCTGGCACTGCGTGACGCACGATGAAGTGAGGTTATCGTGCACCCACAGAGTCAGTAGCAGAGGAGGAATGATGGGAGAGGGAGCATCAGCTGATGCTCTCTCCTCCATCGCTGCTTTCAATTGTATCGGCATCTATGATGCCAGTAAGTTGAATGCGGGGGGGTAGGCAGTGCTACGTCGGGCCCCATAGCAGCTTGATCTGCCAGCCCCTTACATTGGCCCGGCATGCGGGCCACATGAAGCAGCATCAGGGGCCGCATGCAGTCCATGAGCCATGTGTTTCAGACCACTGTTCTAGACTTAATGAAAGCCATTCCAGTTGATGACCTGATGAATCTGCTTGAGACAATGGCAAGGTGTTATAAAACTGTCTTCAAAGTAAAAGGGGCTACTCTTAAGAAATTTGCGGTTGAACACTTATTCTGGTTTATTTTCCATGTTACTCTTTGTTTAAATTTGTTCCTTCGTAGTTTGCAGCCCTTAATCGGAATCTACAATGTGCAGATTCCAATTAGAGGAAGAAAAACAACTGCATGATCAGGTGTGTCAACATTTTCCAATGGAAATGTGTGTGTAATTCTTATGTATCCCATATCTATCTAACTAGAAATGCACAAATCAAATTGAAGCAAATTGAATTTGCAACAAAATGTTTTGCTATATTATTCACTTGAATCCAGCAATGGGTAGCAGGCCGATAGTCAATTTGCTGGATACATTTTAGGGGGAGAAAGCAGTTAAAAAAATGAAAAAAAAAATGTATACTCACTTTGCCCCTTATCTGTCTTGCCACTACAGCTTGGTCTTCCTTTGGCTGGTGCCATCTTCTCTTTAATCCTCACTTTTAGGGGCCTCTGGAAATTTTGTATCAATCAAAAAAATCCGGCACTCCAATTATCTGCAATTTAGATTTATTTTAAATACAATCCAAAATTTCATGAAATTTCGGTCAATAACTCAGACCTTCCTCAGACTAGGATTCAAAAAACAAACAAAACAAACAATCAAAATACAATAAGTACAAACAATGCCTTAAATTTGAGTCATAACATAACGTCCTGGCATTCACATAACACGTAACATCAGAAGGCTGTGTATATATGGATCATCAGAACTTTGTATCAGTTGTCTAGAGTATAAGCGCAAAAATTAATATCATCAAAATATGTCACAAAATTAGTAACATAAGAATGAACGACAGAACATTCAGAGATAAACAACTGGAAAAACAAGGTATAAATTCTGGTACATAGTAACAGACATCATTGCCATATAGGCTGTCATAAAGAAACATAGTGGAAGCAATGTAGACTAAGTCGTTGTAAGTCATAACAAGATCCCTTATGCATCACATGGGTTTATGGAGAAAAATAAAAATAAAAATAATGTCCAAAAATTCTGAAAGAGTAATGAAAAAGGGGTAAAAAAAGGGGGGCGGGGAAGAAAAGAAGGGGAACAATGGCGGTAAAAATGTACGCAAAAGTAAAAAAGTGGAGGCAAGGAAAAAACTATTAAACTGAGACTGTGTAAATCCCCAAAGTAGCTATAATAGAGGAGGCACCAAGTCAGAAAAGGGCAAACGGTATGCATAGAGAATACTGTTGTGATGCTTACCAGATTGCTGTAAAGAGAATAGAATCAGCTGTAGGCGGCACGTGGTGAAGGATAATCTCCTGTGGATAATGGCGCTAACACTTGCTAGCTAGTGGCGCTTTAAATAGTAACATTACATGTGGGGGAGTGTCAAGCATAGTCTGCACATTGTGCGCCTCTAGTGGCGGAAGTGACGCGTACGGGCGCGATATCCAGACGGTGGTGGTAGTGCGCATGTTACACTCAGTGTGTGACGTGGAGTGGAGCGCACCTGGAACGCAAACAGTCGTCCCTGTATAAGGACGTAAAGGACTTGTGCTGATGCTGTGAATGGGCGGTACTCTAGGTAGAGCGCATTGTTGTGGCTCACAGACGTTGCAGGGAGATAGTGCGCATGTCATATCCGTGAAGTACAAATAAAGGCTGCTAACACAAAAAGGAGATTAGTCTAGAAAAAAGACGACTGAGGGGCGATCTAATAACCATGTATAAGTACCGTATATACTCGAGTATAAGCCGACCCGAGTATAAGCCGACCCCCCTAATTTTGCCACAAAAAACTGGGAAAACTTATTGACTCGAGTATAAGCCTAGGGTGGAAATGCAGCATTTACCGGTGAATTTCAAAAATAAAAATAGATCATTACTTCCCCATAGCTGTGCCATATAGTGCTCTACACCGTTCATTATTTCCCCATAGCTGTGCCCCATAGCTGTGCCATATACGGTGCTCTGCACCGTTCATTGTGCCCCATTGCTGTGCCATATACAGTGCTCTGCACCGTTCATTGTGCCCCATAGCTGTGCCATATACAGTGCTCTGCACCGTTCATTGTGCCCCATTGCTGTGCCATATACGGTGCTCTGCACCGTTCATTGTGCCCCATTGCTGTGCCATATACAGTGCTCTGCACCGTTCATTGTGCCCCATATCTGTGCCCATATACGGTGCTCTGCTCCGTTCATTGTGCCCCATTGCTGTGCCATATACGGTGCTCTGCACCGTTCATTGTGCCCCATATCTGTGCCCATATACGGTGCTCTGCTCCGTTCATTGTGCCCCATTGCTGTGCCATATACGGTGCTCTGCACCGTTCATTGTGCCCCATTGCTGTGCCATATACGGTGCTCTGCACCGTTCATTGTGCCCCATATCTGTGCCCATATACGGTGCCCTGCACCGTTCATTGTGCCCCATTGCTGTGCCATATACGGTGCTCTGCACCGTTCATTGTGCCCCATTGCTGTGCCATATACGGTGCTCTGCACCGTTCATTGTGCCCCATTGCTGTGCCATATACGGTGCTCTGCACCGTTCATTGTGCCCCATTGCTGTGCCATATACGGTGCTCTGCACCGTTCATTGTGCCCCATAGAAATCTCTGCCGCCGCTGCTGCAATAAAAAAAAAAACCACATACTCACCTCCCTTGATTGCAGCTCCCGGCGTCTCGTTCCGGCGCCTCCATCTTCCCGGCGTCTCTGCTCTGACTGATCAGGCAGAGGGCGCCGCGCACACTGTATGCGTCATCGCGCCCTCTGCCTGAACAGTCAGAGCGCAGACGCCGGGAAGATGGAGGCGCCGGCCGGGAAGATGGAGCGGCGCCCGGCGGCTGGAACGAGGACAGGTGAATATGCTATACTTACCTAGTCCTGGCGATCCTCGCGCTGTCCCTCTGCTTGGTCTTCGGTGCCGCAGCTCTTCCTGTCAGCGGTCACCGGCACCGCTGATTAGAGGAATGAATAGGCGGCTCCGCCCCTATGGGAGGTGGAGCCGCTTATTCATATCTCTAATGAGCGGTCCCACGTGACCGCTGAAGAGGGGGAAGAAGCTGCAGCACAGAAGCCCGTGGGACGGCAGGGACAGCGCGAGGATCGCTGAGACTAGGTAAGTATACCTCAGCGCCCTCACCCGCCGACCCTGCCACCCACATTGACTCGAGTATAAGCCGAGAGGGGCACTTTCAGCCCAAAAATTTGGGCTGAAAATCTCGGCTTATACTCGAGTATATACGGTATATAAGGGGACAATACAAATATCTCGCTGAGGATCTGTTTATACCAAGGAAGGTGACGGGCACAAGGGGGCATTCTTTGCGTCTGGAGGAGAGAAGGTTTTTCCACCAACATAGAAGAGGATTCTTTACTGTTAGGGCAGTGAGAATCTGGAATTGCTTGCCTGAGGAGGTGGTGATGGCGAACTCAGTCGAGGGGTTCAAGAGAGGCCTGGATGTCTTCCTGGAGCAGAACAATATTGTATCATACAATTATTAGGTTCTGTAGAAGGACGTAGATCTGGGGATTTATTATGATGGAATATAGGCTGAACTGGATGGACAAATGTCTTTTTTCGGCCTTACTAACTATGTTACTATGTTACTATGAGATACGGTGATTAATGGTGTTAAATCGTCATGGTATAAAATATATAAGGAGATAGTGAAAGAATAAGTGAAATAAAAGGAGGAGTAAGAAAATAAGAAGAAGAATAAAATGGAGAGAAAGTTGGAGATGATAAGATGGAATAAAGCAAAGAATGATAATGAAACTGAGGAGAAGAAAATATAAGTAAAGGAGAGTCTTAATAAGATAATAAAAATAAGAAAGAAATAAAAAAAGGATTATAAAAATTAAAAATTAAAAATAAATGTAATGAAATAAAAATAGCAGAAATAGAAAAAAATAGAGAAAATAAAAAATAAAAAATATATAAAAAATAAAAAAATATGAAAAAATATTAATAAAAAAATAAATAAACAAAAATATGAAAAAATAAAAAATAAAAAATAATAAAAAATAAAAAATAAAAAATAAATAAAAAATAAAAAACTAAAAATAAAAATAAAATATAAAATTAAGATAAATCAAGAAAAAAAAGGGGAAAAAAATACAAAAAACGAGAGAAAACTCCATACCCTTTTGGTGAGATGATCAATTGTGGGGTTGTGAAAACTGTAAGAGAAGGAATACTGTTAGGAAAAAATAGACATCATGTTCAATCTTTAGATATTCGCAATATCATATTCCCTGTTTAGTCCTTTGGGTTCCATACTTTGGAAATTTTGTGTGAGGATTAGTCAGTACCATAGGCTCCACAGAGTGAAGATGGAAGAGAGGAAGGAGGGAGCCAGAGGAAGACTAGGAGGGCAGCTATGTAAGCACTCTATATGAAGGGCAAGTAGAGTATAATATTTTAATTTGAAATGGCTTTTCTCGGTAATTGGACACAATTGATCAGCATCAAATAAATTCGATCCAAATCAAGATTTCTTGCCGAATTTGAGTAAACTTTGTCAAATCTATCTATCTATCTATCTATCTATCTATCTATCTATTATCTATCTATCTATTCATCTATATCCCAGCTATCTCTGAATCTAATAACAGCAATAAACAGCATATATCTCTTGACATTGTCTACACATTGTATCTCGGTGTGGTCTGCTCTTTATCTTCTCCACTTAATCTTAATTCATATCGAGTCTCTTCCTGCTTAATTCATTGCATTTTGTCCTCTCCTCCTCCAGCACATTTGTCTTAATGACCTTCTATTATCAACATCTATAATCAGACAAGTCTTGTGCTTGAGAGCCAAGTTCAGAGGAGACTTCATTCAGAAGGAGAACCCCAAGGACACTTTTCACTCTCCATAAAGGATCTTCTACTCATAGTCCAGCTGCCATACTTTTCTATACACTTGTGTTATTAATGGCAAGCTTTTAATTAGAGAAAACTGGATGGATCACTTAACGCAAGTGACTAAGTCTCTGTTTCAAGAATAAAACATCAGCACATACAGTACAAGGCACCTTCACGAGATTTATGTATAGCCGGGCGCCTGTGCCAAGAGCCACCAGCTGCCAAGAAAAAAGTCATAAACATCATTCCTAGAATTATAATATGGCTAATGAGCTAATTGTATGGATTGCTTTTGACTGCTGGACTTCTATAGAGCATGATGATTTAGGTTTATTACTGACGGAAATATAGTTTATTCACTGTAGTAATCCGATTTTCTAACAGAAATAGACGCAGATGGAAAGATGAAACTTAATTTTCTGGTTGAACCCTTAATGACTTTATATATACAGTACATCAAAGTTTTGTCTTGATTTTTCCATTAAGACACCTGAAGATTAAAAAGTTATTAGAAAAAGGCAAGCGCATAACATATAAGTAAATACAGTACACTTACATATCATGGAATAAGGGTTAAGACCTTGGGGCACCAGAAAGGTAGGGGTACTGCCTTACCCTTTCCCTCTGATGAAGCCAATGTCACCCTATTCTTGACTCCTCTCCTATTTAAAGAGGACCTGTCACCAGGTCAAAGTGGCCAGTTTTTCCCTTATTTAATTTACGCTTTTCCCGGTTTGGTTTTTATTTTTTCCAATCCACCATAAAGTCCAAGAGATTTGAAGCTTTTTTTATTTAGTGCAATTTTTTATGATCTATACCAAGAGGGTAAAAACCCTTTCCCGACTCAATTTTTATTTTTTCATTTTTGTTTTTTTCCTTCCATTCTTTTCACAGCCATAACTATTTTTATATTTCCAACGATACAGCCGTATGAGGGCTTTGTATTTTGTGGGACAATTTGTATTATTGAATGACGACATAATGTACTGAAAAACAGGAAAGAAATTCCAACTGCGGTGAAATTGCACCAAAAACGAAATTCCACATTTGCATTTTGAGCTTTGTTTTAAAGCAAATTTGTCAGTTTGATTTTGCTATGGCATTGAAAGGTTGGCATTGTTACACTGATTACATTGGGGTGAAGAAATCCACCTTGTGGTTCTTGTGTAATCAGTGTTAGAAGTTTTCAGTTAATGAGATGTTCATGCTCTGGGGCGGAAAGTAGGCAGAGTCTCTCCTTGATAAGAGCCAACTCAGTGAGGACAACCAACTACACAGCATCTTGGGCTAGGCCACGTGAGGCCTCATCTCCAAGGACTTAGGAAAGCCTTGCATTGGAGACATCGGCATTCCCTAAGAGCTTCAAGATAGTGTTTCTGATTATTCAGGACTCATCCCAGCAAGGAACCTACTACTTCAGTCTCAGGATGTACCGGTACCATTTTGTATTTGAATATATTTGTGCATATATAAGTAGCCTTACAGAGGCCTAACTAGTTAAGAGAAAGGCCTGTTCTGTAAAAGACATTTCAAAAACTGCTCCAAATAAGTGATTATTACTAAAGTACTGGCACAACATTGTAATTTTATTGATTTATGCATAGAAAGGGTTAATTGCCTTGCATTTTGCCCTCATATAGCTGTTTATTCTGTTTATTTGTACCTGCGTATACTCTTAGTCGGTGTTCTTGAGAGGAACTGCTGTCATTATATTTGTACTTATACACTGTTTACCGGCCATCCTTTCCTTTGTTTTCATAAACTGGTTATTAAATATTTATATTATACTAGATGGTGGCCTGATTCTAACGCATCGGGTATTCTAGAATCTGTATGTGGTTTAATGATGAAGATTTAAGAATAATGCAATGAATACACAGGATTCAGCCGGCCGGGCGCAACCAATCAGCGAAGCGTGGTTCAAATCCCGTGCCAATTCGCGGCCGGACTGCGCCTGTCGCTGATTGATTGGTCACGCCCGGCCGGGCACGACCAATCAGTGAACACAGGGCCGGCTCCAGGTTTTTGAGGGCCCCAGGCAAAAGAGTCTCAGTGGGCCCCCCCTTTAACACATACCACAATTCATGATGCACAGATACAGCAGAGAAATATAGCACAGCCACGTAGCATACAGTATAACACAGCCCATGTAGTATATAACACAGCCCATGTAGTATATAACACAGCCCACGTAGCATATAGCACAGCCCACATAGCATATAACACAGCCCACGTAGTATATAGCACAGGCAAGTAGTATATAACACAGCCACGTAGTATATAACACAGAGACGTAGTATTTGCACAGCCACGTTGTATATTGCACAGCCACGTAGTATATAGCACAGCCCACGTAGTATATAACAGCCCACATAGCATATAGCACAGCCACGTAGCATATAGCACAGCCACGTAGTACATAGCACAGCCCACGTAGTATATAGCACAGCCACGTAGTATAGAGCACAGCCCATGTAGTATGTAACACAGCCCACATAGTATATAACACAGCTCACGCAGTATATAGCACAGCCCACACAGTATATAGCACAGCCCACATAGTATATAACACATCTCACGTAGTATATACCACAGCCCATGTAGTATATACCACAGCCCACATAGTATATAACACAGCCCACGTAGTATATAGCACAGCCCACATAGTATATAACACAGCCCACCCAGTATATAGCACAGCCCACATAGTATATAACACAGCCATGTAGCATATAGCAGTGTGGGCACCATATCACTTTTATTTTTAATTGTATTTTTTGGGGTGCAGTTGGGCCCAGATGGCTTTGTAAACTGTGGCCTCTGTTCACACAGGACACATTACAGTTAGCACAGGGCAGCCCGCCACAGGGCGTTACTAATAAGCTATGATCCAGATTCTTTGCATTCTCTGTGTGAACACTGCTGCAGATTATTTCTTTGCACTGGTGTGCCAAACGGCCAATCCCTGATTGTAGGCCAGAACAACAGAAACCCCCTATATGTGAACTCATTTTACAAACTAAACTCCCCAATTTATACCACTGAGTGGTGAAGAAACAATAAATTACTTTTTTACCACTAAAATGTGGTTTTAGCCCCAAGTTTATAATTTTTCTAAGGGCTAATAGGAATTTTTTATACAACAAACAGAGGTCCATTTTTTGCTGAGTGCCCCAATACCAAGTATATAAGGGGACAATACAAATATCTCGCTGAGGATCTGTTTATACCAAGGAAGGTGACGGGCACAAGGGGGCATTCTTTGCGTCTGGAGGAGAGAAGGTTTTTCCACCAACATAGAAGAGGATTCTTTACTGTTAGGGCAGTGAGAATCTGGAATTGCTTGCCTGAGGAGGTGGTGATGGCGAACTCAGTCGAGGGGTTCAAGAGAGGCCTGGATGTCTTCCTGGAGCAGAACAATATTGTATCATACAATTATTAGGTTCTGTAGAAGGACGTAGATCTGGGTATTTATTATGATGGAATATAGGCTGAACTGGATGGACAAATGTCTTTTTTCGGCCTTACTAACTATGTTACTATGTTACCTTCCATGTAATCGGGAAATATTTTTCACACGCAGTGCAATGATCAAAAGGCAAGGAGCACCAGATTTTACTGTTATGGTTTGTAGGTGCCATGACCCACTGGGAGAGCCCATGAGGTACCAGAACAGCAGAACCCCCCATAAGTGACCCCATTTTATGAACTACACCGTTCAATGAATTCATTTGGGGTACAGTGATCATATTGACACCTTGGGTGTGTCACTGAATTTTATACCATTCGGCAGTGAAAACAAAATAACTAAATTTTTACCTCCAAAATGTTGTTTTAACCAAAGATTTTACTTTTTCACCCAAGAAGTGAGTAAAATTGGCACCAAAATGTGTCCCACAATTTTTACTGAACGTGGCAATGCACCATGTACAGTACTACTTAACCATATGGAGAGACTCGGGAGGAACAGAGCGCTATTTGCCTATTCAAATGAATGGGTCTGTGCACATATCAGTGAGTTTCCACGGACCGTGTGTCTGTGGGCAAAAGACACTGACATGTCCGTTTCTTAATATCAGCACAGGCCACAAAACGTCCCGCACACGTGCATACGCATAACACACATGGATGAGATCCATGTGACATGCATCAGCAGCAGGGAAGAAGAGTTACAGTAAGCACTGTTCCCTGGCGCCGGGTGCTGAACATGGCTCTCATCATTCTCCCCTGCTCTGCCGATTATCGGCGCAAGCAGGGAAGAATGATGAGAGTTACATTTAAGAGATAAAAGAGACAGCAGGAGGTGGCTGATGAAACTCTTAGGCTGCTGTCACACTAGCAGTATTTGGTCAGTATTTTACATCAGTATTTGTAAGCCAAAACCAGGAGTGGAACAATTAGAGGAAAAGTGTAATAGAAACATATGCACCACTTCTGTATTTATCACCTACTCCTGGTTTTGGCTTACAAAAACTGACTTACTCCCATCAGCCTACCCCTGCTGCTGCTCATAACATTGACAGCTGGAGTGGATGATGGGGGTATTCATCAGCCGCCGCCTGCACTATAAAAAAAATGAAAAAAATGGCATGAGTTCCCCAGTATTTTCTATAACCAGTCAGTAAAACTCACAGCTGGGGGCTGCAACCCTCAGCTGTCAGCTTCAGCAAGGCTGGTTGTCAAGAATAGAGGGGTCGCCATGCTGTTTTTTTTTTTAATTATTTAAATAAATAATTTAAAAAAAATGATGTGGGGTTCCCCCCATTTTTGACAACCAGCCTTGCTGGTTTTAGGCTATGTGCACACGCTGCGGATTGATGTGTGGATTTTTCCACACTGTTTTTGCAAAACCCGCAGGTAAACCAAGCTGCGGATTACCAAGGCTGGTTGTCAAGAGTAGAGGGGTCCCCACGCTGTTTTTTTTAAATTATTTAAAAAAAAACGGTATGGGGTCCCCCCCCATTTTTGACAGCCAGCCTTGTTAAAGCACACAGCTGGGGGCTAATATTCTCAGGCTGGTAAGGTGTTTTATAAACACCTCTCCATTACTAACCCATGGGCTTAATGTCACCTGACAGTACAAAGGTGACATCAACCCCACAAATATGAACCCCACTTGCCACCACTACAGGGCAAGTGGGAAGAGTTGTGCAAAGCACCAGAATTAGCGCATCGAATAGATGTGCCTTTTCTGGGCAGCTGCGGGCTGCTATTTTTAAGCTGAGGGGTCAATATCCATGGCCCCTTACCAGCCTGAGAATACCAGCCCCCAGCTGTGTGCTTTAACAAGGCTGGCTGTCAAAAATGGGGGGGGACCCCATACCGTTTTTTTTTTAAATAATTTAAAAAAAACAGCGTGGGGACCCCTCTACTCTTGACAACCAGCCTTGGTAATCCGCAGCTTGGTTTACCTGCGGGTTTTGCAAAAACAGTGTGGAAAAATCCACACATCAATCCGCAGCGTGTGCACATAGCCTAAAACTGCTTTTCTCAACAACTACATTGCAACGATGAGGCATACAGGTAAGACTAGTTTTACCATTCTGTCCATAGTAATAGCTTAAATTCATCCAGGGAGTGACAGATTCCCTTTAACTCCTTCACGACATGTGCCGTACATGTACGACGCATGTTGTGTCTCTCCCTTTGGCCGGGGTTACACTTGCGAGTGCAATTGATGTGGGCTCCAGTGCTGAGTCCACATAACTCCCGGCACGTGTCGGCTGTTTTGAACAGCTGACATATGCCTCTAACAGCCACGAGTGGAATCACAATCCATCCACTGCTGTTAACTTGTTAAATGCCCCTGTCAATCTCTGACAGCAGCATTTAATCTGATGGTGCCGGCAGCGTGTCACTAATCCTGCTGATTGGCGCCTGTGTCACATGACTGCCTGTGTCACATGACCACGGGTTGCCGATGGGTTGGCATGACAACCCGGGGTCTGCAGAAAGACTCTTGTGGTTGTCGTTGCCAGATTGCTATGAGCATCGCCTGTGTGTAGAAGGATTAGCACAGCTTCTAGCCTCCCATGGAAACTACTGAAGCAAGTGAAAAGTGAAATAAAATGCTTTTAAAAACATTTAAAAAATGAAAAATGCACATATTTGGTAACACCTTGTTCAGAATCACCTGATTAAGCAAGATATAAAAAGAATTAATCCGATCGATAAACGGGATAGCAAAAAAAGTCCAGAAACGCCAAAATTATGTTTTTTTGGTCACCGCAACATTGCATTGAAATGCAATAACGGGTGACCAAAAGATCGTATCCACCCCAAAATGGTAAAAATGTCAGCTCGGCACGCAAAAAAATAAACCCTCACCCGGCCTCAGATCGTGAAAAATGGGGATGCTTCGGGTCTTGGAAAATGACGCATATTCTTTTAACAAAATTCTGTTTTTTTTTTCCACCATTTCAATAAAAAAGAACCTATACATGTTTGGTATCCATGAACTCATAATGACCTGGAGAATCATAATGGCAGGTCAGTTTTAGCATATGGTGAACATGGTAAAAAAAGAAATCTAAAATACAGTTGGGGAATTGCACTTTTTTTTGCAATTTTGCAGCATTTGGAATTTTTCCCCATTTTCCAATACATTATATGATAAAACCAATGGTTCAAAAGTACAACTCGTCTTGCAAAAAACAAGCCCTCACATGGCCATATTGATGGAAAACTAAAAAAGTTATGACTTTGGGAAAACGGGGAGCAAAAAACAGAAATGCAAAAACGAAAAAGGGCTGCAGCATGAAGGGGTTAAAATCTTCTAAAAAAATATCAAAGTTTGCAGTCCTACGTCCTACAGGTGGCAGATATACTAGAGGGGTCTAGTATGCTGCTCCCTGTAGGGTGAGGCTGAAAGTTATCACAAACCATTAAGCAAGCAAAACAAAACAGTTTTTTTTGCAAATGGATTCAAATGAATAGCCTTAGGTTATGATATAAGCACCCTGATGATCACCTTATTACCATATTGGGAATCTCAATTTTTTCTAAAATTCAAAGTGCAAGTGCGTATTAACCAATTTGGAAAATGGTAACGTTTTCCTAGCAGGATGACTACTTTAAAGTGCTAGTGCACATAGTTTATCCCAATTAAACTGACTGCTTCAGTTCCATCGGTTTCTCATTCCATTGCATTGACCGTATGGGTAGAATGATATGAATCTGTTTTACCTGTACAATGAATTCCTAAATAAAAAAACCTGTGAGGAGCTCCTGCCTTCAGCCCCAGTGATAAAAAGGCATAAGGATCATGAAAAGGGTGTTGAAGGGTAAGCAATCACCAGGCCCTTCTGTCCTGGATGACAAAACCCAGTGCCATAATGGCCTATTTTGATCATTGTGATGGAGCTTCTTGTGTGAACACTGCTCAATCATAAAGTAATGGATAAATTATTAGTATCACACAGAGTAGGGTTTTATAGCTGTTAGGATTCAGTGCAGGTAGCATGTGTGAATACTTCTGTGTAAGAAAAAACATTCTGGAATATAAGGGCAAAAACCTTCACCATTAAATCTGGTGACATCACACTGGAAAACAATAAATGGAGCCATTAGATCCACTGCTTTCTGCATGATGAGGTACCACGATTCCATTTCTTCACGGCAGCCAAATGTCAGATCTAAACCGCCTGACGTCATTGATTTCTCTCCCACAGTTACCCTCTGTGTCACCTTGTCTAAATAAATTCATTACATCTGATAGACGAACATGAATAATAAAGTTTCCTTGCCAAAAAGGAAAAGAAATGCGGAGAGGAAATAATGGCAGCCAGATCTTCTTCTCGCTGTGTAATATCGCCTGTCATCTCGAGCGCGGCCAGATGCTGCTGTATTTGTGTTTCACTCCCATCCTCGAGTTCTGATTGTGAGCGAGGAATTACAGGCAAGAGAGGATTGGGCCTGTCTGCTCACCTCAGCCCATCTCCGACAACTGACACTTCATCTGATGTTCACTGCCCCAAGTGGCACAGGATCCCCTGATACCACACACGTGTCCCGGGTTTTTAAATAGTTTCTTAGCTCCCAAGGTCTGGAGCTGACGTTGACGGCTTACTTCCAACGTTAGAAGGATGAAAAGCTTTCAGCATCCATCTTAAAAAAAGGATTTCCCTTTTTATCTCTGTTTTTTTGTGTGTTGTTCCAATTTTCTAGAAAAATTTCAAGGGTACCAACACTTTCGGCCATGACTGTATATATACACACATATATATACTGTATATATGTATTCATACATATATGTGTAATAATAATAATTTTATTTCTATAGTGTCAACATATTCCACAGCACTTTTCAAATTATATACCGTGTATATATATATATAATTGCCAGTTGGGACTTCCGGCACCGCGGCAGTGTCACTTGGCGCAGGCGCAGTTCGTGGACACAAGGCCTGCGTAAGTGACATTCACGTCTCTGCTATTCCCGCGCATGCACAGTAACAGCCACAACTGCGCTCTCTACCCATGCATGCGCGGTAACGACGCGGCTGTTACTGCTCCTGCGTGGGGACTAGCTGTGATGTCTATGTTTTACTTGTGCAGCCGCAGTAACAGCCTTACGGCCACGAACTGCGCCTGCGCAAGTGACAGATATGCTATTCCCAGTAACAGTAATAGCTGCGCAGTGTACCCGTGCATCGTTACTTACGATTTTTGATTACCTCACGCAGCACAAACTTCTCCACAGTCCCATACTGTGTATCAATTTTGTCTACTATCTGAGACACAAAAATACTGTCTACTACTGGTATGTACATAATTCATACCACTGAGGCACTGCTTCTGGATTTGCCATTTTAACTGGAATGAACAAAAAAATAACTAAAATATATGGCCTCATCACCATTACGGCACAAAGAAAGCCAGTACCACGCCAATATATACGTTATTTTTATTACCTCAGCGAGCAGCAAATTCAACACAGTCCCATACTGTATAACAATTGTGTCTACTGTTATGAACAGGTAATTCAGAACCACAATGGACCTTGAAGTTCAGAGCACAGAAAGTGACCTGACATTTACCAAAAACATAGGACGAGCTCTGAGACGTGGAAACTCTGCTGACCGCAATCCCTAATCCTATCACACCACACTAGAGGTAGCCGTGGATTGCGCCTAACGCTCCCTATGCAACTCGGCACAGCCTGAGAAACTAACTAGCCCTGAAGAAAGAAAAATAAGCCTACCTTGCCTCAGAGAAATTCCCCAAAGGAAAAGGCAGCCCCCCACATATAATGACTGTGAGTAAAGATGAAATACAAACACAGAGATGAAATAGATTTAGCAAAGTGAGGCCCGACTTACTGAATAGACCGAGGATAGGAAAGATAGCTTTGCGGTCAACACAAAACCCTACAAACAACCACGCAGAGGGGCAAAAAGACCCTCCGCACCGACTAACGGTACGGAGGTGCTCCCTCTGCGTCTCAGAGCTTCCAGCAAGCAAGAAAAACCAATATAGCAAGCTGGACAGAAAAAATAGCAAACAAAAGTAACACAAGCAGAACTTAGCTTATGCAGGATAGGAAGGCCACAGGAACGATCCAGGAGGAAGCAAGACCAATACTAGAACATTGACTGGAGGCCAGGATCAAAGCACCAGGTGGAGTTAAATAGAGCAGCACCTAACGACTTAACCTCATCACCTGAGGAAGGATACTCAGAAGCCGCAGTACCACTCTCATCCACCAAAGGAAGCTCATAGACAGAACCAGCCGAAGTACCACTCACGACCACAGGAGGGAGCTTGGCCACAGAATTCACAACAATACCCCCCCTTTGAGGAGGGGTCACCGAACCCTCACCAGAGCCCCCAGGCCGACCAGGATGAGCCACATGAAAGGCACGAACGAGATCGGCAGCATGGACATCAGAGGCAAAGACCCAGGAATTATCCTCCTGACCATAACCTTTCCACTTAACCAGATACTGGAGTTTCCGTCTCGAAACACGAGAATCCAAAATCTTCTCCACTATATACTCCAATTCCCCTTCAACCAAAACCGGAGCAGGAGGATCAATAGATGGAACCACAGGTGCCACGTATCTCCGCAACAATGACCTATGGAACACGTTATGGATGGAAAAAGAAGCCGGAAGAGTCAAACGAAAAGACACAGGATTAAGAACCTCAGAAATCCTATATGGACCAATGAAACGAGGCTTAAATTTAGGAGAGGAAACCTTAATAGGAATATTACGAGATGACAACCAAACCAAATCCCCAACACGAAGTCGGGGACCCACACAGCGCCTGCGGTTAGCGAAACGTTGAGCCTTCTCCTGGGACAAAGTCAAATTGTCCACTACATGAGTCCAAATCTTCTGCAACCTATCCACCACAGTATCCACACCAGGACAGTCCGAGGACTCAACCTGCCCTGAAGAGAAACGAGGGTGGAACCCAGAATTGCAGAAAAACGACGAAACCAAAGTAGCCGAGCTGGCCCGATTATTAAGGGCGAACTCGGCCAAAGGCAAAAAGGACACCCAATCATCCTGATAAGCAGAAACAAAACATCTCAGATATGTCTCCAAGGTCTGATTGGTTCGTTCAGTCTGGCCATTTGTCTGAGGATGGAAAGCCGAGGAAAAAGACAAATCAATGCCCATCCTAGCACAAAAGGCTCGCCAAAACCTCGAAACAAACTGGGAACCTCTGTCAGAAACGATGTTCTCTGGAATGCCATGTAAACGAACCACATGCTGGAAAAACAATGGCACCAAATCAGAGGAGGAAGGCAATTTAGACAAGGGCACCAAATGGACCATCTTAGAGAAGCGATCACAAACCACCCAAATGACCGACATTCTTTGAGAGACGGGGAGATCCGAAATAAAATCCATAGAGATATGTGTCCAAGGCCTCTTCGGGACCGGCAAGGGCAAAAGCAACCCACTGGCACGAGAACAGCAGGGCTTAGCCCGAGCACAAATCCCACAGGACTGCACAAAAGAACGCACATCCCGCGACAAAGACGGCCACCAAAAGGATCTAGCCACCAAATCTCTGGTACCAAAGATTCCAGGATGACCAGCTAACACTGAACAATGAACCTCAGAGATAACTTTATTCGTCCACCTATCAGGGACAAACAGTTTCTCCGCTGGGCAACGGTCAGGTCTATTAGCCTGAAATTTTTGCAGCACCCGCCGCAAATCAGGGGAGATGGCAGACAAAATTACCCCCTCTTTGAGAATACCCGCCGGCTCAGGCAAACCCGGAGAGTCGGGCACAAAACTCCTAGACAGGGCATCCGCCTTCACATTTTTAGAGCCCGGAAGGTACGAAACCACAAAGTCAAAACGGGAGAAAAACAGCGACCAACGAGCCTGTCTAGGATTCAACCGTTTGGCAGACTCGAGATAAGTCAAGTTTTTGTGATCAGTCAAGACCACCACGCGATGCTTATCTCCTTCAAGCCAATGACGCCACTCCTCGAATGCCCACTTCATGGCTAGCAACTCTCGATTGCCAACATCATAATTTCGCTCAGCAGGCGAAAATTTCCTGGAAAAGAAGGCGCATGGTTTCATCACCGAGCAATCAGAACTTCTCTGCGACAAAACAGCCCCTGCTCCAATTTCAGAAGCATCAACCTCGACCTGGAACGGAAGCGAAACATCTGGTTGGCACAACACAGGGGCAGAAGAAAAACGACGCTTCAACTCCTGAAAAGCTTCCACAGCAGCAGAAGACCAATTGACCACATCAGCACCCTTCTTGGTCAAATCAGTCAACGGTTTAGCAATACTAGAAAAATTATTGATGAAGCGACGATAAAAATTAGCAAAGCCCAGGAACTTCTGCAGACTCTTCAGGGATGTTGGCCGAGTCCAATCATAAATGGCCTGAACTTTAACAGGGTCCATCTCGATAGTAGAAGGAGATACAATGAACCCCAAAAATGAAACCTTCTGAACACCAAAGAGACTCTTTGACCCCTTCACAAACAAAGAATTAGCACGCAGGACCTGGAACACCATTCTGACCTGCTTCACATGAGACTCCCAATCATCCGAGAAGACCAAAATATCATCCAAGTATACAATCAGGAATTTATCCAGGTACTCTCGGAAGATGTCATGCATAAAGGACTGAAACACTGATGGAGCATTAGATAGCCCGAATGGCATAACCAGGTACTCAAAATGGCCTTCGGGCGTATTAAATGCTGTTTTCCATTCATCGCCCCGTTTAATACGCACAAGATTATACGCACCACGAAGATCTATCTTGGTGAACCAACTAGCCCCCTTAATCCGAGCAAACAAATCAGACAGCAGCGGCAAGGGGTACTGAAATTTGACCGTAATTTTATTTAGAAGGCGGTAATCAATACAAGGTCTCAGCGAACCATCCTTCTTGGCCACAAAAAAGAACCCCGCTCCCAATGGCGACGATGACGGGCGAATATGACCCTTCTCCAAAGACTCCTTCACGTAACTCCGCATAGCGGCGTGCTCAGGTACAGATAAATTAAACAGTCGACCCTTAGGAAACTTACTACCAGGAATCAAATCGATAGCACAATCACAATCCCTATGCGGAGGTAGGGCATTGGACTTGGGCTCATCGAATACATCCCGGTAATCAGACAAGAACTCTGGGACCTCAGAAGGGGTGGATGATGAGATAGACAGAAATGGAACATCACCATGTACCCCCTGACAACCCCAGCTGGACACAGACATTGATTTCCAATCTAATACTGGGTTATGGACTTGTAGCCATGGCAACCCCAACACGACCACATCATGCAGATTATGCAACACCAGAAAGCGAATATCCTCCTGGTGCGCAGGAGCCATGCACATGGTCAGCTGGGTCCAATACTGAGGCTTATTCTTGGCCAAAGGCGTAGCATCAATTCCTCTCAATGGAATAAGACACTGTAAGGGCTGTTGTGAATTCTGTGGCTGAATTCACTCCTGTGGTCACAAGTGGTACTGCAGCTTCTGAGCTTCCTCCCTCAGGTGTTCTGGTGAGCTCGTTGGCTGCTTTGTTATTTAACTCCACCTGATTCTGTCTTCCTTGCTCCTTGTCAATGTTCCAGTGTTGGATCTGAGCTTCTGGATCTTTCCTGTGGCCTGCTGCTCTGCTTAGATAAGTGCTTCTTTGCTTTTGTTGCTACTTTTTCTGTCCAGCTTGTTAATTCGTTTTGCTGGAAGCTCTGAGACGCAAAGGGTGTACCGCCGTGCCGTTAGTTCGGCACGGTGGGTCTTTTTGCCCCCTTTGCGTGGTTTTTTGCTTTAGGGTTTTTTGTAGACTGCAAAGTTCTCTTTGCTATCCTCGCTCTATCTAGAATATCGGGCCTCACTTTGCTGAATCTATTTCATCCCTACGTTTGTCTTTTCATCTTGCTAACAGTCATTATATGTGGGGGGCTGCCTTTTCCTTTGGGGTATTTCTCTGAGGCAAGTCAGGCTTGTTTTTCTATCTTCAGGCTAGTCAGCTCCTCAGGCTGTGCCGAGTTGCATAGGTAGTGTCAGGCGCAATCCACAGCTGCCTTTAGTTGTGTTTAGGATAGGTTCAGGTATTGCGGTCTACAGAGATTCCACGTCTCAGAGCTCGTTCTATTGTTTTTTGGGTTATTGTCAGATCACTGTATGTGCTCTGATTGCTGGCACACTGTGTCACTGGATTGCCTACATAACAAAGGGCTCCAAGACAAACCAACAGCGCCTAGCAAACTCCAAGTCCATCAAATTCAGGGCAGCGCCTGAATCCACAAATGCCATGACAGAATAGGAAGACAAAGAGCAGATCAAAGTAACGGACAAAAGAAATTTCGACTGTACCGTACCAATGGTGGCGGACCTAGCGAACCGCTTAGTGCGCTTAGGACAATCGGAGATAGCATGAGTGGAATCACCACAGTAGAAACACAGCCCATTCTGACATCTGTGTTCTTGCCTTTCAGCTCTGGTCAAAGTCCTATCGCACTGCATAGGCTCAGGTTTATGCTCAGATAATACCGCCAAATGGTGCACAGATTTACGCTCACGCAAGCGTCGACCGATCTGAATGGCCAAAGACACAGACTCATTGAGACCAGCAGGCATAGGAAATCCCACCATGACATCCTTAAGGGCTTCAGAGAGACCCTTTCTGAAATTAGCTGCCAGCGCACATTCATTCCATTGAGTGAGCACGGACCACTTTCTAAACTTCTGACAATAAATCTCTATCTCATCCTGACCCTGACACAGAGCCAGCAATTTTTTCTCTGCCTGATCCACTGAGCGCCAGAAAAAACGCATCAATATTACATAATGCAGGATCTCCTGGCGCAAGGGAAAATGCCCAGTCTTGAGGGTCGCCACGTAATAAAGAAATAATGATCTTAACTTGTTGAACTGGGTCACCAGAGGAGCGGGGTTTCAAAGCCAGAAATAGTTTACAATTATTTTTAAAATTCAAAAATTTAGCTCTATCTCCAGAAAATAACTCAGGAATAGGAATTTTAGGTTCTAACATAGGATTCTGAACCACTAAATCTTGAATGTTCTGTACTCTTATAGTGAGATTATCCATCAAAGAGGACAGACCCTGAATGTCCATGTCCACACCTGTGTTCTGAACCACCCTGATGTAAAGGGGAAAAGAAAGACAGAACACAGTGCAAAGAAAAAAAAAATGGTCTCAGAACTTCTCTTTTCCCTCTATTGAGAAGCATTAGTACTTTTGGCCTCCAGTACTGTTATGAACAGGTAATTCAGAACCACAATGGACCTTGAAGTTCAGAGCACACAAAGTGACCTGACATTTACCAAAAACATAGGACGAGCTCTGAGACGTGGAAACTCTGCTGACCGCAATCCCTAATCCTATCACACCACACTAGAGGTAGCCGTGGATTGCGCCTAACGCTCCCTATGCAACTCGGCACAGCCTGAGAAACTAACTAGCCCTGAAGAAAGAAAAATTAGCCTACCTTGTCTCAGAGAAATTCCCCAAAGGAAAAGGCAGCCCCCCACATATAATGACTGTGAGTAAAGATGAAATACAAACACAGAGATGAAATAGATTTAGCAAAATGAGGCCCCACTTACTGAATAGACCGAGGATAGGAAAGATAGCTTTGCGGTCAACACAAAACCCTACAAACAACCACGCAGAGGGGCAAAAAGACCCTCCGCACCGACTAACGGTACGGAGGTGCTCCCTCTGCGTCTCAGAGCTTCCAGCAAGCAAGAAAAACCAATATAGCAAGCTGGACAGAAAAAATAGCAAACAAAAGTAACACAAGCAGAACTTAGCTTATGCAGGATAGAAAGGCCACAGGAACGATCCAGGAAGAAGCAAGACCAATACTAGAACATTGACTGGAGGCCAGGATCAAAGCACCAGGTGGAGTTAAATAGAGCAGCACCTAACGACTTAACCTCATCACCTGAGGAAGGATACTCAGAAGCCGCAGTACCACTCTCATCCACCAAAGGAAGCTCATAGACAGAACCAGCCGAAGTACCACTCACGACCACAGGAGGGAGCTTGGCCACAGAATTCACAACAGTCTTCTATCTGAGACACACAAGTACCCTCTTCTACTGTTTGCTCCTGTCAGCACCACTAAGCATACACAGATGTTAATGTCACTGCACTCCCGATGAGATAGCATCAGGCCTATTTCTAGTATATATATATATATATATATATATATATATATATATATATATAGGTGCTTCTCGCAAAATTAGAATATCATCAAAAAGTTAATTTATTTCAGTTCTTCAATACAAAAAGTGAGACTCATATATTATATAGAGTCATTACAAGCAGAGTGATCTATTTCAATTGTTTATTTCTGTTAATGTTGATGATTATGGCTTACAGCCAATGAAAACCCAAAAGTCATTATCTTCGTAAATTAGAATAATTAACAAAAAACACCTGCAAAGGCTTCCTAAGCATTTAAAAGGGTCCCTTAGTCTGTTTCAGTAGTTCCACAATCAAGGGGAAGACTGCTGACTTGACAGATGTCCAGAAGGAATTTGCACATTCAACGAGGGGGGTAACCCACAAAAGGTCATTGCTTAAAAAAGCTGGCTGTTCACAGAGTGCTGTATCCAAACATATTAATGGAGAGTTCAATGGAAGTAAAAAGTGTAGTTGAAAAAGGTGCACAAGCAACCGAGATAACCGCAGCCTTGAAAGGATTAAGAAAAGGCCATTCAAAAATTTGGGGGAGATTCACAAGGAGTGCACTGCTGCTGGAGTCATTGCTTCAAGAGCCACCACACACAGACGTATCCAGGACATGAGCTACAAGTGTCGCATTACTTGTGCCTCTCATGAAAAATAGACAACACCAGAAGCATCTTACCTGGGCCAAGGAGAGAAAGAACTGGACTGTTGCTCAGTGGTCCAAGGTGTTGTCTTCAGATTAAAGCAAATGTTGTATTTCATTTGGAAATCAAGCTCCCAGAGTCTGGAGGAAGAGAGGAGAGGCCACAATCCAAGCTGCTTGAAGGTTCCACAATCAGTGATGGTTTGGGGGAGCCATGTCATCTGCTGGTGTAGGTCCACTGTGTTTTATCAAGACCAAAGTCAGCACAGCCATTTACCAGGAAATTTTAGAGCACTTCATGCTTCCCTCTGCCGACAAGCTTTTTGGGGATGGAAATTTCATTCTCCAGCACAGAGGCGTAGCTAGAGCTTTTGCCGCCCGGGGCTGTTCCCGAGTTTGGCGCCCCCCCCCCCCCCCCCGGCTCAATACACACAAAGGTTACCAAAAACGGTTTTCCTGTTTTGTAGAACTTAAACTGGGCCTAATGGTGTCACCCCCACATGCCACACCTGTGACTTAATACCACCACACCATGACCAGGCCACATAGTGACCGAATAATACTACATACAAGGGACAAATACCACAACACCATTTCCAGACCACATATTACCACCACATAGTGACTGAATACTACAATACTGATCAGTAATAAAAAAAAAACCACAATACTATCACCATAAGTGCCAGTATTCACAGGAGATCTGTACTTAGTATGCAGTGTCTGTGTAGAGGTAATACAGAGATCACTGGTGACATTATACACAGGACCTCTATATAGTATACAGTGTATAGTCTCAGTGTATAGGTAACACTGACTCACCAGTGACGTCTCTAGGTGAAGTCCTTCATCTTTCATCCAGCACAGACCGCCATCATTCCTTCCAGCCAGGACTCGTTTCTGCAGGAAATAACACAGTTATCTCGAGCTCCGCTTGCAGAACACATTACTTAATTTTTCACAACTTCTACATTACATCACATGAAGAAAAAAAGGTGATATAGTGTCACTCTGCACAGTAACAGGACCGCCCCCCCATTTAAAACAGTATACTCAAAAAATAAAATAAATACATCACTGCAGTAATAATATCCCTTAATTAGCCCCTATGGTAATAATATTCCCCACCCTGGCCCCGTTTCTCATTCCTGGCTCCAGCCATATGTTCTCGCATCCTGCCCTCATGAGTATCCATTCTACCCCATATGATCTCCACATCCTGCCCCACCAGCCTCCATCGTATCCGTCCTGCCCCATGATCCAATCCTGCCCCGTGTCTCCAATCATGCCCCGTATCTACATTCTGCCCATGCCTCAAGTCCTGCCCCCAGTGTGTCCAGCATATTACCCCCATGTTGTCCAGCAATCTGCCCCAGTGTGTCCAGCATATTACCCCCATGTTGTCCAGCAATCTGCCCCAGTGTGTCCAGCGTATTACCCCCAGTGTGTCCAGCAATCTGCCCCAGTATGTCCAGCACTGCCCCCAGTGTGTCCAGCAATCTGCCCCAGTGTCCAGCCTTTCCCCAGTGTGTCCAGCAGTCTGCCCCAGTGTGTCCAGCATATTACCCCCAGTGTCCAGCATTGCCCCAGTGTGTCCAGCATATTACCCCCAGTGTGTCCAGCAATCTGCCCCAGTGTCCAGCATTGCCCCAGTGTGTCCAGAAGTCTGCCCCAGGGTCTCCAGCATTGCCTCAATGTGTCCAGAAATCTGCCCCAGGGTCTCCTGTATTGCCCCAGTGTGTCCAGCATTCTGCCCCATGGTCTCCAGTATTGCCCCGGTGTATCCAGCAATCTGCCCCATGGTCTCCTGTATTGCCCCAGTGTGTCCAGCATTCTGCCCCATGGTCTCCAGTATTGCCCCGGTGTGTCCAGCAATCTGCCCCATGGTCTCCAGTATTGCCCCAGTATGTCCAGAAGTCTGCCCAGGGTCTCCAGCATTGCCTCAATGTGTCCTGAAATCTGCCCCATGGTCTCCAGTATTCAGTGTGTCCAGCAATCTGCCCCATAGTCTCCTGTATTGCCCCAGTGTGTCCAGCATTCTGCCCCATGGTCTCCAGTATTTCCCCAGTGTGTCCAGCATTCTGCCCCATGGTCTCCAGTATTGCCCCAGTGTGTCCAGCAATCTGCCCCATGGTCTCCAGTATTGCCCCAGTGTGTCCAGCAATCTGCCCCATGGTCTCCTGTATTGCCCCAGTGTGTCCAGCAATCTGCCCCATGGTCTCCTGTATTGCCCCAGTGTGTCCAGCATTCTGCCACATGGTCTCCTGTATTGCCCCAGTGTGTCCAGCAATCTGCCCCATGGTCTTCAGTATTGCCCCAGTGTGTCCAGCAATCTGCCCCATAGTCTCCTGTATTGCCCCAGTGTGTCCAGCAATCTGCCCCATGGTCTCATGTATTGCCCCAGTGTGTCCAGCAATCTGCCCCATGGTCTCATGTATTGCCCCAGTGTGTCCAGCAATCTGCCCCATGGTCTCCAGTATTGCCCCAGTGTGTCCAGCATTGCCCCAGCCCCAGACAGTCAGACATAAAGAAAAAAAAAAAAAAGTAAAATCCTCACCTCTCCCGTTCCTAGCGCAGGTCCGGTGCAGTCAGCGTCTCTCCGGCTCTGCGACGCTCAGGACAGAGAGGCAGAGCGGCGCGCACAGTAGTGACGTCATCGCGCCCTCTGCTCTGAGACGTCGCAGAGTCAGAGGACGCTGCAGCTGCCGGCGCCGCAGGAACCAGGAGAGGTGAGTATAGAGCGGGGGGCGGGGTCCGGTGGTGGGGGGAGCTGGCCCTGGTCGTGGCGGCGGACGGCGCCGCCCGAAGATTTAAAGGGGCGTCTTTTTTTTTTTTTTTTTCTTCTCCTGCAGCGCCGGCCGCCCCCCGCATTGTGCCGCCCGGGGCGGACCGCCCCCCCCCGCACTCCCCTTCCTACGCCACTGCTCCAGCAGGACTTGGCACCTGTCCACACTGCCAAAAGTACCAATACCTGGTTTATAAACAACAGTATCACTGTGCTTGATTGGCCAGCAAACTCGCCTGACCTTAACCCCATAGAGAATCTATGGGGTATTGTAAAGAGGAAGATGAGACACCAGACCCAACAATGCAGAGGAGCTGAAGGCTGCTATCAAACCAACCTGGGCTTCCATAACACCTCAGCAGTGCCACAGACTGATCACCTCCATGCCACGCCGCATTGATGCAGTAATTGATGCAAAAGGAGCCCTGGCCAAGTATTGAGTGCATTTACCGAACATACATTTCAGTAGACCAACATTTTGGATTTTAAAATCATTTTTCAAGCTGGTGTTATAAAATATTCTAATTTATATATTTTATTTTTTTTGGGGGGGAGGGGGCCACATTCATCGTCACTAGCTAGTGTGTTATTGTATATTACGCCTTGAGGCCTTAAATCGCTTTTCTATTATCCACAGTACAATGGTTCAATAAACAATTTGAAAAATAAAAATGCACAATTTTTATTGGGGATGAGCTCCTATACTGTCGACAGGTTATCTTTAAATGTTAAATCAGAACATGTCGCTGTAAATTTACCATTCGTGGATAATAAATATTTTAGCATATCCAAACAATACCTTGGGTGAAGGGATGAACGGCTTAATGTAAACCACTTTCAATGCCTAATAGCTGCAGAGATTTAAATAAGCGATCACTTAATCTGCTACCGTCAGCTTTACTTGCCTTGTCATTATTGGCTTTTATATACTTTTGGCTTGTTTTATTGCCATTGATTTGCTATGTTTAGTTATTGCCTTTGATGTTCTAATGTACTGTATTTAGAAATTTACTTATATTAATGGATACTTGTTCACGCTACTAATTCTTCAAATTGTCATCATCGTTTACACATGGTTTCTTTCTGAATAAATTGCACACACCAATTGCTATATGAAATTAACCCCTTCATGACCGGAGTTTTTTTTTTTCCGTTTTTCGCTCCCCTCCTTCCCAGAGACATAACTCTTTCATTTTTCCGTCAATATGGCCACCATGTGAGGGCTTATTTTTTACAGGACGAGTTGTACTTTTGAACGACACCATTGGTTTTAGCATGTCGTGTACTCAAACACGGGAAAAAAATTCCAAGTGCGTTGAAATTGCACAAAAGTGCAATCCCACACTGGTTTTTTGTTTGGCTTTCTTGCTAGGATCACTAAATTCTAAAACTGACCAGCCATTATGATTCTCCAGATCGTTACAAGTTCATAGACACCAAACAAGTTTGCAAAAAAAAAAAAAATGTGCGCAATTTTCTGAGACCCGTAGCGTCTCCATTTTTCGTGATCTGGGGTTAGGTGAGGGCTTATTGTTTGCATGCCGAGCTGACGTTTTTATTGATACAATTTGATAGTTTTACATTTTTTTCATACTTTTAACCCCTTTACCCCCAAGGGTGGTTTGCACGTTAATGACCAGGCCAATTTTTACAATTCTGACCACTGTCCCTTTATGAGGTTATAACTCCGAAACGCTTCAACGGATCTTAGCGATTCTGAGATTGTTTTCTTGTAACATATTGTACTTCATGATAGTGCTAAAATTTCTTCGATATAACTTGCGTTTATTTGTGAAAAAAACGGAAATTTGGCGAAAATTTTGAAAATTTCACAATTTTCCAACTTTGAATTTTTATTCTGTTAAACCAGAGAGTTATGTGACACAATATAGTTAATAAATAACATTTCCCACATGTCTACTTTACATCAGCACAATTTTTGAAACAAACTTTTTTTTTTCAAGGAAGTTATAAGGGTTAAAATTTGACCAGCAATTTCTCATTTTTACAACCAAATTTACAAAACCATTTTTTTTAGGGACCACCTCACATTTGAAGTCATTTTGAAGGGTCTATATGGCAGAAAATACCCAAAAGCGACACCATTCTAAAAACTGCACCCCTCAAGGTGCTCAAAACCACATTCAAGAAGTTTATTAACCCTTCAGGTGATTCACAGCAGCAGAAGCAACATGGAAGGAAAAAATTAACATTTTACTTTTTAGTCACAAAAATGATCTTTCAGCAATAATCTTTTTAATTTCCCAAGGGTAAAAAGAGAAAATGGACCTCAAAAGTTGTTGTCCAATTTATCCTGAGTACGCTGATACCCCACATGTGAGGGGGAACCACTTTTTGGGCGCATGGCAGGGCTCAGAAGGAAAGGAGCGCCGTTTGACTTTTTCAAGCTAAATTTGGCTGGAATTGAGATCGGACGCCATGTCGCGTTTGGCGACCCCCTGATGTGCCTAAACAGTGGAAACCCCCCACAAGTGACCCTATTTTGGAAACTAGACCCCCTAAGGAACTTATCTAGATGTGTCATGAGCACTTTTATCCCCCAAGTGCTTCACGAAAGTTTATAACGCCCGGGCGTGAAAAAAAAAAATCCTATTTTTTCCACAAACATGATCGTTTAGTCCCCAATTTTTTATTTTCTCAAGGGTAAAAGGAGAAATTGGACCCCAAAAGTTGTTGTCCAATTTGTCCTGAGTACGCTGATACCCCATATGTGGGGGGGACCACTGTTTGGGCGCATGGCAGGGCTCAGAAGGAAAGGAGCGCCGTTTGACTTTTTCAAGCTAAATTTGGCTGGAATTGAGATCGGACGCCATGTCACGTTTGGCGACCCCCTGATGTGCCTAAGCAGTGGAAACCTCCCACAAATGACCCCATTTTGGAAACTAGACCCCCTAAGGAACTTATCTAGATGTGTCATGAGCACTTTTATCCCCCAAGTGCTTCACGAAAGTTTATAACGCCCGGGCGTGAAAAAAAAAAATCCTATTTTTTCCACAAACATGATCGTTTAGTCCCCAATTTTTTATTTTCTCAAGGGTAAAAGGAGAAATTGGACACCAAAAGTTGTTGTCCAATTTGTCCTGAGTACGCTGATACCCCATATGTGGGGGGGACCACTGTTTGGGCGCATGGCAGGGCTCAGAAGGAAAGGAGCGCCGTTTGACTTTTTCAAGCTAAATTTGGCTGGAATTGAGATCGGACGCCATGTCGCGTTTGGCGACCCCCTGATGTGCCTAAACAGTGGAAACCCCCCACAAATGACCCCATTTTGGAAACTAGACCCCCTAAGGAACTTATCTAGATGTGTCATGAGCACTTTTATCCCCCAAGTGCTTCACGAAAGTTTATAACGCCCGGGCGTGAAAAAAAAATTCCTATTTTTTCCACAAACATGATCGTTTAGTCCCCAATTTTTTATTTTCTCAAGGGTAAAAGGAGAAATTGGACCCCAAAAGTTGTTGTCCAATTTGTCCTGAGTACGCTGATACCCCATATGTGGGGGGGGACCACTGTTTGGGCGCATGGCAGGGCTCAGAAGGAAAGGAGCGCCGTTTGACTTTTTCAAGCTAAATTTGGCTGGAATTGAGATCGGACGCCATGTCGCGTTTGGCGACCCCCTGATGTGCCTAAACAGTGGAAACCCCCCACAAGTGACCCCATTTTGGAAACTAGACCCCCTAAGGAACTTATCTAGATGTGTCATGAGCACTTTTATCCCCCAAGTGCTTCACGAAAGTTTATAACGCCCGGGCGTGAAAAAAAAAATTCCTATTTTTTCCACAAACATGATCGTTTAGTCCCCAATTTTTTATTTTCTCAAGGGTAAAAGGAGAAATTGGACCCCAAAAGTTGTTGTCCAATTTGTCCTGAGTACGCTGATACCCCATATGTGGGGGGGGACCACTGTTTGGGCGCATGGCAGGGCTCAGAAGGAAAGGAGCGCCGTTTGACTTTTTCAAGCTATATTTGGCTGGAATTGAGATCGGACGCCATGTCGCGTTTGGCGACCCCCTGATGTGCCTAAACAGTGGAAACCCCCCACAAATGACCCCATTTTGGAAACTAGACCCCCTAAGGAACTTATCTAGGTGTGTCATGAGCACTTTTATCCCCCAAGTGCTTCACGAAAGTTTATAACGCCCGGGCGTGAAAAAAAAAATTCCTATTTTTTCCACAAACATGATCGTTTAGTCCCCAATTTTTTATTTTCTCAAGGGTAAAAGGAGAAATTGGACCCCAAAAGTTGTTGTCCAATTTGTCCTGAGTACGCTGATACCCCATATGTGGGGGGGGACCACTGTTTGGGCGCATGGCAGGGCTCAGAAGGAAAGGAGCGCCGTTTGACTTTTTCAAGCTAACTTTGGCTGGAATTGAGATCGGACGCCATGTCGCGTTTGGCGACCCCCTGATGTGCCTAAACAGTGGAAACCCCCCACAAGTGACCCCATTTTGGAAACTAGACCCCCTAAGGAACTTATCTAGATGTGTCATGAGCACTTTTATCCCCCAAGTGCTTCACGAAAGTTTATAACGCCCGGGCGTGAAAAAAAAAATTCCTATTTTTTTCCACAAACATGATCGTTTAGTCCCCAATTTTTTATTTTCTCAAGGGTAAAAGGAGAAATTGGACCCCAAAAGTTGTTGTCCAATTTGTCCTGAGTACGCTGATACCCCATATTTGGGGGGAACCACTGTTTGGGCGCATGGCAGGGCTCAGAAGGAAAGGAGCGCCGTTTGACTTTTTCAAGCTAACTTTGGCTGGAATTGAGATCGGACGCCATGTCGCGTTTGGAGAGCCCATGATGTGCCTAAACAGTGGAAACCCCCCACAAGTGACCCCATTTTGGAAACTAGACCCTCTAAGGAACTTATCTAGTTGTGTGGTGAGAATTTTGAACCCCCACGTGCTTCACTAAAGTATATAATGCCCAGGCGTGAAAATAAAAAATCCTATTTTTTCCTACAAAAATGATATTTTAGTCCCCAATTTTTAATTTTCCCAAGGGTACCAGGAGAAATTGGACCCCAAAAGTTGTTGTCCAATTTGTCCTGAGTACGCTGATACCCCATATGTGGGGAGGAACTACTGTTTGGGCACACGTTGGGGCTCGAAAGGGAAGTAGTGACGTTTTGGAATGCAGACTTTGATGGAATGTTCTGCTGGCATCATGTTCCATTTGCAGAGCCCCTGATGTGACTAAACAGTAGAAACCCCCCACAAGTGACCCCATTTTCGAAACTGTACCCCCTAAGGAACTTATCTAGTTGTGTGGTGAGAATTTTGAACCCCCACGTGCTTCACTAAAGTTTATAATGCCCAGGTGTGAAAATAAAAAATCCTATTTTTTCCCACAAAAATGATATTTTAGTCCCCAATTTTTAATTTTCCCAAGGGTACCAGGAGAAATTGGACCCCAAAAGTTGTTGTCCAATTTGTCCTGAGTACGCTGATACCCCATATGTGGGGAGGAACTACTGTTTGGGCACACGTTGGGGCTCGAAAGGGAAGTAGTGACGTTTTGGAATGCAGACTTTGATGGAATGTTCTGCTGGCATCATGTTCCATTTGCAGAGCCCCTGATGTGACTAAACAGTAGAAACCCCCCACAAGTGACCCCATTTTGGAAACTGTACCCCCTAAGGAACTTATCTAGGTGTTTGGTGAGAAATTTGAACCCCCACGTGCTTCACTAAAGTTTATAATGCCCAGGCGTGAAAATAAAAAATCCTATTTTTTCCCACAAAAATGATATTTTAGTCCCCAATTTTTAATTTTCCCAAAGGTAACAGGAGAAATTGGACATCAAAAGTTGTTGTCCAAATTGTCCTGATTACGCTGGTACGCCATATGTGGGAAAAAACTGTTTAGGCACACGTTGGGGCTCGAAAGGGAAGTTGTGACGTTTTGGAATGCAGAAATTGTCTGCGGTCGTCATGTTCCGTTTGCAGAGCCCCTGATGTGCCTAAACAGTAAAAAAAAAACACAAGTGACATCATTTTGGAACCTAGACCCCCCCCAAGGAACTTATCTAGATGTGCCCCCTTTTTGGAACTAATGTACGCTTTCTTGTAAAGTAAATTAGTAGTGCATGGAGGTGTGGTACAATCTGAAGCAATCCTTCATACACAGGCCAGGTTTTTCGGGGCAGGTGTCGCATTGATAAATGGTGTCCTTGCGTATTCCCCTTTTGTAACACACTCGGCACCTTTTTTGCGGCTTACCTTTTCTGCCGGTTGGCGGGACCACCCCCGGAAAATGCTGGCCTGGTACGATACGAGCACCTTCAGTTCCGGAAGTACTGGGGCCCTCTCCTTCCGGAGTACCAAATATCAGGGCCTTAACCACTACCTCCTGGAACTGAAGGTACGACGTATCGGTGTGGCGTGCACATCGTAACAGCAGGAAAGCGTTGAGCATTGCCATTTGTACGATGTGGACGGCCAACTTTTTGTACCACACCTTGGCCTTTCTCAAAGCACTGTATGGTTGGAGGAGTTGATCAGAGAGATCAACCCCCCCCATGCTTTTGTTGTAGCCCAGTACACAGTCCGGTTTGCAGACCTGTGTAGAGGTACCCCGTACAGTGCTGAGGGCTCTGCCATCACCATGTATGGTGGTCAAGAGAAGGACATCCCTCTTGTCCTTGTACTTGACCACCAGCAGGTGGTCGCTACATTGGGCCTTGCTCTCACCTTTTCTGAGCATCTGCCGAAGTAGCGTCTTTGGGAGGCCTCTCTGATTTTTGCGCACAGTACCGCAGGCTGCGGTACCTCGCGCAGAGAGGGATTTGTAGAGTGGGATGCTGGTATAAAAGTTATCAGTATAGAGGTGATAACCTTTATCCAGCAGTGGGTGCACCAAATCCCACACGATCTTCCCACTCACTCCCAGGACAGGAGGACACTCAGGGGGTTCAATCCTGCTGTCCTTCCCTTCATACACTCTAAACCTGTGGATGTACCCTGAGGCACTCTCACACAGCTTGTAGAGTTTGATTCCGTACCTGGCCCTTTTGTTGGGCAGGTATTGACGGAATCCGAGCCGCCCCTTAAAATGGACCAAGGACTCATCCACGCAGATGTCCCTTTTGGGCACGTACACTTCAGAAAACTTTTTGTTGAAGTGTTCGATGACCGGCCGAACTTTGAACAGACGGTCAAAGTTGGGGTCATCTCGTGCGGGACACTGTGCATTATCGGAATAATGCAGGAATTTATGGATGGCCTCAAAATGTCTCCGAACCATGGCCATTCGGAATACTGGAGTGTTATATAAAACATCTACACTCCAATATTGCCGCATTTCTGGCTTCTTCACGATCCCCATGTGGAGGACCAGGCCCCAAAACTGCATCATTTCAACTGCGTCTACAGGAGACCAGTTGGAAAATGATGTACCGGGGTTTTGCTCCAAAAATTGACGAGCATACAAATTAGTTTGCTCCACCATGAGGTTAATAAAATCCTCAGAGAAAAAGACTTTGAAAAAGTCTGTTTCTGTGAGGCCCGTGGTGTCAAACTTGATTCCTGATTCTGCCACAAAATCAGGAATCAGTGGCTCGTAATTTTCGGGGGGCGAGGTCCATGTGGGTTCCGCAGTGGGGAGCGCTGGTTCAGGAGTGGTGGGGGCTGCCTCATCTTCTGTCCTGGGGCGTCTGCGTGGTGGTTCCGCAGGACCCGAGGAGGAAGAGGAGGAGGAGGAGGAGGAAGAGGATGAAGAATCAGAAAAGTGAAGAAAAGTGGGATCCTCTCCCTCGCTATCAGTGTCGGAGGCAAGGAAAGCATATGCCTCCTCCAATGAATAGCGCTGTTGGGACGAACGGGACGAGCGGGACATTTTTGTGTGAATATGGTGATTGGGTGCACTTTATTGATAACTGTATGTGTATGTGTGGGGGGATAGTGATTTGTGCAAACTTATCTGAAAAGAAAATGCTAAAAGGAGAAGAAAAACCTGTAAAAAAAAAAAAAAAGGCAGGCACAAACTCTGATAAGAGAACTGCGTCACTTATCAAAGTTTGGCGGCTGCGGGATGTGTGTACGGAGGTTGCGCAAAAAGGCTGAAGGGAAAAAAGCGAGCGCGAGAGTTGATCGGTGAACTGCGTCACCAATCAACGCTCGGCGGCTGTTAAATGGGCGCACGGAAGGAGGTGCAAAGGGGGGTAAAAAGAGGGGGAAGGGAGATGGGGGTGGAAGTGGGGATTGGGCAGGGATCAGTGATCAAAACGTACGGTTGTAGTCAGGTGGCGCAAAAGGGGGGTGAAAAAAAAAAAAAGGAAAACGGCAGGCACAAACTCTGATAAGTGAACTGCGTCACTTATCAAACTTTGGCGGCTGCGGAATGTGTGTACGGAGTTGGCGCAACGGGGGTGAGGGAAAAAAAGCGAGCGCGAGCGTTGATCGGTGAACTGCGTCACCAATCAACGTTCGGCGGCTGTTAAATGGGTGCACGGAAGGAGGTGCAAAGGGGGGTAAAAAGAGGGGGAAGGGAGATGGGGGTGGAAGTGGGGATTGGGCAGGGATCAGTGATCAAAACGTACGGTTGTAGTCAGGTGGCGCAAAAGGGGGGTGAAAAAAAAAAAAAGGAAAATGGCAGGCACAAACTCTGATAAGTGAACTGCGTCACTTATCAAACTTTGGCGGCTGCGGAATGTGTGTACGGAGTTGGCGCAACGGGGGTGAGGGAAAAAAAGCGAGCGCGAGCGTTGATCGGTGAACTGCGTCACCAATCAACGTTCGGCGGCTGTTAAATGGGCGCACGGAAGGAGGTGCAAAGGGGGGTAAAAAGAGGGGGAAGGGAGATGGGGGTGGAAGTGGGGATTGGGCAGGGATCAGTGATCAAAACGTACGGTTGTAGTCAGGTGGCGCAAAAGGGGGGTGAAAAAAAAAAAAAGGAAAACGGCAGGCACAAACTCTGATAAGTGAACTGCGTCACTTATCAAACTTTGGCGGCTGCGGAATGTGTGTACGGAGTTGGCGCAACGGGGGTGAGGGAAAAAAAGCGAGCGCGAGCGTTGATCGGTGAACTGCGTCACCAATCAACGTTCGGCGGCTGTTAAATGGGCGCACGGAAGGAGGTGCAAAGGGGGGTAAAAAGAGGGGGAAGGGAGATGGGGGTGGAAGTGGGGATTGGGCAGGGATCAGTGATCAAAACGTACGGTTGTAGTCAGGTGGCGCAAAAGGGGGGTGAAAAAAAAAAAAAGGAAAACGGCAGGCACAAACTCTGATAAGTGAACTGCGTCACTTATCAAACTTTGGCGGCTGCGGAATGTGTGTACGGAGTTGGCGCAACGGGGGTGAGGGAAAAAAAGCGAGCGCGAGCGTTGATCGGTGAACTACGTCACCAATCAACGTTCGGCGGCTGTTAAATGGGCGCACGGAAGGAGGTGCAAAGGGGGGTAAAAAGAGGGGGAAGGGAGATGGGGGTGGAAGTGGGGATTGGGCAGGGATCAGTGATCAAAACGTACGGTTGTAGTCAGGTGGCGCAACAGGGGGGTGAAAAAAAAAAAAAGGAAAACGGCAGGCACAAACTCTGATAAGTGAACTGCGTCACTTATCAAACTTTGGCGGCTGCGGAATGTGTGTACGGAGTTGGCGCAACGGGGGCGAGGGAAAAAAAGCGAGCGCGAGCGTTGATCGGTGAACTGCGTCACCAATCAACGCTCGGCGGCTACTAAATGTGCGCACGGAGGCGGCACAAATGGGGGTGGAGGGGGTAAAAAGAGGGGGAAGGGGGGATTGGGGTGGATGAACGGGGATTGGGGTGGATGAACGGGGATTGGGGTGGATGAACGGGGATTGGGGTGGATGAACGGGGATTGGGCAGGGATCAGGGATAAAACTTACGTTTAGTTGTCTTCTTTCTTTAGCAGGGATTGTGGTGCTACAGGCTGCTGTGGCACCACAATACCCAGCACGGCAGGGAGATCCAGGCACAAAATCCAGCAGGGAGATCCAGCAGTATGACCGCTCTGTAGGAATCCTCAGCTAGAATGAGGACCCTGCAGAGCGGTCATACACAGGTCAGGCAGGTGACACAGACAGGTCACAGAGCGGTCATGCTGCTGCTGTGACCTATCATTGGTGGGATCGACCATAACATCGATCCCACCAATCAGAGCTTTCCTGGTGACCTGGCTGTGACCTGCCTAGGATCGGATCTGTTCGCGCCATCCTAGGCAGGTCACAGCCAGGTCACCTGCAGGGCACAGAGCGGTCACAGCGTGATCGCCGCTGCGCCCTGTGATTGGCGCGATCGACGATGACATCGATCGCGCCAATCGGCTCCTGCAGGCCCTGCTGGGCCTGCACTGTGTCCTATCCTAGGATCGGTGCTATTAGAGCACCGATCCACGCAGGTTCCGGCAGGGCACAGCGCGGTAATACCGCGCGGTGCCCTGCGATTGGCGCGATCGATGCGATCGGCGATCGCGCCAATCCGGGGTGTTCTTGCCGGTGCCTGGCGTTGCCAGGCACCGGACCTAGGATCGAGTACATCGGTACTCGATCCTAGCCTGTGACCTCATTGTTTCAGCCGCTCCGATTGGCTGAAACAATGAGAATGGCTGTGATTGGCTGTTCAGAATTGAACAGCCAATCACAGCGATCGAGAGGGCGGGTGGGCGGCGACAATGCCCTGGATGCCGAGGCCATCTCCCCCCAGGTGAGATGGCGTCGGAATTTTAATGCGATCACCGCGACTTAAGTCGCGGTATCGCATTAAAGGGCAGGACGTACTATCCCGTCAAGGGTCAGATAGGCCCAGGGCACCTCGACGGGATAGTACGTCCAAGGTCACAGAGGGGTTAATCACATTTTTTTTAACTTTTGGCATGCTTCAATAGATAGCCTCCATAGGAGGCTAGAAGCTGCCATAACTTGGTCGGCTCTGCTACATAGAGGTGATGCTCAGATCGCCCCTATGTAGCAGAATGAGGTGCTCATAGGGTGGCGCTCATAGCAATCCGGCATCAACAACATTAGAGGTCTCAAGGAGACCTCTGGTTGTCATGCCGACGCACCGCTGATCCCCGATCACGTGACTGGGTCAGCGGTGCACATATTTCAGGCCCAATGGCCGGAAGCACCATTTAAATGCCGCTGCCAGAGTTTGACAGCGGCATTTAACTAGTTAATAGGCGCAGGCGGATAACGATCCTGCCCCCGCGCCTATTGCGGGCAAATGTCAGCTGTTGAAATCAGCTGACATGTAGCGGCTTTGAGGTGGGCTCACTGGACAGTGGTTTCATCACCCAGACTCTTCCAGTAAGTATACAAGCTGCCTCTTAAACTAACAGATGATGGCACGCATGGGTGTCATCCTTATTTGTCAGAATAGAACATTTTTATTAGAGCGCACGTCCCCCCAACATGTTTCACCACAGATGTGACGTCTTCAGGGGATGAGATAGCATTGTATATGTAAATATTCACATACTGTAAATCTCCTGAGCCCAGCTAGTAGCCATATACAGTATACTAATGAGCCAAAGCATGGTGAATAACACTGATCATCTTGTAACAATGGCACCTGTCATGGGTTGAGAGATATTAGGCAGCAAGTGAACAGTTAGTTCTTGATGAGTTGGAAGAGTAAAAATGTCAAAGTGTAAATATTTGAAAGATTTGACAATGGTTAAATTATGATGAATAATAACTTTCCCTGATCCAGTGCCGGCCAATCCGTCTGTACGCTGCCTGAGTATTCATGTAGTTGGTCTCTTCTGCTTGTTAGATTAAACCTACTGACATACTACATTGCTCAGTTTTGCTATATGGTTACCAGTGTTGCTTAGTGTCTAGGTCTTCACTGGTCCGTGTTACAATGCAGACGAGTACTATTCTGTACTTTGTCACCACTCTACTCTGCTATATTGCTTGTAGTTCTTCAGCCCTGTGACAAAAACATATCTGCTACATCAATGAACTATGTTACATTCCCAGCTCTGCTACAGCTTTGGGCTCTGCTATGTCGATAGACAGTTATGCATATGATTGTAATGACTGTCTGAGGTCACATTCTCAAAAGGCTACCTCAGACTTGGCACAAGCCACTCTATCTGGCAGATTCCTGAGAAATGCCGATACTCTTTAACCTCTGTACAGGGATCTTGTTTTACAACAGGTCCCAGTGGTATGCTGCCTACAGAAGGGCTGCTGTCCAGAGGCAGGAATGGTCGCCAAGCAGGGTTAGAGCCGAGAGGTCACGTCAAGGACAAAATCAGGAACTGAAAGAATAGTTAACATAAGCTGAGGTCAAAACAGCAAAACATTAAAACCAAACAGGAGCAAAAGACACACTCCTAGCCAGGCAAACACAAAGTCACATATGTAATTTGACTTCCTGACTTCAACTTTAGGCTATGTGCACACGTTGCAGATTATTTGCGGTTTTTTAGCGTTTTTGCGCTATAAAAACGCTATAAAACCGCAAATAATCTGCATACATTAAGCATCCTATCATTTTTAATGAAATCCGCAACTTCTGTGCACATGATGTGCGTTTTTTCCGCATGAAAAATGCATTGCGGAAAAATAATGAACCTGCTCATTAATTTTGCGTTTTTTTTCGCGGTTTTCCCACTGTCTAATGCATTGGGAAATGTCCGGGAAAAAAACGTGCAAAAACCGCATCAAAACCGCGCAAAAAAACACGCAAAAAAACGCATGAGGATTTCATGCGGAAATCTGGCAGAAATGTCCGGATTTTCACAGGAATTTTCTGCATGAATTCCTGAACGTGTGCACATAGCCTATTGTGCTGGTAAAGCTGAGCTGTTTATTCAAGAGTGGATTGTGTGTTCATGAGGGAAGGCAAGGGGAAAAGGTGTCTTATAAGTTTAAGAAAAAGCATATTTCTATAATTTATCATATTATCATTTTATACAGTATATATACATATTATCATATTATACAGTATATGACAAAGCTTATATTCTATTATCCTTTTGATTTAACATTTGTGGAAAGCACTGGTTCCAATTGATAAGCTGTGAGTTAAGAATACATGGCAGAATATTGTGCAGAAACAGTACTGTTATTACTGTTTACATGATCTGGCATTTGGAAAATACAGTAATTTTATTGCTGTGCTGAGATTTATCTGAATAAATCAATTTAAGGAATAAACTCCAATATGTAATCAGAAGACAGGGCCAGACTGGCCTTCTGGCAATTCTGGCAAATGCGAGGAGGGCCTGTCTGGTTGTGGGCCACCTTTTCTGCTACTTAACAGAATCAGTGTCCTCAAGACGCCCATACTATTAACAGTTGTGACGGAGCACAAAGTCACTGGCTTCGTTACTTACCCCAGCAGGCCGTGGGCGTCCTCTCTGTCTGCGGACTGCTTGAGACAAGCACCAAGAAGAGGACGTCAGTGGTGCAATGATGTTAATGATGTTAATGCATCACGCCGCCAGCATCCACTGTGAAAATGGATAAAAGAGGAGACAGACGCAGCGTAGGATGAGGAGTGTGGACTAGGTGAGTATAGGGATTTTTTTTATTTTTGGAGATCTGTGGGGTACCATCACACTACTGTGAGTTGGACCGTCATACTATATAAAGGGGTGTGGGGTGGACCACCATACTATATAGCATACTGTTGGGGGAACCATCATACTACTGTGCATAAGGGGATATTGGGGGGACCATCATACTATATGGTGAAATGTGAGGTGGACAGTCATACTATATAGGGGGCTATGAGGAGAACTATCATACTATATGGGGCGCTGTTGGGGGTACCATTATACTATATAGAGGCTGTGAGGTGTACCATCATAAAATATAAGGAGCTGTGGGGTGGACCATTATACTATATGAAAGTGTTGGGGGACCATCATACTATTTAGGGAGTTGTTGGAGGGACCATCATGCTATATGGGGGGCTGTGAGGTGGATCATCATGCTATATAGGGAGCTGTGATGTAGACTATCATACTATATACGGGGCTGTGGAGGAACCGTTATACAGTTGGAGCTATGAGGGCTCTTCATAGTGTATGGGGGATCTATCATACTGTGTGGGGTGGCTGCGGGGGACCATCTTACTGTGTAATGTGGTTGTGGTGGACATTATACTATGTGGAGATCTATGGGTTACATTATACCATGTTGGAGGTTTTGATGACCATCATACTGTATGGGATGGTTATTGAGGACATTATATTGTATGGGGTCATCATACTGTGTATGTGTAGATTTGGTGGACATCACACTTTAAATAGGGGCCTGTAGTGGACATCATACTGTGTGTGGGTCTATGGTGCCTCTCATACTGTATATTAGGGGCTGTTGTGGATACCATACTGTATGGGAGGCTGTGGTGACAATCTTACTGTGTGGGGTGCTGTGGGGGATCATACTTAGTGTAAGGTTTGTGGGGCAATCATACACTGTGGGGTCATATTTTGTCATAGAGAGTGATGTCACTTAGGGGCAAAATAACTGTCTAAGTGCTGCTATACATTTCCTTCTCCGTTTCTAAAAAAGTTGGGAAATATGCTCTTCTTTGACTGTAACATGATAGGAGTTTTTCTATGGGACGCCAGATATTTCTATGTACTCTCCTGCTCAGTAGCATTATTTATATACAGAGGCACTGAGATATAGTTAAATTAGTGATAAATGTACAATTGGTGTAGAAAAGTTGAACTTGATGGCCCCAGGTCTTTTTTCAACCTATGTAACTATGTACTAAGAGGGTCATTACCATAAGGAGGCACAATGGGGGGATTGTAATCATTTTAGGGGAAGCAAGGAGTCATTATTACTAATATAAGAAAGCACAGGGGATATTTAACGAGGTACAGGGTCCTTATTATCAGAGGTCAAGGGGAAGAATTATTAACCCCTTTACCCCCAAGGGTGGTTTGCACGTTAATGACCGGGCCAATTTTTACAATTCTGACCACTGTCCCTTTATGAGGTTATAACTCTGGAACGCTTCAACGGATCCCAGTGAATCTGACATTGTTTTCTCGTGACATATTGTACTTCATGACAATGGTAAAAATTCTTTGATAGTACCTGCGTTTATTTGTGAAAAAAACGGAAATTTGGCGAAAATTATGAAAATTTCACAATTTTCCAACTTTGAATTTTTATGCAATTAAATCACAGAGATATGTCACACAAAATACTTAATAAGTAACATTTCCCACATGTCTACTTTACATCAGCACAATTTTGGAACCAACATTTTTTTTTGTTAGGGAGTTATAAGGGTGAAAAGTTGACCAGCAATTTCTCATTTCTACAACACCATTTTTTTTTAGGGACCACATCTCATTTGAAGTCATTTTGAGGGGTCTATATGATAGAAAATACCCAAGTGTGACACCATTCTAAAAACTACACCCCTCAAGGTGCTTAAAACCACATTCAAGAAGTTTATTAACCCTTCTGGTGCTTCACAGGAATTTTTTGAATGTTTAAATAAAAATGAACATTTAACTTTTTTTCACAAAAAATTTAATTCAGCTCCAATTTGTTTTATTTTACCAAGGGTAACAGGAGAAAATGGACCGCAATCATTGTTGTACAATTTGTCCTGAGTACGCCAATACCCCACATGTGGGGGTAAACCACTGTTTGGGCGCATGGCACAGCTCGGAAGCGAAGGAGCGCCATTTGACTTTTCAATGCAAAATTGACTGGAATTGAGATGGGACGCCATGTTTCGTTTGGAGAGCCCCTGATGTGCCTAAACATTGAAACCCCCCACAAGTGACACCATTTTGGAAAGTAGACCCCCTAAGGAACTTATCTAGAGTGTGGTGAGCTCTTTCACCCACCAAGTGCTTCACAGAAGTTTATAATGTAGAACCGTAAAAATAAAAAATCATATTTTTTCACAAAAATTATCTTTTCGCCCCCAATTTTTTATTTTTCCAAGGGTAAGAGAAGAAATTGGACCCCAATAGTTGTTGTACAATTTGTCCTGAGTAAGCTGATATCCCATATGTGGGGGTAAACCACTGTTTGGGCGGATGGGAGAGCTCGGAAGGGAAGGAGCGCCGTTTGACTTTTCAATGCAAAATTGACAGGAATTGAGATGGGATGCCATGTTGCGTTTGGAAAGCCACTGATGTGCCTAAACATTGAAACCCCCCACAAGTGACACCATTTTGGAAAGTAGACCCCCTAAGGAACTTATCTAGAGGTGTGGTGAGCACTTTGACCCACCCAGTGCTTCACAGAAGTTTATAATGCAGAACCGTAAAAATAAAAAAATCATATTTTTTCACAAAAATTATCTTTTCGCCCCCAATTTTTTATTTTTCCAAGGGTAAGAGAAGAAATTGGACCCCAAAAGTTGTTGTACAATTTGTCCTGAGTGCGCTGATACCCCATATGTGGGGGTAAACCACTGTTTGGGCGGATGGGAGAGCTCGGAAAGGAAGGAGCGCCGTTTGACTTTTCAATGCAAAATTGACAGGAATTGAGATGAGACGCCATGTTGCGTTTGCAGAGCCCCTAATGTACCTAAATAGTAGAAACCACTCACAAGTGACACCATTTTGGAAAGTAGACCCCCTAAGGAACTTATCTAGATGTGTGGTGAGCGCTTTGACCCACCAAGGGCTTCACAGAGGTTTATAATGGAGAGCCGTAAAAATAAAACAAAAATTTTTTCCCACAAAAATTATTTTTTAGCCCCCAGTTTTGTATTTTCCCGAGGGTAACAGGAGAAATTGGACCCAAAAATGTGTTGTCCAATTTGTCCTAAGTGCGCTGATACCCCATATGTGGGGGGAAACCACTGTTTGGGCGCATGGGAGGGCTCGGAAGGGAAGGAGTGCCATTTGAATGCAGACTTAGATGGAATGGTCTGCAGGCGTCACATTGCGTTTGCAGAGCCCCTAATGTACCTAAACAGTAGAAACCCCCCACAAGTGACACCATTTTGGAAAGTAGACCCCCTAAGGAACTTATCTAGATGTGTGGTGAGCGCTTTGACCCACCAAGGGCTTCACAGAGGTTTATAATGGAGAGCCGTAAAAATAAAACAAAATTTTTTTCCCACAAAAATTATTTTTTAGCCCCCAGTTTTGTATTTTCCCGAGGGTAACAGGAGAAATTGGACCCAAAAATGTGTTGTCCAATTTGTCCTGAGTGCGCTGATACCCCATATGTGGGGGGAAACCACTGTTTGGGCGCATGGGAGGGCTCAGAAGGGAAGGAGTGCCATTTGAATGCAGACTTAGATGGAATGGTCTGCAGGCGTCACATTGCGTTTGCAGAGCCCCTAATGTACCTAAACAGTAGAAACCCCCCACAAGTGACACCATTTTGGAAAGTAGACCCCCTAAGGAACTTATCTAGATGTGTGGTGAGCGCTTTGACCCACCAAGGGCTTCACAGAGGTTTATAATGGAGAGCCGTAAAAATAAAACAAAATTTTTTTCCCACAAAAATTATTTTTTAGCCCCCAGTTTTGTATTTTCCCGAGGGTAACAGGAGAAATTGGACCCAAAAATGTGTTGTCCAATTTGTCCTGAGTGCGCTGATACCCCATATGTGGGGGGAAACCACTGTTTGGGCGCATGGGAGGGCTCGGAAGGGAAGGAGTGCCATTTGAATGCAGACTTAGATGGAATGGTCTGCAGGCGTCACATTGCGTTTGCAGAGCCCCTAATGTACCTAAACAGTAGAAACCCCCCACAAGTGACCCCATATTGGAAACTAGACCCCCCCGGGAACTTATCTAGATGTGTTGTGAGAACTTTGAACCCCAAGTGTTTCACTACAGTTTATAACGCAGAGCCGTAATAATAAAAAATCTTTTTTTTCCCACAAAAATTATTTTTTAGCCCCCAGTTTTGTATTTTCCCAAGGGTAACAGGAGAAATTGGACCCCAACAGTTGTTGTCCTATTTGTCCTGAGTACGCTGATACCCCATATGTTGGGGTAAACCCCTGTTTGGGCACACGGGTGAGCTCGGAAGGAAAGAAGCACTGTTTTACTTTTTCAACGCAGAATTGGCTGGAATTGAGATCGGACGCCATGTCGCTTTTGGAGAGCCCCTGATGTGCCTAAACAGTGGAAACCCCCCAATTATAACTGAAACCCTAATCCAAACACTCCCCTAACCCTAATTCCAACGGTAACCCTAACCACACCTCTAACCCTGACACACCCCTAACCCTAATCCCAACCCTATTCCCAACTGTAAATGTAATCTAAACCCTAACTGTAACTTTAGCCCCAACCCTAACTGTAGCCCTAACCCTAGCCCTAACCCTAGCCCTAACCCTAACCCTAGCCCCAACCCTAACCCTAGCCCTAGCCCTAACCCTAGCCCTAACCCTAGCCCTAACCCTAGCCCTAACCCTAGCCCTAACCCTAACCCTAGCCCTAACCCTAGCCCTAACCCTAACCCTAGCCCTAACCCTAACCCTAGCCCTAACCCTAGCCCTAACCCTAGCCCTAGCCCTAGCCCTAACCCTAGCCCTAACCCTAGCCCTAACCCTAACACTAGCCCTAACCCTAGCCCTAACCCTAGCCCTAACCCTAGCCCTAATGGGAAAACGGAAATAAATACATTTTTTTATTTTTCCCTAACTAAGGGGGTGATGAAGGGGGGTTTGATTTACTTTTATAGCGGGTTTTTTAGCGGATTTTTATGATTGGCAGCCGTCACACACTGAAAGACGCTTTTTATTGCAAAAAATATTTTTTGCGTTACCACATTTTGAGAGCTATAATTTTTCCATATTTTGGTCCACACAGTCATGTGAGGTCTTGTTTTTTGCGCGACGAGTTGACGTTTTTATTGGTAACATTTTCGGGCACGTAACATTTTTTGATCGCTTTTTATTCCGATTTTTGTGAGACAGAATGACCAAAAACCAGCTATTCATGAATTTCTTTTGGGGGAGGCGTTTATACCGTTCCGCGTTTGGTAAAATTGATAAAGCAGTTTTATTCTTCGGGTCAGTACGATTACAGCGACATCTCATTTATATCATTTTTTTATGTTTTGGCGCTTTTATACGATAAAAACTATTTTATAGAAAAAATAATTATTTTGGCATCGCTTTATTCTCAGGACTATAACTTTTTCATTTTTTTGCTGATGATGCTGTATGGTGGCTCGTTTTTTGCGGGACAAGATGACGCTTTCAGCGGTACCATGGTTATTTATATCTGTCTTTTTGATCACGTGTTATTCCACTTTTTGTTCGGCGGTATGATAATAAAGCGTCGTTTTTTGCCTCGTTTTTTTTTTTTTTTTCTTACGGTGTTTACTGAAGGGGTTAACTAGTGTGCCAGTTTTATAGGGCGAGTCGATACGGACGCGGCGATACTAAATATGTGTACTTTTATTGTTTTTTTTTTTTTTATTTAGATGAAGAAATGTATTTATGGGAATATTTTTTTTTTTTTTCATTATTTAGGAATATTTTTTTTTAATTTTTTTTACACATTTGGAAATTTTTTTTTTTACTTTTTTACTTTGTCCCAGGGGGGGACATCACAGATCAGTGATCTGACAGTTTGCACAGCACTCTGTCAGATCACTGATCTGACATGCAGCAGTGCAGGCTTCACAGTGCCTGCTCTGAGCAGGCTCTGTGAAGCCACCTCCCTCCCTGCAGGACCCGGATCCGCGGCCATCTTGGATCCGGGACCTGGAGCAGGGAGGGAGGGCGGCAAGACCATCGCAGCAACGCGATTACATCGCGTTGCTGCGGGGGTCTCAGGGAAGCCCGCAGGGAGCCCCCCTCCCTGCGCGGTGCTTCCCTGCACCGCCGGCACATCGCGATCATCTTTGATCACGGTGTGCCGGGGGTTAATGTGCCGGGGGCGGTCCGTGACCGCTCCTGGCACATAGTGCCGGATGTCAGCTGCAATAGGCAGCTGACACCCGGCCGCGATCGGCGCCGCTCCCCCCGTGAGCGCTGCCGATCGCATATGACGTACTATTGCGTCCTTGGGAAGTAGGGCCCACCCCCCATGGACGCAATAGTACGTCTGATGGCAGAAAGGGGTTAAAGGATGCTCAGGTGAATTCTTGTAAGACATCACAAGTTGTGGTTTGTGTAGAGGTGGTAGAATGTCAGGAGAGTCCTGGAAAATCAGTAAAGTGAAGATGCCTGTGTTACATTTAGCAAACTCGCCTGACCTTAACCCCATAGAGAATCTTTTTGTAATGACTCTATATAATATATGAGTTTCACTTTTTGTGTTGAAGAACTGAAATAAATTAACTTTTTGATGAAATTCTAATTTTGTGAGAAGCACGTGTCTGTCCCCATTTGGTGCTTGGGGACGAGGACAACATGGGTCTGTGTAATTTGAAATGCCAGGGCTAAATTTCAGTCCCAGTCCGTCCCTGTCTGAAGATATAAACCCAGTCCATTGTCATGTTTCTATTATTCAATTCCAGAACAGATTGTAAATAAGATTACTACCATCATGTAATAACTTCTCAGCTAACAAACGCTTAACGTATAGACTTCAGGGAGACTGCACAGTTGCATTATTAAATGTCACCATTTAGCTGTGCAGAATGCATCTGATCAAGTGGGTACCTTGTCTCAGTGCTAGGCTTTTTTCTATACTTGTTATATGAATTATTCTTGATTTTTTGCTCTGAGTCTATAATAATTTTAAGCAGTGAGCCCAGAAGGTGGCCATTTATAGGACGACTAGATGGTGGCCCAATTCGAACGCATCGGGTATTCTAGAATGTACAGCCACGTAGTGTATAACACAGCCCACGTAGTATATAGCATAGCCACGTAGTATATTGCACAGCCACGTAGTATATAACACAGCCACATAGTGTATAGCACAGCTACATAGTATATAACACAGCCCACATGGCATAGCCACGTAGTATAGTGCACAGCCACATAGTATAGTATTGCACAGCCAATGCAGTATATAGCACAGGCACGTAGTATATTGCACAGGCACGTAGTATATAGCACAGCCCACGCAGTATATAACACACCCCACGCAGTATATAACACAGCCCATGCAGTATATAACATAGGCCATGCAGTATATTGCCCAGCCACGCAGTATATAACACAGGCTACGTAGTATATAACACAGCTCACGTAGTATATAGCAATGTGGGCGCCATATCCCTGTTAAAAAAAAAAAAACAATTAAAATAAAAAATATTTATGTACTCACCTTCCGTCGCCCCCGGATCCAGCCGAGGCCTTTACTGACGCTCCGTTCCCAGTAATGCCTAGCGGCAATAACCCGTGATCATGTAGCGGTCTCGCGGGATCGCCACGTGATCTCGGGGCATTGCCGCAATGCATTCTTGGGACCGGAGCGCTAGGAGCGGGAAAGGCTGCGGTGGACTTCGGAAGGTGAGAATATAATGTTTTTTGCTTTTTTTTTGTTTTGAACATTCCATGTTTTTACTATTGATGCTGCATAGGCAGGATCAATAGTAAAAAGTGAAGCGGTGTTTAATCCCGCCCCAATATCGCTGATTGGTCGCGGCCGGCCGCGACCAATCAGCGACCCATGATTTCCATTACAGACAGACGGAAGTTGGAAACAGATGGAAGTACCCCTTTGGTAATTATATATATAGATGATGGGGAGATAGCATCCAGATGTGAAATCTTCAATTTGCACATGGTGTAGATATTCACTCTCTCAGGTAGGCATTAGGTAGGGTTCACACAGGCAACACAGTTTGGTCCAAACAGATGCAGTTTTATTGTTTTCATAAAACTCAAAGGGATTCAAAACCAAAAAACAGCCTCTTCTGGTCACAAATTTATCACAGCAAATAAACAGTTAATTCAGCAAGCACATATGTCAGTGTGGGCTCACCCGAACAGATTACAGTCCTTTCTCCTGGTGTAAAACTTCTTACACAAAAGAGGGACAATACCACCAGTCTCGGTGCCCCTTCAGCTTGATCTCTAGCATCTTTTAGTGCCAAATGGAAGTGTTCAAATCCAGGCACAGCTCACACTGAACATGCTGCAGCTTTGACACTTTAGTCTGCAGTTCCAACACACAGACTGCTCAGCTTCCCTAGCTGACCCATGCAGTCTCCATTCAGAGAGAGATTCTGGCATGTTTCTATCACCAGTTATAACTGACATTTTGACTGGTCACGCACCAGCAGCACACTTGACTCTGCTCAACATCCAGAAGACTAACACACCCTTAGTGACCACAGGCCCTGGTTCTTAATCAAAGCAACTCAGGTGCATTAAATCAAGACCTGCAGTTCTCGGACTTAATCCTGTACTTTGCTGCACTGGATAGAGCCTCATACCTGCCTACCACAAGGAATTGTGAGCTTGGTGCAAAATTTCTGACAGTGAGACCTAGAAACTTCCTCCTGACGAAGCCAAGGGGTGAAACGCGTGTCGAGGCTCGCTGCTCCCTGTCTGCACGCCGGCACCCTGCTGCTAAGATGTCTCAAGGTACTAGTATTCATTAGGTCATTTCCATTCATGTCATGATCTGGGGCTACTTGGTTCTATGGTGCGGTTCTATAGCCCAGTATCCTGGGTTTTAGCTCTGACATCATTTAGCTCGCTCTTTTACCTATTATCCTCTTTGAGGGCTTGTATTGATTACTTGCGGGCGTTACCTGTGGCATCCATGTTGCAGGGTTTGTGGGCTGTGCAGCGGTGATTCTTTCTGTGCAGTCTTTCAGCGCATCCCCTATGAGGGGTTACATCTGATGCGCTGCTCTTTTTAGCTGTGTTTTTGCTTTTTCACTGCTGTCTTGTACGTAGTTGTACTATTTATATGTAGTATTTTCAATAAAAATTTATACTCAGATTTACCCCCGTCTGATATGGATTTTATGTATATGGTCACTATTTATGCCTTTTTTGCCTAGTTATATATAGTATCCATTGCCGCACCTAGTGTGTGTTTGGCTGTCTTTCTCCTTTTATGGTTTACACACTGAACATGCTGCAGCTTTGACACTTTAGTCTGCAGTTCCAACACAGACTGCTCAGCTTCCCTAGCTGACCCATGCAGTCTCCATTCAGAGAGAGATTCTGGCATGTTTCTATCACCAGTTATAATTGACATTTTGACTGGTCACGCACCAGGAGCACACTTGACTCTGCTCAACATCCAGAAGACTAACACACCCCTAGTGACCACAGGCCCTGGTTCTTAATCAAAGCAACTCAGGTGCATTTAATATAAACCTGCAGTTCTCGGACTTAATCCTGTACTTTATGACTTTGCTGCACTAGATAGAGCCTCATACCTGCCTACCACAAGGAATTGTGAGCTTGGTACAAAATTTCTGACAGTGAAACCTAGAAACTTCCTCAAATTTACAAGCTAAAATTTCTCTTTTAATAGAATTATTTCAGTCCAGCCGCATTTGTAGACAATTATACATTCAGTCCGCATTTTGGCCTGTTCTCCAGCTGATGGTGGGTTAGACCTGAGGCATCTACCTGGCACTACATTTTAAATTCTGAGATATCAAAATAATTTTTTGTAGACTGCGAATTTAAATGGTCTTTTTAGTTGAAACTTATCAATAGGGTTGAGCGAAACGGGTCGTTCATTTTCAAAAGTCGCCGACTTTTGGCAAAGTCGGGTTTCATGAAACCCGATCCGACCCCTGTGCGGGGTCGGCCATGCGGTACGCGACTTTCGCGCCAAAGTCGCGTTTCAATGACGCGAAAAGCGCCATTTCTCAGCCAATGAAGGTAAACGCAGAGTGTGGGCAGCGTGATGACATAGGTCCTGGTCCCCACCATCTTAGAGAAGGGCATTGCAGTGATTGGCTTGCTGTCTGCGGCGTCACAGGGGCTATAAAGGGGCGTTCCCGCCGACCGCCATGTTACTGCTGCTGATCTGAGCTTAGGGAGAGGTTGCTGCCGCTTCGTCAGAAGCAGGGATAGCGTTAGGCAGGGTCCATTAACCACCAAACCGCTTGTGCTGTAGCGATTTCCACTGCCCAACACCACCTTCGGTGTGCAGGGACAGTGGAAGCTACATTTTTTTTTTTTTCCCCCTCAGCGCTGTAGCTCATTGGGCTGCCCTAGAAGGCTCCCTGATAGCTGCATTGCTGTGTGTACGCCGCTGTGCAAACCAACTGCTTTTTTCAAAGCACAAATCCTCTTGTTCCTTCCTTTCTGCACAGCTATCTTTTTGGTTTGTACACACTTTTTATTTAATTTGTGCATCAGTCCACTCCTTATTGCTGCTGGAGATAGTAATTGAAGGACACTCCCTGTTTTTTTTTTTTTTTTGTGGGAGATTAAGATTGACATTTCTGCTAGAGTGCCATCCCTGTCTGTGTCATCTCGCACTCAGTGGGCCATAGAAAGCCTATTTATTTTTTTGCTTGATTTGGGTTATAAAATCTACCTGAAAAAATCACTACATCAATCAGTGGGAGAAAAATATTGGCCTCAGGGCTTGTGTGCCACTCTTGACTCCTGTGTGCATCATCACTCACTCAGTGGGCCATAGAAAGCCCATTTTTTTTTTTTTTTGCTTTATTTGGGTTCTAAATTCTACCTGAAAAAATCAATAAATCAATCAGTGGGAGATTAATATTGGCCTTTGGGCTTGTGTGCCAGTCCTAAGCGTGCCATCTCTCTCTCTCAGATAGTGGGCCATAGAAAGCCTATTTATTTATTTATTGGGTTTATAAATTTTCCCTGGAAAAAAAAAAAAAAAGTGGGAGATTAATATTGGCCTCTGGGCTTGTGTGCCAGTCCTGAGCGTGCCATCTCTCTCACAAATAGTGGGCCATAGAAAGCCTATTTATTTATTTTTTTTTGGTTTTATAAATTCTCCCTTAAAAAAAAAAGGGAGATTAATATTGGCCTTTGGGCTTGTGTGCCAGTCCTAAGCGTGCCATCTCTCTCTGTCTCTCAGATAGTGGGCCATAGAAAGCCTATTTATTATTTTTTTTATTGGGTTTATAAATTTTCCCTGGAACAAAAAAAAAAAAGTGGGAGATAAATATTGGCCTCTGGGCTTGTGTGCCACTCCTGACTCCTGTGTGCGTCATCTCTCACTCAGTGGGCCATAGAAAGCCTTTTTTTGTTTTATTTGTTTTCTAAATTCTCCCTGAAAAAATCATTTTATTTTCTTTGGTTTCTAAATTCTTCCTGAAAAAATCATTTTATTCTATTTTTTTTTTTCCTAAAGTCTCCCTGAAAAAAAACAAAAAAAAAAACAAATCAGTGGGAGATTAATATTGCCCTTTCTGCTTGTGTGCCAGTCTTGACTCCTGGGTGTGCCATCTCTCTCTCTCTCCAATTGTGGGCCATAGAAAGCCTATTATTTTTTTAGCTTGATTTGGGTTCCAAAATCTACCTGAAAAAATCACTACATCAATCAGTGGGAGATAAATATTGGCCTCTGGGCTTGTGTGCCACTCCTGACTCCTGTGTGCGTCATCTCTCACTCAGTGGGCCATAGAAAGCCTTTTTTTGTTTTATTTGTTTTCTAAATTCTCCCTGAAAAAATCATTTTATTTTATTTGGTTTCTAAATTCTTCCTGAAAAAATCATTGTATTCTATTTTTTTTTTCCTAAAATCTCCCTGAAAAAAAAACAAAAAAAAAAAAACAAATCAGTGGGAGATTAATATTGCCCTTTCTGCTTGTGTGCCAGTCTTGACTCCTGGGTGTGCCATCTCTCTCTCTCTCTCCAATTGTGGGCCATAGAAAGCCTATTATTTTTTTCAGCTTGATTTGGGTTCCAAAATCTACCTGAAAAAATCACTACATCAATCAGTGGGAGATAAATATTGGCCTCTGGGCTTGTGTGCCACTCCTGACTCCTGTGTGCGTCCTCTCTCACTCAGTGGGCCATAGAAAGCCTTTTTTTGTTTTATTTGTTTGCTAAATTCTCCCTGAAAAAATCATTTTATTTTATTTGGTTTCTAAATTCTTCCTGAAAAAATCATTTTATTCTATTATTTTTTTTTCCTAAAGTCTCCCTTAAAAAAAAAAAAAATCAAATCAGTGGGAGATTAATATTTACATTTGTGCTTCAGTGACAGTCCTGCGTGTGTGGCATCTCTCTCATTTGTTGCCACCAACAACAGAGTGTGTAACATTGTGCCTGATTTTCGTTGTGGTCTCACTCACCTGTAAAGGGGTAGCTAAATCATACTGAAGTTATAGCTCACCATGTAATTTGTGTGACAGCAACAAATACCGTTAGTTTGTTTACGTTTTTAAAACAATGAGGAAGTATGGTGGAAGAGGTCGTGGCCGGGGGCGTTCATTGTCATCTGGTAATGAGGGTAGTGGTAGTGGTGGAGCATCAGCTGGTCGTGGGAAAAAAAATATTGCACCTAAGTCTGGAGCTGTGTAGCCAGGTTCGTCGTCTGGCTACACAAGGCCTCGAACGCTCCCTTTTCTGGGAGTAGGAAAACCGCTTTTAAAGCCGGAGCAGCAAGAGCAAGTTTTGGCTTATCTTGCTGACTCAGCCTCTAGCTCTTTTGCCTCCTCTCGTGAAACTGGTAAATGTCAAAGCAGCGCGTCGTTAGTGGATGTTCACGGTCAGGGACAAGTCGCTTCCTTGTCCTCTTCAGCAAAAACAACAACAGAGAAGAATGCAGCAGGCGACACAACGGGTTACTCCATGGAGCTCTTTACACATACCGTCCCTGGCTTAGAAAGTGAAGCAGTTAACAGTCCATGCCCATTACAAGTTGAATCTGACATGGAGTGCACTGATGCACAGCCACAGCCAGACTACTATGCTGGTCCTTTGACTCAGACCACAACATTGCCCTCGCAGGGTGCTGATCAAGAATCAGACCCTGATGAGACTATGTTGCCCCATCACGAACGCTATACCACCGACCGACACGGTGACACAGACGAAGTTGCACACGAGCTACAAGAAGAGGTAATAGATGACCCAGTTCTTGACCCCGATTGGCAGCCATTGGGGGAACAGGGTGCAGGCGGCAGCAGTTCTGAAGCGGAGGAGGAGGGGCTGCAGCAGGCATCAACATCGCAACAGGTTCCATCTGCCGGGCCCGTATCTTGCCCAAAACGCGTGGCAAAGCCAAAACCTGTTGGAGGACAGCGTGGCCATCCGGTTAAAGCTCAGTCTGCAATGCCTGAAAAGGTATCCGATGCTAGAAAGAGTGCAGTCTGGCATTTTTTTAAACAACATCCAATTGATCAGCGCAAAGTCATCTGTCAAAAATGTTCAACTACCTTAAGCAGAGGACAGAATCTGAAAAGTCTCAATACAAGTTGCATGCATAGACATTTAACCACCATGCATTTGCAAGCCTGGACTAACTACCAAACGTCCCTTAAGGTTGTAGCACCCTCGGCCAATGAAGCTAGTCAGCAACGCAACATCCCTTCCGGCAGTGTAGGGCCACCATTTTCCGCACCACCTGCAGTATCTGTGCAGGTTTCTTTGCCAGGCCAAAGCAGTCAGGGTCAGGGAATCACCAGTTTCGTAGTAGGAAACACTGCATCTAGGGCACCGGTGGCAACAATACCATCTCCCACCGTCTCTCAGTCTGCCATGTCCACCGGCACCCCCGCTAGTTCCACGATCTCCAGCTCTCCAGTCCAGCTCACCCTACATGAGACTATGGTTAGAAAAAGGAAGTACTTAGCCTCGCATCCGCGTACACAGGGTTTGAACGCACACATAGCTAGACTAATCTCGTTAGAGATGATGCCCTACCGGTTAGTTGAAAGCGAAGCTGTACCACGCTACGAGCTACCCAGTCGACACTTTTTTTCCAGAAAAGCCATCCCAGCCCTCCACCAGCATGTTAAAGAGCGCATCGTCCATGCACTCAGGCAATCTGTGAGCACAAAAGTGCACCTGACAACAGATGCATGGACCAGTAGGCATGGCCAGGGACGTTACGTGTCCATCACGGCACACTGGGTAAATGTGGTGGATGCAGGGTCCACAGGGGACAGCAAGTTTGGGACAGTTCTGCCTAGCCCACGGTCTAGGAAACAATTGGCTGTAGCCGTTCGCACCCCCTCCTCCTCCTCTTCGTCCTCCTGCAGAAGCGAGAGCTCGTCCACAGACCGCAGTCGCACAACCACTCCATCCGCAGCTGCCACTGTTGCACACCAGGTCTCCCATTATGGGGCAGCTACTGGCAAACGTCAGCAGGCTGTATTGGCTATGAAGTGTTTGGGCGACAACAGACACACCGCGGAAGTTCTGTCCGAGTTCTTGCAGAAAGAAACGCAGTCGTGGCTGGGCACTGTAGATCTTGAGGCAGGCAAGGTAGTGAGTGATAACGGAAGGAATTTCATGGCTGCCATCTCCCTTTCCCAACTGAAACACATTCCTTGCCTGGCTCACACCTTAAACCTGGTGGTGCAGTGCTTCCTGAAAAGTTATCCGGGGTTATCCGACCTGCTCCTCAAAGTGCGTGGACTTTGCTCACATATCCGCCGTTCGCCCGTACACTCCAGCCGTATGCAGACCTATCAGCGTTCTTTGAACCTTCCCCAGCATCGCCTAATCATAGACGTTGCAACAAGGTGGAACTCAACACTGCACATGCTTCAGAGACTGTGTGAACAGAGGCGGGCTGTTATGTTTTTGTGGGAGGATACACATACACGGGCAGGCAGTAGGATGGCAGACATGGAGTTGTCAGGTGTGCAGTGGTCGAAGATTCAAGACATGTGTCAAGTCCTTCAGTGTTTTGAGGAATGCACACGGCTGGTTAGTGCAGACAACGCCATAATAAGCATGAGCATCCCCCTAATGCGTCTGCTGATGCAAAGTTTGACGCACATAAAGGATCAGGCGTCTGCAGCTGAGGAAGAGGAAAGCCTTGATGACAGTCAGCCATTGTCTGGCCAGGGCAGTGTACAGGACGAGGTAGCGGGCGAAGAGGAGGAGGAGGACGAGGAGGATGATGGGGATGATTATATTTTTAATGAGGAAGCTTTTCCGGGGCCACTGGAAATTGGTGGCGCGGCAAGGCCGGGTTCTGGTTTTTTGAGGGACACAAGTGACGTGGATTTGCCTGAAACTGCCCCTCAACCAAGCACAACCGCAGATTTGAGAACTGGAACTTTGGCCCACATGGCGGATTATGCCTTACGTATCCTCAAAAGGGACACACGCATAACTAAAATGATAAATGATGACGATTACTGGTTGGCCTGCCTCCTTGATCCTCGCTATAAAGGCAAATTGCAAAATATAATGCCACATGAGAACTTGGAACTAATATTAGCAACCAAACAATCAACTCTTGTTGACCGTTTGCTTCTGGCATTCCCTGCACACAGCGCCCGTGATCGTTCTCACACGAGCTGCAGGGGCCAGCAGACCAGAGGAGTTAGAGGGGCAGAAATCAGAAGTGGCGTTGGCCAGAGGGGTTTTCTGACCAGGTTGTGGAGTGATTTTGCTATGACCGCAGACAGGACAGGTACTGCAGCATCAATTCAAAGTGACAGGAGACAACATTTGTCCAGTATGGTTACAAACTATTTTTCATCCCTTATCGATGTTCTCCCTCAACCGTCATTCCCATTTGATTACTGGGCATCAAAATTAGACACCTGGCCAGAATTGGCAGAATATGCATTGCAGGAGCTTGCTTGCCCGGCAGCTAGTGTCCTATCAGAAAGAGTATTCAGTGCTGCAGGTTCAATACTAACAGAAAAAAGGACTCGTCTGGCTACCCAAAATGTAGATGATCTAACCTTCATTAAAATGAACCACAACTGGATTTCGAAATCTTTTGCCCCACCTTGCCCGGCTGACACCTAGCTTTCCTATGAAAAGGTCTTGCCTGTGGACTATTCTGAATGCCTTTTCCAATCTCGTAATTTTCTGCACCTGATTGTCCAGCATACGACATGTTTACACCTCACTAAATGGCCAAACTCCCCACACGGGGCCGTGGTATCGACACTTGGCGACAGCACCCGTGAGAGTGCAGTTTGTCTGAAGAGGTGGGTGAGCCCGCTTTTGGTCGACGGCACTGCCACTGGGTCCCTCCTAGTACAATAAAGTGTCTCTGGCGGTGGTGGTGCGCACCCAACGTCAGACACACCGTTGTAATATGAGGGGCCCTGGGCCTGTACCGCCGGCCACAAGACAGTTTCCCCCCACCCCAGCTCAAACAGTGCTCTACCACTTGCAAAATTATCTCACAGCTCCACCAATGTTTAGTCTATGTGCTGACATCCTTCAATGCCTGCCACTGACAATACCATTGTATTGACATTTTTGTTATGTTAGGCCTTCGATGCCTGTCTGTGGTCACTCCTTCCACTAGGCCTCCACTGACCACACCACTGCTGCCCGTGTACCCCTGGAACCAATTTAAAATTGCCTACAGCCATGTGTTATTATTTTAGGCCTTCGATGCCTGTCTGCAGTCACTCCTTCCACTAGGCCTCCACTGACCACACCACTGCTGCCCGTGTACCCCTGTAACCAATTTAAAATTGCCTACAGCCATGTGTTATTATTTTAGGCCTTCGATGCCTGTCTGCGGTCACTCCTTCCACTAGGCCTCCACTGACCACACCACTGCTGCCCGTGTACCCCTGGAACCAATTTAAAATTGCCTACAGCCATGTGTTATTATTTTAGGCCTTCGATGCCTGTCTTCGGTCACTCCTTCCACTAGGCCTCCACTGACCACACCACTGCTGCCCGTGTACCCCTGTAACCAATTTAAAATTGCCTACAGCCATGTGTTATTATTTTAGGCCTTCGATGCCTGTCTGCGGTGACTCCTTCCAGTAGGCCTCCACTGACCACACCACTGCTGCCCGTGTACCCCTGGAACCAATTTAAAATTGCCTACAGCCATGTGTTATTATTTTAGGCCTTCGATGCCTGTCTGCGGTCACTCCTTCCACTAGGCCTCCACTGACCACACCACTGCTGCCCGTGTACCCCTGGAACCAATTTAAAATTGCCTACAGCCATGTGTTATTATTTTAGGCCTTCGATGCCTGTCTGCGGTCACTCCTTCCACTAGGCCTCCACTGACCACACCACTGCTGCCCGTGTACCCCTGGAACCAATTTAAAATTGCCTACAGCCATGTGTTATTATTTTAGGCCTTCGATGCCTGTCTGCGGTCACTCCTTCCACTAGGCCTCCACTGACCACACCACTGCTGCCCGTGTACCCCTGGAACCAATTTAAAATTGCCTACAGCCATGTGTTATTATTTTAGGCCTTCGATGCCTGTCTGCGGTCACTCCTTCCACTAGGCCTCCACTGACCACACCACTGCTGCCCGTGTACCCCTGGAACCAACATCAGAAAATATAAAAATAAGTATGTTGCTTATAAAAAAGAAAATACTGGAAAGATATCAAATGCAGACATTTTGACATTAAAAACAAACACATACAACAAAAATCTGGTACAGTACTAAAAATGGCCACCAGCTACAATAACTTTCTCCTGCAAGTAGTTAACTGAAAGGTTTTTTCAATTTTAAACACAGATATGGCATCCACCGAGTGTTGTCCTGTCGCGTCTTCTTTATATTATTGCCAAGAAGATGCAAAACAATGAAAATAATAAAATCATTATTTACCAAAAACATAGAGTAAGTCAAAACCACATTGCAAATAAACATTCATTACAAATAAAGAAGCAGGGCGCGTCCGAGGGTGAGTATATACCTAATAAGAATATAATCACCCTCGGACGCGCCCTGCTTCTTTCCGACAGCCTTCCTTCCTAAGAATCAGCCCTTCCGTGGTGTAGAGAGAGGGTTTGTTACACTCCAAGGTGTTCCCCAGGTTGCCTTTCCTGAGCTTCGATCTTCCGGCTCTCGTTTAGTAGTTGTTGGAAACTACGCTGCATTAGGCCTACAAATTGGGTATGGGGTGTAGAGAGATGGTGTGTTCCACTGTAGAGAGATGGTGTGTTCCACTCCAAGGTGTTCCCCAGGTTTCCTCGCCAATGCTTCGATCATCATGCTCTCGTTTAGTAGTTGTTGGAAACTACGCTGCATTAGGCCTACAAATTGGGTATGGGGTGTAGAGAGATGGTGTGTTCCACTCCAAGGTGTTCCCCAGGTTTCCTCTCCATTGCTTCGATCTTCATGCTCTCGTTTAGTAGTTGTTGGAAACTACGCTGCATTAGACCTACAAATTGGGTATGGGGTGTAGAGAGATGGTGTGTTCCACTCCAAGGTGTTCTCCAGGTTGCCTCTCCTGAACTTCTATCTTCAGGCTCTCATTAAATTGTGGTTAAACGGAACAACTGCATTTGGCGTACTAGTTGGTTTGGGGCCTACTATCGGTGTCTGCCGCTCCTTGCTGTTCTCCTGGTTTCCTGTCCTGAAATTCCGTTTTCAGGCGCTCGTTAAGTAGTTGTTAATGTTAGACTGCATTTGGCCTACTAGTTGGGTTGGGGCCTACTATCGGTGTCTGCCACTCCTTGCTGTTCTCCCCCACTGAACAAAGCTGTGCCGCCTGTTTACTACTGTTGCCAATTTTGAACTGCATTTCGACTACTTACTGATTTGGGCCTACTCTCTGTGTCAGCCTCTCATTCCAGTTGTCCTCCACTGCAATGCCCCCTGATTAGTCCTGTGTTACCAATTTTGAACTGCATTTAGCCCACTTTATTCTTTGGGCCTATATCTGTGTTTCCTCCTCATCCTGCCCATTGCCCAGCCAGTGATAGATGAGTCTGCTGGTACATTGACCCATAACGCAACATTTCCCGTGCACGCTACACTGCAAGATTGTGACCCTGCTGAAAGTCAGGTCCCCCTTCCCGCATACCATACCACCTTACACGGGGACAAACAGGAAGGTGCAGATGAAAGTGCAGGTTCCTTCATCAGGTGGGGGGAGGAATACTAGTTGGCGACGTCACTGGCACAGGGCCTCTCATGGTACGCAAAAGTGTTGCTGCCGGTGGGAGGCGCCCCCGCCGTGCAAACACACCGCTGTACTTTGAGGGGCCCTGTGCCAGTGCCAATGCCAACGAGTGGGCCCCCCCTGCTTGCTCAGGTTCACAGCACTTGCAAAGTTGAAATACTTACCTCTCCCTGCTCCACTGCCGTGACGTGGTCCAGATTTCCTGGGCCCACTAACTACGCTGCATTAGGCCTACAAATTGGGTATGAGGTGTAGAGAGATGGTGTGTTACACTCCAAGGTGTTCCCCAGGTTGCCTTTCCTGAGCTTCGATCTTCCGGCTCTCGTTTAGTAGTTGTTGGAAACTACGCTGCATTAGGCCTTCAAATTGGGTATGGGGTGTAGAGAGATGGTGTGTTCCACTCCAAGGTGTTCCCCAGGTTGCCTTTCCTGAGCTTCGATCTTCCGGCTCTCGTTTAGTAGTTGTTGGAAACTACGCTGCATTAGGCCTACAAATTGGGTATGGGGTGTAGAGAGATGGTGTGTTACACTCCAAGGTGTTCCCCAGGTTTCCTCTCCATTGCTTCGATCTTCCGGCTCTCGTTTAGTAGTTGTTGGAAACTACGCTGCATTAGGCCTACAAATTGGGTATGGGGTGTAGAGAGATGGTGTGTTACACTCCAAGGTGTTCCCCAGGTTTCCTCTCCATTGCTTCGATCTTCCGGCTCTCGTTTAGTAGTTGTTGGAAACTACGCTGCATTAGGCCTACAAATTGGGTATGGGGTGTAGAGAGATGGTGTGTTCCACTGTAGAGAGATGGTGTGTTCCACTCCAAGGTGTTCCCCAGGTTTCCTCGCCAATGCTTCGATCATCATGCTCTCGTTTAGTAGTTGTTGGAAACTACGCTGCATTAGGCCTACAAATTGGGTATGGGGTGTAGAGAGATGGTGTGTTCCACTCCAAGGTGTTCCCCAGGTTTCCTCGCCAATGCTTCGATCATCATGCTCTCGTTTAGTAGTTGTTGGAAACTACGCTGCATTAGACCTACAAATTGGGTATGGGGTGTAGAGAGATGGTGTGTTCCACTCCAAGGTGTTCTCCAGGTTGCCTCTCCTGAACTTCTATCTTCAGGCTCTCATTAAATTGTGGTTAAACGGAACAACTGCATTTGGCGTACTAGTTGGTTTGGGGCCTACTATCGGTGTCTGCCGCTCCTTGCTGTTCTCCTGGTTTCCTGTCCTGAAATTCAGTTTTCAGGCGCTCGTTAAGTAGTTGTTAATGTTAGACTGCATTTGGCCTACTAGTTGGGTTGGGGCCTACTATCGGTGTCTGCCACTCCTTGCTGTTCTCCTCCACTGAACAAAGCTGTGCCGCCTGTTTACTACTGTTGCCAATTTTGAACTGCATTTCGACTACTTACTGATTTGGGCCTACTCTCTGTGTCAGCCTCTCATTCCAGTTGTCCTCCACTGCAATGCCCCCTGATTAGTCCTGTGTTACCAATTTTGAACTGCATTTAGCCCACTTTATTCTTTGGGCCTATATCTGTGTTTCCTCCTCATCCTGCCCATTGCCCAGCCAGTGATAGATGAGTCTGCTGGTACATTGACCCATACCGCAACATTTCCCGTGCACGCTACACTGCAAGATTGTGACCCTGCTGAAAGTCAGGTCCCCCTTCCCGCATACCATACCACCTTACACGGGGACAAACAGGAAGGTGCAGATGAAAGTGCAGGTTCCTTCATCAGGTGGGGGGAGGAATACTAGTTGGCGACGTCACTGGCACAGGGCCTCTCATGGTACGCAAAAGTGTTGCTGCCGGTGGGAGGCGCCCCCGCCGTGCAAACACACCGCTGTACTTTGAGGGGCCCTGTGCCAGTGCCAATGCCAACGAGTGGGCCCCCCCTGCTTGCTCAGGTTCACAGCACTTGCAAAGTTGAAATACTTACCTCTCCCTGCTCCACTGCCGTGACGTGGTCCAGATTTCCTGGGCCCACTAATTACTTGAACCAGCCCTACCCACCACAACTTTAGCCAAATGACCCCCAATTTCAAATGCCTTCCAATTATTATAAGGTAAATTATGCTTGACAAGCTTCATTAAGAAGAATGGATGGTTTTGACATTAAAATGGGCACTCTAGGTGTTTTCCTGGCCCCCACTCACTGCCGACTATGCTGCCCCATTGACTTGCATTGGGTTTCGTGTTTCGGTCGATCCCGACTTTACGTCATAATCGGCTGATTTCACTCGACCCGACTTTTGAGATAGTCGGGTTTCGCGAAACCCGGCTCGACTCTAAAAAGGTCAAGGTCGCTCAACTCTACTTATCAATGCTTTAAACTGTTGAAATGGTGTCATGCAGTCAAAGCGCTCTTTGCTTTCCATACTAATTGAGTGTTTCAAAAACAATGCACTGGAGTTTAATTTATCGCTGCAGATCCAAATTATGAACTTAACATCACAGCAACCTTGAAATTCTGTTGTCTGCCTAGAATTGTGCGACAAATCATTTAGAATACTAAGTGAAAACTATTTAAATTATTTCCCAGCCAATGCCTCCGCACCATTTATATAATTCTGCAATTTGACAGTAGCCAGATGGAAAATGTATTGTGTTCGATCGAGTGAATGTTACTTATGGTTATTTATTAAATTGATTCACATTGTAAGATGTAGTTTTAATGTCTTATTTAGTGATGGGCGAGCACTAAAATTCTCAAGTGCTCGTTGCTTGGGTCGAGCAAATTGGAATACTCAGGTTCTCGGCCAGAACAATGAGCCCAATGTAAGTCTATGGGAGACCCGAGTATTTTTACCGCGATCCCCCCCTGGGGGTCCTTTTAAGGTCTAAAAATGTCTGAAAATAATGGAAACACTGCTCAAATGACACAGGAACATCATGGGGATCCCCCCTGGAAGCAATCTTGACTCCTAGTTCACAGCTTTAAAGGGAACCAGTCACCCCCAAAATGGAAGGTGAGCTAAGCCCACCGACATCAGGGGCTTATCTACAGCATTCTGGAATGCTGTAGATAAGCCCTCGATGTATCCTAAAAGATGAGAAAAAGAGGTTAGATTATACTCACCCAGGGGCGGTCCTGGTCGCGATGGGTGTCGCGGTCCGGTCCGGCGCCTCCTATCTTCATCAGATGACGTCCTCTTCTTGTCTTCATGCTGCAGCAACGTTGTTCAGTGGAGGACAACTGTAATGAGTGGCGCAGACACAGGTAGTAGGCCCAAAATAAAAAAGTAGGCTAAATGCAGTTCAAAATTGGTTACAGGACTAAACAGGCGACATAGCTTTGTTCAGTGGAGGACAGCTGTAATGAGTGGTACAGACACAGTTAGTAGGCCCAAAATAAAAAAGTTGGCTAAATGCAGTTCAAAATTGGTAACAGGACTAAACAGGCGGCATAGCTTTGTTCAGTGGAGAACAACTGTAATGAGTGGCGCAGACACAGTTAGTAGACCCAAATACAAAAGTAGGCTAAATGCAGTTCAAAATTGGAAACAGGACTAAACAGGCGGCAGAGCTTTGTTCAGTGGAGGACAACTGTAATGAGTGGCGCAGACACAGTTAGTAGGCCCAAAATAAAAAAGTAGGCTAAATGCAGTTCAAAATTGGTAACAGGACTAAACAGGCGGCATAGCTTTGTTCAGTGGAGGACAACTGTAATGAGTGGCGCAGACACAGTTTGTAGGCCCACAATAAAAAAGTAGACTAAATGCAGTTCAAAATTGGTAGCAGGACTAAACAGGCGGCATTGCTTTGTTCAGTGGAGGACAACTGTAATGAGTGGTGCAGACACAGTTTGTAGGCCCACAATAAAAAAGTAGGCTAAATGCAGTTCAAAATTGGTAACAGGACTAAACAGGCGGCATAGCTTTGTTCAGTTGAGGACAACTGTAATGAGTGGCACAGACACGGTTAGAAGGCCCAAATACAAAAGTAGGCTAAAAGCAGTTCAAAATTGGTAACAGGACTAAACAGGCGGCATAGCTAGGTACTGTGGTGGGCTCCTCTGCGGAGTAGCAGACAGTGGTAATAGGCGCAAAGTATTAACTGGTCTAAATGGAGGCCAGGGTCCCTGTATATTTTAACTTTCATCTATCATTTCAACAAATTTATATTGGCAATGCCATTGAAGGATTTAACAGCACAGACTACACAGTGGTGGAGCAGGGAGAGGTAAGTATTGCAAGTGGTAGAGCACTGTTCGAGCTGGGGGGAACACTCTCTCGTGGGCGGCGGTACTGGCACAGGGCCCTTCATATTACGACGGTGTGTCTGACGTTGGTTGTGTGCCACCACCGTCAGAGACACTTCATTGCACTATGAGGGACCCTGTGCCAGTGTCGTCGCCCAAGAGTGGGCGCACCCACCTGTCCAGGCAAACGGCACTCGCACGGGTGCTTGCGCCAGGTGGTGACCACGGCCCTGTGGGGTGAGTCAGCCCATTTAGGGAGGTATAAAAATGGCCCATGGTGGACATTCAGCAGCTGCAAATGGCGGAATTGGAGAAGTCAGTAAGAGGAGGCCAAAAGCAAGACATTTTTCAGGCAAGCTATGTGTCAGCAGGAGAAGGTGGGGCAAAATAATTTGAAATCCACGATTGGTTCATTTTAATGAAGGTTAGATCATCAACATTCTGGGTAGCCAGACGTGTCCTTTTTTCGGTCAGTATTGAACCAGCAGCACAGAAGACTCTTTCTGATAGCACGCTAGAAGTAGGGCAAGCGAGCTCCTGTAATGCATATTCTGCCAATTCCGGCCAGGTGTCTATTTTAGATGCCCAGTAATAAAAGGGGAATGACCTGTGAGGGAGAACATCGATAAGGGAAGAAAAGTAGTTTGTAACCATACTGGACAAATGCTGTCTCCTGTCACTTTGAATCGATGCAGCACTACCTGTCGTGTCAGTGGTCATTTCGAAATCACTCCACAACCTGGTCATAAAACCCCTCTGTCCAACGCCACTTTGGATTTGTGCACCTCTAACACCTCTGCCATGTTGCTCCCTACGGCTCTTGTGAGAACCATCACCACCGCTGTGTGCTGGGAATGCCTGAACGAAACGGTCTACAAGAGTTGCTTGTTTGGTAGCCAATATTTGCTCAAGGTTCTCATGTGGCATGATATTTTGTAATTTTCCTTTATATCGTGGATCCAGGAGGCAGGCCAACCAGTAATCGTCATCGGTCATCATTTTGATAATGCGGGGGTCCCTTTTTAGGATACGCAAGGCATACTCAGCCATGTGGGCCAATGTTCCAGGTGTCAATTCACTGCTTGTGCTGGTTTGAGGAGCACTTTCTTGCAAATCAACATCACTTGTGTCCCGCAAAAACCCTGTACCTGACCTTGCAACGCCACCAGTTTCTATTGCCCCCTGTGAAGCATCCTCATCCCATAAATATTCATCCCTATCATCCTCCTCCTCTTCGTCTGCCACCTCGTCCAGGAGAGTTCCCTGTGCAGACAATGGCTGACTGTCATCAAGGCTTCCCTCCTCCTTGGCTGCAGACGCCAGCTCCTTAATGTGCGTCAAACTTTGCATCAGCAGACGCATTAGTGGGATGCTCATGCTTATGATGGCGTCGTCTGCACTTACCAGCCGTGTGCATTCCTCAAAACACTGAAGGACTTGACAGAGGTCTTGTAGCTTCGACCACTGCACACCAGACAACTCCACGTCTGCCATCCAACTGCCTGCCCGTGTATGTGTTTCCTCCCACAAATTAATTACAGCACTCCTCTGTTCGCACAGCCTCTGAACCATGTGCAGTGTGGAGTTCCACCTTGTTGCCCAGGTCAGGCGCCTCTGCCACTGTTTATGGTTCAAAAGTGGCTTTACCTGGGGAATGCGGCACCTGTAGCCCATTTCCTGCACATGCCTGTGCACGGTGGCTCTGGATGTTTCCACACCAGACTCAGTCCACTGCTTCCTCAGGTTCCCCAAGGTCTGGAATCGGTCCTTCTCCACAATCTTCCTCAGGGTCCGGTCTCCTCATTGTACAGCGTTTTCTGCCACATTGTTTCCTTCCAACAGACTTACCATTGAGGTGCCTTGATACAGCACTCTGGGAACAGCCTATTTGTTGAGAAATTTCTTTCTGGGTCTTACCCTCTTGCTTGAGGGTGTCAATGATGGCCTTCTTGACATCTGTCAGGTCGCTAGTCTTAAGGTACCTTCACACATAACGATATTGTTAACGATATCGTTGCTATTTGTGACGTAGCAACGATATCGTTAATGAAATCGTTATGTGTGACAGTGACCAACGATCAGGCCCCTGCTGGGAGATCGTTGGTCGCTGAAGAAAGTCCAGAACTTTATTTCGTCGTTGGACTCCTGCTAACATCGCTGGATCGGCGTGTGTGACACCGATCCAGCGATGTCTTCACTGGTAACCAGGGTAAACATCGGGTAACTAAGCGCAGGGCCGCGCTTAGTAACCCGATGTTTACCCTGGTTACCATGCTAAAAGTAAAAAAAAAAAACACTAGATACTTACCTAACGCTGTCTGTCCTCCAGCGCTGTGCTCTGCACTCCTCCTGTACTGGCTGTGAGCCGGAAAGCAGAGCGGTGACGTCACCGCTCTGCTTTCCGGCTCCCAGACAGTACAGGAGGAGAGCAGAGAAGCAGAGAAGCAGAGCGCAGCGCTGGAGGACAGACGGCTGTAGGTAAGTATCTAGTGTTTGTTTTTTTTTACTTTTAGCATGGTATCCAGGGTAAACATCGGGTTACTAAGCGCGGCCCTGCGCTTAGTTACCCGATATTTACCCTGGTTACCGGCATCGTTGGTCGCTGGAGAGCGGTCTGTGTGACAGCTCTCCAGCGACCAAACAGCGACGCTGCAGCGATCCGGATCGTTGTCGGTATCGCTGCAGCGTCGCTTAATGTGAAGGGGCCTTTACCCATGATGGGGGTTTTGAGTAATGAACCAGGCAGGGAGTTTATAAAAGCCTCAGGTATCTTTTGCATGTGTTTAGAGTTAATTAGTTGATTCAGAAGATTAGGGTAATAGGTCGTTTAGAGAACCTTTTCTTGATATGCTAATTTATTGAGACAGGTTTTTTGGGTTATCAGGAGTTGTATGCCAAAATCATCAGTATTAAAACAATAAAAGACCTGACAAATTTCAGTTGGTGGATAATGAATCTATAATATATGAAAGTTTAATTGTAATCATTACATTATGGTAAATAATGAAATTTAACACTATATGCTAATTTTTTGAGAAGGACCTGTATATGACGGCTGTCACGGAAGCACCACACTTGCAAATATGTGCTCTTTTTTTTTTTGTTTGATATGCAAAATAGTGCTGTATAGAATTTGAGTATCAGACAGCAAAATAATAAGTACACCGGCCTCCAATGCCCAAACTTGGAGCAGAGATATATGAGGCTTTTTTCAGTGAATTTAAAACACACAAAAAAAAAGTGGCACAAGGCTAGCACACACAACTAGGCTACGCATGCCTGACAAACTATGATTTTTCAACAGGCCTCAGTCTGAGAGAACAGACTGTATATTTTTTTGGGGGGGTGAATTCTTGGAAAAAAAATCCAACTAGGTATATAGTAAAGAAGCTGCAGCAGCAGACAATTATGGATCTTTGGGAGGGATGCAGTGGGAGCAATAGACACACATACAGTACTGCAGCCCTTGCACTGATGTGGATATGCAGTGCCCTACCTGCCTCACGCTGCAATATCGGGACCCACGAATTAGCCCTAGAAAGGACTGTTGGTTTCTCAGGAGTTGTGGATGTAAGAGTTGCAGACCTACACTAACTGTAAAAACCACTATTCTGACCCTATCTCGGCAGCAGCTCCCCCTACTCTCACTGAATCCGGAGTTGAATGCAGTGAGCAGGGCGGCGCCAGGTCTCTTATACTCAGGTTGATGCTGTACGGCCCAGCCAATCACTGCACAACCACAACAAAGATGGCTGCGGCGTTTCATTGCCTGGCAGACACTCCCTGCACCGTGATTGGGTCTCTAAAGTACGCCAAAACTGCTGGGTAGAGACTGCAGTTACCGCCGAATAATCCCGAAAATGCTCAGTGCTCGCCGAGTACACCGAGCATAGTGATACTCGGGCGAGTACCGAATAGTGGCGAGCATGTTCGCTCATCTTAAAGGAGTATTCCTAGATTCCAAAGTTATGCCCTATCCATATGATCAAGAATAATTTATTAGTCACATGGAGCCTGATCGCTGGAACCCACACCAATCCTGAGAATGGGTTTTAGATCTGAGAACCAAGCTCAGAAAAGCCCCATCTTGAATGGAGTGGAAGTGTGCATGATCCTCTCCATTCATTGCCTATGTAACTGCAGGGAATAGTAGAGTGTTGTATTTGGCTTTCTCCAGCAGTCATATAAACAATGAATCGAGGTCGAGCATGGACACCTCCATTCAAGATGAAACTCTGAAAAGTCCAGTCATGAGCCATAGCCCTATTATTTGGATCACTCGGGGTCCCAGCAGTCAGACCACCAAAGTTTAGCAAGTTATCCCCTGTCCTACAGATGGGAAGTAACCTTGAAGTCCATTAAGATAGAGCATCATTATTAAATCTGTGGGGGGGTTTAGATCTTGACACCTTGTTGATCAACTGACTGAAAGTGCCATAGTACTCCAGTGAGCACTATATTCCCTTCATTGTTTATGAGGCACAGCTGCATCATTTTGGTAGTGGTTCTGCCTAGTTGTACAGCTCAGTCACTTTCAACTTCACAGTTCTTACCTGTAATACTAGATTCATCCATTGCCAAAAGTACAGAGCTGTGGCAGGTAAATAATAAAGTAGACAATACACTTACTAGTGTGGTATGCCACCTTTAACCAATGGATCACTTGGGGTGCCAAAATTGGGATCAGCACAAACCTGAAAATAAGTGTTTTTCACTACTTTGATATTAATGACCTATTCTTTGGATAGGCCATCAATAATAAAACGGCGCACGGAGTGTACTGTGTATTGGTCGCTCTTGGATACTGCAGCTCCTATAAAAAGGGAACCTGTTAGTTTATTCAAGCTGCTAAAAGCATTGGCAGCTTAAATTTTAGCTTGGGTGCATGACTATAGCCAAGTATGGTTTTTTTCTTAAAAACTCCAACAATTCGGATAAAACATAGCTTAAAGTTCCTACAGGGAAAATGCACTCCCACTCCCATTAGCCACAGGAGATTATAAGTGGTTAGCTGGTCCATTCCTGACCCATACTTTGTGGCCCAGGAGAGGTGACAAAACAGGACAGGGACCCAATTTACGAAGGACGCTGTTATGATCAGGCGGCCTTGGAACAACATGAAAAAACCCTCGCTGGAGTAGTGGTAACTATACAGACCGCTAACCCTGAACTTATCACAGAAACTAGAAGTAGCCGTGGGGTGTGCCTATCCAGACCTAGACACCTCGACACAGCCGGAGGACTAATTATCCCTAAAGATAGAAAATAGGAAAACTGACTTGCCTCAGAGTAGACCCCCAAAGGATAGGCAGCCCCCCACAAATAATGACGGTGAGTAGGAGAGGAAAAGACACACGCAGGCGGAAAACAGATTTAGCAAAGGAGGCCACTTCTACCTGGATAGGAAAGTATAGTACAGGATACTGAGCGGTCAGCACAAAATCTACAAAATATCCACAGCAGAAAAATACAAAAACTCCTCCACCTAACTAAAGGTGTGGAGAGTATATCTGCAACTCCAGTGAATCCAACCAGACTGAGAAAACAACAGGACAGTCGAAGCTGGAACCAAAATAGAAACTATGAACAGGACTGAAAAATAGACACAAAGCCTGTGAGTCTAAGAAACAGAATGAGACACTTATCTTTAGCTGAAATGGCAGCAGGCAGGAGAGGCCAGGCAGAGAACCATTACTGGCAATAGAACATTGACAACTGGCAGGGACTAATGAGTCCTGCACAGCTAAATACCCCAGTCAGCTTTGCAATTAGCAGATACACCTGTCCAATCCTGCAGTCCAGGCACAACTGCATTACCATCTACAGCCACCGGAGGGAGCCCAAAAGCAGAATTCACAACAGGACGCCTTGATGTGGCAACTGGGCTCACATATATTGGCCAATCTATGCGCAAAGTACCTTCCTTTTTTCATAGTAATTTTTGCAGATAAATATTTCATGTGTACATTATATAGCACTTTTTTCATTTTTTCCCATTGGCAGTAATGGATTTTCAATGTTCTAGAGTAGTCATTCTTGGTAACTTATAGTGCAACCTTTATCGTCTTTCAACTCATCGCAAATTGACCTATTCATTATTCATCACAGATGTTTTCTCAATTTCTAAAGTTCAAGAGATCTCAACCCTGCCCAGATCCATCCCTGATCAATCCCCAGTGTTGGGAAAAATCTTAATAGGCCCTCATCTTCAAAACAAACCTCTGTGGAGATGCAACGCCTACAAATCCCTTCCGATAAAATCTAATCAGGTATTAACCCCTTTCTGCCATCAGACGTACTATCCCGTTGAGGTGAACTGGGACTTAATTCCCAGGGACGGGATAGTACGTCATGTGCGATCAGCCATACTCACGCGCGGCTGATCGCGGCTGGGTGTCAGCTGATCGTTACAGCTGACATCCGGCACTATGTGCCAGGAGCGGTCACGGACCGGTCCTGGCACATTAACCCCCGGAACACAGCGATCAAACATGATTGCAGCATTCTGGGGGCATAGGGAAGCATCGTACAGGGAGGGGGCTCCCTGCGTGCTTCCCTGAGACCCTCGGATCGCGTTGTTCCAAGCATCTCCTCTGTCCTCCTCCCTGCCGGTCCCGGATCCAAGATGGCTGTGGGGGGGGCCTTCCGGGTCCTGCAGGGAGGTGGCTTGCAAGCGCCTGCTGAGAGCAGGCGCCGGCAAGCTTCCTGTACTGCCTGTCAGATCGCTGATCTGACACAGTGCTTTGCAAAGTATCAGATCAGGGGCAATGTTATAAAGTTAAAAAAAAAAATATTAACATGTGTAAAAAAAAAACCAAACAAACCTAAATAAAGAAAAATATATATATATATTGTTCCAATAAATACATTTCTTTATGTAAGTAAAAAACAATAAAAGTACACATATTTAGTATCACCACGTCCATAATGACCAAACCTATAAAACTGTCCCACTAGTTAACCCCTGCAGTGAACACCATAAAAAAAAATGAGGCAAAAAACAATGCTTTATCATCATACCGCTGAACAAAAAGTGGAATAACACGCGATCAAAAAGACGGATATAAATAAATATGGTACCGTTGAAAACCTCATCTTGTCCCGCAAAAATCGAGCCACCATACAGTGTCATCAGTGAAAAAATGATAAAAGTTATAGTCCTCAGAATAAAGCGATGCAAAAATAATTATTTTTTCTATAAAATAGTTTTTATTGTATAAAAGCGACAAAACATAAAAAAATGATATAAATGAGGTATCGCTGTAATCGTACTGACCCGAAGAATAAAACTGCTTTATCAATTTTACCAAATGTAGAACAGTATAAACGCTCTGAAAAGAAATTCATGAATTGCTGGTTTTTGTTCATTCTACCTAACAAAAATCGGAATAAAAAGCGATAAAAAAAGTCATGTGCCCAAAAATGTTACCAATAAAAACGTCAACTTGTCCCACAAAAAACAAGACCTCACATGACTCTGGAGCAAAATATGGAAAAATTATAGCTCTCAAAATGTGGTAACACAAAAACTATATTTTGCAATAAAAGCGTCTTTTAGTGTGACATCAGCCATACATAAAAATCCAATATAAAAACCCGCTATAAATAGTAAATCAAACCCCCCTTTATCACCCCCATAGTAAGGGAAAAATAATAAAATAAAAAAAGTATATATTTCTATTTTACCATTAGAGTTAGGGTTAGGGCTAAAGTTAGGGTTAGGGCTAAACTTTAAGTTAGCGTTGGGGCTAAAGTTAGGGTTAGGGTTGGGGCTAAAGTTAGGGTTGGGGCTAAAGTTAGGGTTAGTGTTGTGAATTCTGTGGCAGAGCTCCCTCCTGTGGTCACAAGTGGTACTTCGGCTGATTCTCTCTGTGAGCTTCCGTTGGTGGAGGAAAGTGGTACTGCGCCTTCTGAGTTTCCTTCCTCAGGTGATGTGGTGAAGTCGTTAGGTGCTGCTCTATTTAACTCCACCTAGTGCTTTGATCCTGGCCTCCAGTCAATGTTCTAGTATTGGACCTGTTTCCTCCTGGATCGTTCCTGTGGCCTGCTGCTCTGCATAGCTAAGTTCTGCTTTGCTATTTTGTTTGCTGTTTTTTTCTGTCCAGCTTGTCTATTTGTTTTTTCCTGCTTGCTGGAAGCTCTGGGACGCAGAGGGTGTACCTCCGTGCCGTTAGTTCGGTACAGAGGGTCTTTTTGCCCCCTTTGCATGGTTTTTGTAGGGTTTTGTGTTGACCGCAAAGTTACCTTTCCTATCCACGCTCTGTTCAGTAAGTCGGGCCTCACTTTGCTTAATCTATTTCATCTCTACGTTTGTCTTTTCATCTTAACTCACAGTCATTATATGTGGGGGCTGCCTTTTCCTTTGGGGTATTTCTCTGAGGCAAGGTAGGCTTATTTTCTATCTTCAGGCTAGCTAGTTTCTCAGGCTGTGCCGAGTTGCATAGGGAGCGTTAGGCGCAATCCACGGCTGCCTCTAGTGTGGTTGGAGAGGATTAGGGATTGCGGTCAGCAGAGTTCCCATGTCTCAGAGCTCGTTCAATGTTTTTGGGTTATTGTCAGGTCACTGTATGTGCTCTGACCTCTATGTCCATTGTGGTACTGAATTACCTTATCATAACAGTACTGGAGGCAGAAAGTACTAATGATTCTCAATAGAGGGAAAAAAGAAGTTCTGAGACCATTTTTTTTTCTCTGCACTGTGTTTTGCCTTTTTTTCCCCCTAGACATTTGGGTGGTTCAGGACACAGGTGTAGAGATGGACATTAAAGGTCTGTTTTCATGTGTGGATCAGCTCACGGCAAGAGTACAAAATATTCAAGACTTTGTGGTTCAGAATTCTATGTTAGAACCGAGAATTCCTATTCCTGATTTGTTTTTTGGAGATAGAACTAAATTTCTGAGTTTCAAAAATAATTGTAAACTATTTCTGGCTTTGAAACCTCGCTCCTCTGGTGACCCAGTTCAACAAGTTAGGATCATTATTTCTTTTTTACATGGCGACCCTCAGGACTGGGCATTTTCTCTTGCGTCAGGAGATCCTGCATTAAGTAATATCGATGCGTTTTTCCTGGCTCTCGGATTGCTGTACGATGAACCTAATTCAGTGGATCAGGCAGAGAAAAATTTGCTGGCTCTGTGTCAGGGTCAGGGTCAGGATGAGATAGAGGTATATTGTCAGAAATTTAGAAAGTGGTCTGTACTCACTCAATGGAATGAAGGTGCGCTCGCAGCTATTTTCAGAAAGGGTCTCTCTGAAGCCCTTAAGGATGTCATGGTGGGATTTCCTATGCCTGCTGGTCTGAATGAGTCTATGTCTTTGGCCATTCAGATCGGTCGACGCTTGCGTGTTGCGTGAGCGTAAATCTGTGCACCATTTGGCGGTATTACCTGAGCTTAAACCTGTGCCTATGCAGTGCGATAGGACTTTGACCAGAGTTGAACGGCAAGAACACAGACGTCAGAATGGGCTGTGTTTCTACTGTGGTGATTCCACTCATGCTATCTCTGATTGTCCTAAGCGCACTAAGCGGTTCGCTAGGTCTGCCACCATTGGTACGGTACAGTCAAAATTTCTTCTGCCCGTTACCTTGATCTGCTCTTTGTCATCGTATTCTGTCATGGCATTTGTGGATTCAGGCGCTGCCCTGAATTTGATGGACTTGGAGTATGCTAGGCGTTGTGGGTTTTTCTTGGAGCCCTTGCAGTGTCCTATTCCATTGAGAGGAATTGATGCTACGCCTTTGGCCAAGAATAAGCCTCAGTACTGGACCCAGCTGACCATGTGCATGGCTCCTGCACATCAGGAGGTTATTCGCTTTCTGGTGTTGCATAATCTGCATGATGTGGTCGTGTTGGGGTTGCCATGGCTACAAGTCCATAATCCAGTATTAGATTGGAAATCCATGTCTGTGTCCAGCTGGGGTTGTCAGGGGGTACATGGTGATATTCCATTTCTGACTATTTCGTCATCCACCCCTTCTGAGGTTCCAGAGTTCTTGTCTGATTACCGGGATGTATTTGATGAGCCCAAGTCCGATACCCTACCTCCGCATAGGGATTGTGATTGTGCTATCGATTTGATTCCTGGTAGTAAATTCCCAAAAGGTCGACTGTTTAATTTATCTGTGCCTGAGCACGCCGCTATGCGGAGTTATGTGAAGGAGTCCTTGGAGAAGGGGCATATTCGCCCGTCATCGTCGCCATTAGGAGCAGGGTTCTTTTTTGTAGCCAAGAAGGATGGTTCGCTGAGACCTTGTATAGATTACCGCCTTCTAAATAAGATCACGGTTAAATTTCAGTACCCCTTGCCGTTGTTATCTGATTTGTTTGCTCGGATTAAGGGGGCTAGTTGGTTCACCAAGATAGATCTTCGTGGTGCGTATAATCTTGTGCGTATTAAGCGAGGTGATGAATGGAAAACTGCATTTAATACGCCCGAGGGCCATTTTGAGTATCTAGTAATGCCATTCGGACTTGCCAATGCTCCATCAGTGTTTCAGTCCTTTATGCATGACATCTTCCGAGAGTACCTGGATAAATTCCTGATTGTGTACTTGGATGACATTTTGATCTTCTCGGATGATTGGGAGTCTCATGTGAAGCAGGTCAGAACGGTGTTTCAGGTCCTGCGTGCTAATTCTTTGTTTGTGAAGGGATCAAAGTGTCTCTTTGGTGTTCAGAAGGTTTCATTTTTGGGGTTCATCTTTTCCCCTTCTACTATCGAGATGGACCCTGTTAAGGTCCAAGCCATCCATGATTGGACTCAGCCGACATCTCTGAAAAGTCTGCAAAAGTTCCTGGGCTTTGCTAATTTTTATCGTCGCTTCATCTGCAATTTTTCTAGTATTGCTAAACCATTGACCGATTTGACCAAGAAGGGTGCTGATGTGGTCAATTGGTCTTCTGCTGCTGTGGAAGCTTTTCAAGAGTTGAAGCGTCGTTTTTCTTCTGCCCCTGTGTTGTGTCAACCAGATGTTTCGCTTCCATTCCAGGTCGAGGTTGATGCTTCTGAGATTGGAGCAGGGGCTGTTTTGTCGCAGAGAAGTTCTGATTGCTCGGTGATGAAACCATGCGCCTTCTTTTCCAGGAAGTTTTCGCCTGCTGAGCGAAATTATGATGTGGGCAATCGAGAGTTGCTGGCCATGAAGTGGGCATTCGAGGAGTGGCGTCATTGGCTTGAAGGAGCTAAGCATCGCGTGGTGGTCTTGACTGATCATAAGAACTTGACTTATCTCGAGTCTGCCAAGCGGTTGAATCCTAGACAGGCTCGTTGGTCGCTGTTTTTTGCCCGTTTTGACTTTGTGATTTCGTACCTTCCGGGCTCTAAAAATGTGAAGGCGGATGCTCTGTCTAGGAGTTTTGTGCCCGACTCTCCGGGTTTATCTGAGCCGGCGGGTATCCTCAAAGAGGGAGTAATTGTGTCTGCCATCTCCCCTGATTTGCGACGGGTGCTGCAAAAATTTCAGGCTAATAAACCTGATCGTTGCCCAGCGGAGAAACTGTTTGTCCCTGATAGGTGGACGAATAAAGTTATCTCTGAGGTTCATTGTTCGGTGTTGGCTGGTCATCCTGGAATCTTTGGTACCAGAGAGTTAGTGGCTAGATCCTTTTGGTGGCCATCTCTGTCGCGGGATGTGCGTTCTTTTGTGCAGTCCTGTGGGATTTGTGCTCGGGCTAAGCCCTGCTGTTCTCGTGCCAGTGGGTTGCTTTTGCCCTTGCCGGTCCCGAAGAGGCCTTGGACACATATCTCTATGGATTTTATTTCAGATCTTCCCGTCTCTCAAAAGATGTCAGTCATTTGGGTGGTCTGTGATCGCTTCTCTAATATGGTCCATTTGGTACCCTTGTCTAAATTACCTTCCTCCTCTGATTTGGTGCCATTGTTCTTCCAGCATGTGGTTCGTTTACATGGCATTCCAGAGAATATCGTTTCTGACAGAGGTTCCCAGTTTGTTTCAAGGTTTTGGCGAGCCTTTTGTGGTAGGATGGGCATTGACTTGTCTTTTTCCTCGGCTTTCCATCCTCAGACTAATGGCCAGACCGAACGAACCAATCAGACCTTGGAAACATATCTGAGGTGCTTTGTTTCTGCTGATCAGGATGACTGGGTGTCCTTTTTGCCTTTGGCTGAGTTCGCCCTTAATAATCGGGCCAGCTCGGCTACCTTGGTTTCGCTGTTTTTCTGCAACTCTGGGTTCCATCCTCGTTTCTCTTCAGGGCAGGTTGAGTCTTCGGACTGTCCTGGTGTGGATACTGTGGTGGACAGGTTGCAGCAGATTTGGACTCATGTAGTGGACAATTTGACCTTGTCCCAGGAGAAGGCTCAACGTTTTGCTAATCGCAGACGCTGTGTGGGTCCCCGACTTCGTGTTGGGGATCTGGTTTGGTTATCTTCTCGTCATATTCCTATGAAGGTTTCCTCTCCTAAGTTTAAACCTCGTTTCATTGGTCCGTATAGGATTTCTGAGGTTCTTAATCCTGTGTCTTTTCGTCTGACCCTTCCAGATTCTTTTTCCATACATAACGTATTCCATAGGTCATTGTTGCGGAGATACGTGGCACCTATGGTTCCATCTGTTGATCCTCCTGCCCCAGTTTTGGTGGAGGGGGAGTTGGAGTATATTGTGGAGAAGATTTTGGATTCTCGTGTTTCAAGACGGAAACTCCAGTATCTGGTTAAGTGGAAGGGTTATGCTCAGGAAGATAATTCCTGGGTCTTTGCCTCTGATGTCCATGCTCCCGATCTTGTTCGTGCCTTTCATATGGCTCATCCTGGTCGTCCTGGGGGCTCTGGTGAGGGTTCGGTGACCCCTCCTCAAGGGGAGGGTACTGTTGTGAATTCTGTGGCAGAGCTCCCTCCTGTGGTCACAAGTGGTACTTCGGCTGATTCTCTCTGTGAGCTTCCGTTGGTGGAGGAAAGTGGTACTGCGGCTTCTGAGTTTCCTTCCTCAGGTGATGTGGTGAAGTCGTTAGGTGCTGCTCTATTTAACTCCACCTAGTGCTTTGATCCTGGCCTCCAGTCAATGTTCTAGTATTGGACCTGTTTCCTCCTGGATCGTTCCTGTGGCCTGCTGCTCTGCATAGCTAAGTTCTGCTTTGCTATTTTGTTTGCTGTTTTTTTCTGTCCAGCTTGTCTATTTGTTTTTTCCTGCTTGCTGGAAGCTCTGGGACGCAGAGGGTGTACCTCCGTGCCGTTAGTTCGGTACAGAGGGTCTTTTTGCCCCCTTTGCGTGGTTTTTGTAGGGTTTTGTGTTGACTGCAAAGTTACATTTCCTATCCTCGCTCTGTTCAGTAAGTCGGGCCTCACTTTGCTTAATCTATTTCATCTCTACGTTTGTCTTTTCATCTTAACTCACAGTCATTATATGTGGGGGCTGCCTTTTCCTTTGGGGTATTTCTCTGAGGCAAGGTAGGCTTATTTTCTATCTTCAGGCTAGCTAGTTTCTCAGGCTGTGCCGAGTTGCATAGGGAGCGTTAGGCGCAATCCACGGCTGCCTCTAGTGTGGTTGGAGAGGATTAGGGATTGCGGTCAGCAGAGTTCCCACGTCTCAGAGCTCGTTCAATGTTTTTGGGTTATTGTCAGGTCACTGTATGTGCTCTGACCTCTATGTCCATTGTGGTACTGAATTACCTTATTATAACAGGTTAGGGTTTAGATTACATTTACGGTTGGGATTTGGTTTGGGATTAGGGTTAGGGGTGTGTCAGGATTAGGGGTGTGGTTGGGATTAGGGTTAGGGGTGTTGGAGTTAAGGGTGTGGTTTGGGTTGGGATTAGGGATAGGGGTGTGTTGGGGTTAGGGGTGTGTTGGGGTTAGGGGTGTGGTTAGGGTTGGGATTAGGGTTAGGGGCGTGTTCGGGTTAGGGGTCTGATTAGGGTTGGGATTAGGTTAGGGGTGTGTTGGAGTTAGGGGTGTGGTTAGGGTTGGGATTAGGGCTAGGGGTGTGTTAGAGTTAGGGGTGTGGTTAGGGTTGGGATTAGGGTTAGGGGCGTGTTCAGGTTAGGGGTGTGGTTAGGGTTAGGGTTGGGATTAGGGTTAGGAGTGTGTTGGAGTTAGGGTTGGAGTTAGAATTGGGGGGTTTCCACTGTTTAGGCACTTCAGGGGCTCTCCAAATGCGACATGGCGTCCGATCTCAATTCCAGTCAATTCTGCGTTGAAAAAGTAAAACAGTGCTCCTTCCTTTCCGAGCTCTCCAGAACGCCCAAACAGGGGTGTACCCCAACATATGGGGTATCAGTGTATTTAGGACAAATTGGACAACAACTTTTGGGGTCCAATTTCTCTTGTTACCCTCGAGAAAATAAAAATGTGGAGGCTAGAAATCATTTGTGGGAAAAAAAGGATTTTTTATTTTCACGGCTCTGCGTTATAAACTGTAGTGAAACACTTGTGGGTTCAAAGTTCTCACAACACATCTAGATACGTTTCTTGGGGGGTTTAGTTTCCAATATGGAGTCACTTGTGGGGGTTTCTACTGTTTAGTAGTGATGAGCGAATATACTCGTTACTCGAGATTTCTCGAGTATGCTCGGAGGTCCTCCGAGTATTTTTTAGTGCTCGGAGATTTAGTTTTTCTTGCTGTAGCTGAATGATTTACATCTGTTAGCCAGCATAAGTACATGTGGGGGTTGCCTGGTTGCTAGGGAATCCCCACATGTACTTATGCTGGCTGGCAGATGTAAATCATTCAGCTGCGGCAAGAAAAACTAAATCTCTGAGCACTAAAAAATACTCGGAGGACATCCGAGCATGCTCGAAAAATCTCGAGTAACGAGTATATTCACTCATCACTACTGTTTAGGTACATCAGGGGCTCTGCAAATGCAACTTGATGCCCGTAGACCGTTCCATCTAAGTCTGCATTCCAAATGGTGCTCCTTCCCTTTCAAGCTCTGCCATGCACCCAAACAGTGGTTTACACCCACATATGGGGTATCAGCGTAGTCAGGACAAATTGCACAACAACTTTTGGTGTCCAATTTCACCTGTTACCCTTGGGAAAAAAAATTGGGGGCGAAAATATCATTTTTGTGAAAAAAAATTATTTTTTATTTTTACGCCTCTACGTTATAAACTTCCGTGAAGTACATGGTGGGTCAAAGTGCTCACCACACATCTAGATAAGTTCCTTAGGGGGTCTACTTTCCAAAATGGTGTCACTTGTGGGGGTATCACTGTTTAGGCACTTTCCTAGGGGCTTTCCAAACACGACATGGCGTCCTTTCTCAATTCCAGCCAATTTTGCATTGAAAAGTCAAACGGTGCTCCTTCCCTTCCGAGCTCTGCTATGTGCCCAAACAGTGGTTCCCCCCACATATGGGGTATCAGCGTACTCAGGAGAAATTGTACAACATATTTTGGGGTCCAATTTCTCCTGTTACCCTTGGTAAAATAAAACAAATTGGATCTGAAGTAAATTCTTTGTGAAAAAAAGTTAAATGTTCATTTTTATTTAAACATTCCAAAAATTCCTGTGAAACACCTGAAGGGTTAATAAACTTCTTGAATGTGGTTTTGAGCACCTTGAGGGGTGCAGTTTTTAGAATGGTCTCACACTTGGGTATTTTCTATCACATAGACCCCTCAAAGTGACTTCAAATGAAATGTGGTCCCTAGAAAAAAAATGGTGTTGTAAAAATGAGAAATTGCTGGTCAAATTTTAACCCTTATAACTCCCTAACAAAAAGAAATGTTTGTTCCAAAATTGTGCTGATGTAAAGTAGACATGTGGGAAATGTTACTTATAAAGTATTTTGTGTGACATATCTCTGTGATTTAAGGGCATGAAAAGTCAAAGTTGGAAAATTGCAAAATTTTCAACATTTTCGCCAAATTTCCATTTTTTTCGCAAATAGACGCAAGTAATGTCAAGGAAATTTTACCACTATTATGAAGTACAATATGTCATGAGAAAACAATGTCAGAATCACCGGGATCCGTTGACGCGTTCCAGAGTTATAACCTCATAAAGGGACAGTGGTCAGAATTGTAAAAATTGGCCCCGTCATTAACATGCAAGCCACCCTTGGGGGTTAAAAACTACTTTGTCTAAAATTCTTATGATGAAATCACCCATTCCATGTTTGGAAAGCTCATATGGCAATCATTAGAGGAATAGAGGAATATTGATGAAAATCTCATCAAAACCCCAAAAAAACACAGGGAGAGAATTAACTCACTCCAATCTTCATTTAAATCTATAAAAGATTTGCATTCAAGTCTCCGTTTTGCGCACTTTACAATGGGAAATTTGGCGACTTAGATAAGAACTAAGAAAGTAATTGTTCTCTTCTTACGAGTTATATATCAAATCTTGTAAAGTGAACTCATATTGCTCTCTCAATAAACTGACTGGAAATATGTCACATAGACTAAAGTATACCAGAATCAAACAAAGGATAGACAAAATTTTGTCCCCAAATGGTGTAAAGAAGTCTCACCCCAAAGACATAGTGGACACTTTCGACAAATACTACTCCAGTTTGCACAAATTAAATTCTGATCACACCATTAAACCCCCCAATGAGGAAACTATCAATAAATTCCCTTAAAAAAATCAATCAATTTTATCTCTCTTTTTATACATCCTAAAACCTTGCTTGCTTTTGCGGCTGCTGCTTGACATTGAGTTCAGCTGCTCAGCTTACTTGTAGCCAGAATCCCCCTGTCCTTCTCTTGTTCTGTAGTCCCGAGTATGATCCCATTTAGTGTATATGCAACAATAGGATTACTCTGTCCTAGGTGCATTACTTTACATTTATCCACATTAAATCTCATTTGCCAAGTATTTGCCCATTCAGGCATCTTATTTAGATTATATTGCAATTTTGTACAGTCAAGTAGGGTTGAGCGAAACGGATCGGTCAATTTCATAAGTCGCCGACTTTCGGCAAAGTCGGGTTTCATGAAACCCGACCCGATCCCAGTGTGGGATCAGCCATGCGGTACACGATCTTCACGCCAAAGTCACGTTTCATATGACGCGTTCAGCGCCATTTCTCAGCCAATGAAGGTGGACGCAGAGTGTGGGCAGCGTGATGACATAGGTCTCAGTCCCCACTATCTTAGAAAAGGGCATGACAGTGATTGCCTTGCTTTCTGTGGCGTCACAGGGGCTGTAAAGGGGCGTGCACGCCGACCGCCATCTTACTTCTGCTGATCTGAGCGTAGGGAGAGGTTGCTGCCGCTTCGTCAGAAGCAGGGATATTGTTAGGAAGGGAAGATTTACCCCCAAACCGCTTGTGCTGTAGCGATTTCCACTGTCCAACACCACCTTTTCTTTGCAGGGAGAGTGGAGGCTATATTTCTGTGCATCAGCTCTGTAGCTTATAAGGCTCCCTGATAGCTGCATTGCTGTTTGTACGCCGCTGTGCAAACCAACTGATTTTTTCAAAGCAAAAATCCTGTTGCTTCTTTCTGCACAGTTCTCTTGTTTCTTTGTTTGCCCACACTTTTGTGTGCAGCAGTCCTTTTTACTGCTGGCTGCCATAATAGTCCTGAGATCATTGTAGGGAGATTGTTATTGTAGCACAGTCCCTTTTTTTATATATATATATCTGCTAGCCACTGTCTGCCACTGAAGCTGTGTAGTGTAATACAGTGGGCCTGATTTTCCCAGCAGTCTTCCACATCTATAAAAGGACATTTCTATTGCCACTAAGTGCATCTGCGTCAGTCCTGTTTGTGGCATATCTGTCAGCCACTTTCTGACACAGAAACTGTGTAGTGTAATACAGTGGGCCTGATTTTCCCAGCAGTCTCCCACATCTATTAAGGGACATTTCTATTGCCACTAAGTGCATCTGTGTGAGTCCTGTTTGTGGCATTTCTGTCAGCCACTTTCTGACACAGAAACTGTGTAGTGTAATACAGTGGGCCTGATTTTCCCAGCAGTCTCACACACCTATAAAGGGAGATTTAAATTCACAATAAGTTTACGTACACCTTCTAACTGGTTTAGTACCATATAACATTTGTTAGTTTGGTTACATTTTTCCAAGAATGAAGAAGTCTGGTGGAAGAGGTCGTGGACGTGGGCGGTCATTGCCAGCTGGTAATGATGGTAGTGGTGGTGGAGCATCAGGTGGTCATGGGAAAAGCAGTATAGCACCTAAGTCTCGAGTTGTTGAGCCAGCGTCATCGTCTGGCTACACAAGGCCTCAAACGCTCCCTTTTCTGGGAGTAGGAAAATCGCTTTTAAAGCCGGAGCAGCAGGAACAAGTTTTGGCTTTCCTTGCTGACTCTGCCTCTAGCTCTTTCGCCTCCTCTTCGGAAAGTGCAAAATTTAAAAGCAGCGTGTCGTCAGTGGATGCTCCCGGTCTGGAACAAGTCGCTTCCTTGTGTCTTTCACCCAGAACAACAAAGAAGGATGCGTCAGGTGACACAACAGGTTACTCCATGGAGCTCTTTACACATACTGTGCCTGGGTTAGAAAGGGAAATTGTTAACAGGCCATGCCCATTACAAGATGAATCGGACCTGGAGTGCACAGATGCACAGCCACAGCTAGATTATTATGCTGTTCCATTGACTCAGATCACAACATTGCCCTTGCAGTGTACTGAGCCAGAATCTGACCCTGATGAGACTATGGTGCCCCGTCCCGAACGCTATAGCACCGGCTTACACGGTGACACAGAGGAAGGTGCACAGGACATAGAAGAGGAGGTGATAGATGACCCAGTTGTTGACCCCGATTGGCAGCCATTGGGGAACAGGGTGCCGCTGGCAGTAGCTCTGAAGCGGAGGAGGAGGAGCCGCAGCAGGCATCAACATCGCAACAGCTTTCATCTGGCAGGTCCGTTTCTGGCCAAAAACGTGTGTCAAAACCAAAAACAGTTGTAGGACAGCGTGGCCATCCAGTTAAAGTAGCTCAGTGTGCAATGCCTGAAAAGGTATTCGATAGTAGGAAGAGTGAAGTCTGGCAAATTTTTAACCAAGATCCGAATGATCGGTGCAAAGTGATCTGTAAGAAATGCTCAAGGACCTTTAGCAGAGGTCAGAATGTCAAAAATTTAAATACAAGTTGCATGCGTAGACATTTAACCACCATGCACTTGCAAGCCTGGACTAACTACCAAACGTCCCGCAAAGTTGTTGCACCCGCTCACAATGAAGCTAGTCAGCAATGCTACATTCCTACTCTCACTGTAAGCCCACCGTTTATGACACCACCTGCAGCAAATGTGGAGGTATCGTCGCAAGGCCAAAGCAGTCAGGGAATCACCAGGTTCTTGGTAGGAAAAAAACTGTATGTAGGCCAACAGCAAGAATACCATCACCAACCCTCTCTCAGTTTGCCATGTCCACCACCACCCCCGCTAGTTCCACCATATGCAGCTCTCCAGTCCAGCTCACCCTACAAGAGACTCTCGTTAGGAAAAGGATGTACTCATCCTCTCATCTGCGTACACAGGTTTTGAACGCCCACATTGCTAGACTAATCTCGTTAGAGATGATGCCCTACCGGTTGGTTGAAAGCGAAGCTTTCAAAGCCCTGATGGCCTACGCAGTACCACGCTATGACCTACCCAGTCGTCACTTCTTTTCGAGAAAAGCCATCCCAGCCCTCCACCAGCAAGTCAAAGACCGCATTGTCCATGCACTCAGGCAATCAGTCAGTAGAAAGGTGCACCTCACAACAGATGCATGGACCAGTAGGCATGGCCAGGGACGTTACATGTCTATCACGGCGCACTGGGTTAATGTGGTGGATGCAGGGTACACAGGGGACAGCCATAGTGGCACAGTTCTGCCTAGCCCACAGTCTAGGAAACAGTTGGCTGTAGGCATTTGCCCCTCCTCCTCGTCCTCCTCATCCAGAAGCGAAAGCTCGTCCACAGAGCGCAGTCGCATGACCACTCCATCCGCAGCTGCCGGTGTTGCAACCGTGGTGTCCCATTATGGAACAGCTTGTGGGAAGCGTTAGCAAGCTGTGTTGGAAATTAAGTGTTTGGGCGACAACAGACACACCGCGGAAGTTCTGTCCGACTTCTTGCAGCAAGAAACTAAGTCATGGCTGGGCAGTGTACATCTTGAGGTAGGCAAGGTAGTCAGTGATAACGGAAGGAATTTTATGGCTGCCATAGCCCTTTCACAACTGAAACACATTCCTTGCTTGGCTCACACCTTGAACCTGGTGGTGCAGTGCTTCCTGAAAAGTTATCCGGGGTTACCCACCCTGCTTCTGAAGGTGCGAAGACTTTGCTCGCACATCCGCCATTCGCCCGTACACTCCAGCCATATGCAGAACCATCAGAGATCTTTGAAGCTTCCCCAGCACCACCTAATAATTGACGTTGCAACAAGGTGGGACTCCACACTGCACATGCTTCAGAGGCTGTGCGAACAGAGGCGTGCTGTTATGTATTTGTGGGAGGATACACATACACGGGCAGGCAGTTGGATGGCAGACATGGAGTTGTCAGGTGTGCAGTTGTAGAAGCTACAAGACCTGTGTCAAGTCCTTCAGTGTTTTGAGGAATGCACATGCCTGGTTAGTGCAGACGACGTCATCATAAGCATGAGCATCAGCCTTATGCGTCTGCTGATGCAAAGTTTGACGCACATAAAGGAGCAGGCATCTGCAGCCGAGGACGAGGGTAGCCTTGATGACAGTTAGCCACTGTCTGCTCAGGGAAGTCTCCTGGACGAGTGTTGTGAATTCTGTGGTCAAGCTTCCTCCTGTGGTCATGAGTGGTACTTCGGCTGGTTCTGTCTATGAGCTTCCTCTGGTGGATGTGAGTGGGGCTGCGGCTTCTGAGTTTCCTTCCTCAGGTGACGAGGTTAAGTCGTTAGGTGCTGCTCTATTTAACTCCACCTAGTTCTTTGTTCCTGGCCTCCAGTCAATGTTCCAGTATTGGTCTTGCTTTCTCCTGGATCGTTCTTGTGGCCTGTCTGCCCTGCATAAGCTAAGTTTTGCTTGTGTTACTTTTGTTTGCTATATTTTCTGTCCAGCTTGCTATATTGGTTTTTCTTGCTTGCTGGAAGCTCTGAGACGCAGAGGGAGTACTTCCGTACCGTTAGTCGGTGCGGAGGGTCTTTTTGCCCCCTCTGCGTGGTTGTTTGTAGGTTTTTGTGCTGACCGCAAAGCTATCTTTCCTATCCTCGGTCTATTCAGTAAGTCGGGCCTCATTTTGCTAAAATCTATTTCATCTCTGTGTTTGTATTTTCATCTTAACTCACAGTCATTATATGTGGGGGGCTGCCTTTTCCTTTGGGAAATTTCTCTGAGGCAAGGTAGGCTTATTTTTCTATCTTCAGGGCTAGCTAGTTTCTCAGGCTGTGCCGAGTTGCATAGGGAGCGTTAGGCGCAATCCACGGCTACCTCTAGTGTGGTATGATAGGATTAGGGATTGCGGTCAGCAGAGTTCCCACGTCTCAGAGCTCGTCCTATGTTAGTAACTATCAGGTCACTTTGTGTGCTCTTAACCACTAGGTCCATTGTGGTTCTGAATCACCTGATCATAACAGTACTGGAGGCCCAAAGTACTAATGCTTCTCAATAGAGGGAAAAGAGAAGTTCTGAGACCATTTTTTTTTCTCTGTACTGTGTTTTGTCTTTCTTTCCCCCTAGACATTTGGGTGGTTCAGGACACAGGTGTAGTGATGGACATTAAAGATCTGTCTTCTTGTGTGGATCATCTCACTGCAAGAGTACAAAATATTCAAGACTTTGTGGTTCAGAATTCTATGTTAGAACCAAGAATTCCTATTCCTGATTTGTTTTCTGGAGATAGAGCTAAGTTCCTGAGCTTTAAGAATAATTGTAAACTGTTTCTGGCTTTGAAACCCGCTCCTCTGGTGACCCAGTTCAACAAGTTAAGATCATTATTTCTTTATTACGTGGCGACCCTCAAGACTGGGCATTTTCCCTTGCGCCAGGAGATCCTGCATTATGTAATATTGATGCGTTTTTTCTGGCGCTCGGATTGCTGTATGATGAACCTAATTCAGTGGATCAGGCAGAGAAAAATTTGCTGGCTCTGTGTCAGGGTCAGGATGAGGTAGAGATATATTGTCAGAAGTTTAGGAAGTGGTCTGTGCTCACTCAATGGAATGAATGTGCGCTGGCAGCAATTTTCAGAAAAGGCAACGAAGAAGAAACTTGGCGGCACTCACCGGTCTTCAAACAGGTTTCTTTATTTCATAACTTCACGGCACGGGGATGTATACAACAAGAGCAGCTGGCGAACGACGGCCGTTTCCTGCCCTTCTGGCACTTCAACGGGTTCCTGTGAACCCGTTGAAACGCCAAAAGGGCGCGAAACGGCTGTCGTTCGCCAGCTGCTCTTGTTGTATACATCCCCGTGCCGTGAAGTTATGAAATAAAGAAACCTGTTTGAAGACCGGTGAGTGCCGCCAAGTTTCTTCTTCGTTGCCTGCATCGCTGATGTTCGTTGTTCCGGCTGAGCACCTCAGGTCTGCCGGCTGGCTGCAAGCTGTGAGTTCTAAACGTCTTGGTTGGAGTAGCGGTGGTACGGTCAGCTGTTTTCTTTTCCGCACGTAATTTTCAGAAAAGGTCTCTCTGAAGCCCTTAACCCCTTTACCCCCAAGGGTGGTTTGCACGTTAATGACCGGGCCAATTTTTACAATTCTGACCACTGTCCCTTTGTGAGGTTATAACTCTGGAACTCTTCAACGGATCCCAGTGATTCTGACATTGTTTTCTCGTGACATATTGTACTTCATGACAATGGTAAAAATTCTTTGATAGTACTTGCGTTTATTTGTGAAAAAAACGGAAATTTGGCGAAAATTATGAAAATTTCGCAATTTTCCAACTTTGAATTTTTATGCAATTAAATCACAGAGATATGTCACACAAAATACTTAATAAGTAATATTTCCCACATGTCTCCTTTACATCAGCACAATTTTGGAACCAAAATTTTTTTTTGTTAGGGAGTTATAAGGGTTAAAAGTTGACCAGCAATTTCTCATTTCTACAACACCATTTTTTATTAGGGACCACATCTCATTTGAAGTCATTTTGAGGGGTCTATATGATAGAAAATACCCAAGTGTGACACCATTCTAAAAACTACACCCCTCAAGGTGCTCAAAACCATATTCAAGAAGTTTATTAACCCTTCTGGTGCTTCACAGGAATTTTTTGAATGTTTAAATAAAAATGAACATTTAACTTTTTTTCACAAAAAATTTAATTCAGCTCCAATTTGTTTAATTTTACCAAGGGTAACAGGAGAAAATAGACCCCAAACATTGTTGTACAATTTGTCCTGAGCACGACAATACCCCACATGTGGGGGTAAACTACTGTTTGGGCGCATGGCAGAGCTCGGAAGCGAAGGAGCGCCATTTGACTTTTCAATGCAAAATTTACTGGAATTGAGATGGGACGCCATGTTTCGTTTGGAGAGCCCCTGATATGCCTAAACATTGAGATCGGACACCATGTCGCATTTAGAGAGGCCCTGTGCCTAAACATTGAAACCCCCCACAAGTGACACCATTTTGGAAAGTAGACCCCTTAAGGAACTTATCTAGATGTGTGGTGAGCACTTTGACCCACCAAGTGCTTCACAGAAGTTTATAATGTAGAACCGTAAAAACAAAAAATCATATTTTTTCACCAAAATTAACTTTCCGCCCCCAAATTTTTATTTTCCCAAGGGTAAGAGAAGAAATTGGACCCCAAAAGTTGTTGTACAATTTGTCCTGAGTACGCTGATACCCCATATGTGGGGGTAAACCACTGTTTGGGCGGATGGGAGAGCTCGGAAGGGAAGGAGCGCCGTTTGACTTTTCAATGCAAAATTGACAGGAATTGAGATGGGACGCCATGTTGCGTTTGGAGAGCCACTGATGTGCCTAAACATTGAAACCCCCCACAAGTGACACCATTTTGGAAAGTAGACCCACTAAGGAACTTATCTAGAGGTGTGGTGAGCACTTTGACCCACCAAGTGCTTCACAGAAGTTTATAATGCAGAGCCGTAAAAATAAAACAAAAAATTTTTCCCACAAAAATTATTTTTTTAGCCCCCAGTTTTGTATTTTCCCGAGGGTAACAGGAGAAAGTGGACCCCAAAATTTGTTGCCCAATTTGTCCTGAGTGCGATGATACACCATATGTGGGGGGAACTACTGTTTGGGCACATGGGAGGGTTCGGAAGGGAAGGAGTGCCATTTGAATGCAGACTTAGATGGAATGGTCTGCAGGTGTCACATTGCGTTTGCAGAGCCCCTAATGTACATAAACAGTAGAAACCCCCCACAAGTGACACCATTTTGGAAAGTAGACCCCCTAAGGAACTTATCTACATGTGTGGTGAGCACTTTGACCCACCAAGGGCTTCACAGAAGTTTATAATGGAGAGCCGTAAAAATAAAACAAAAATTTTTTCCCACAAAAATTATTTTTTAGCCCCCAGTTTTGTATTTTCCCGAGGGTAACAGGAGAAATTGGACCCCAAAATTTGTTGTCCAATTTGTTCTGAGTGCGCTGATACCCCATATGTGGGGGGGAACCACTGTTTGGGCGCATGGGAGGGCTCGGAAGGGAAGGAGCTCCATTTGGAATGCAGGCTTAGATGGAATGGTCTGCAGGTGTCACATTGCATTTGCAGAGCCCCTAATGTACCGAAACAGTAGAAACCCCCCACAAGTGACACCATTTTGGAAACTAGACCCCCTAAGGAACTCATCTAGATGTGTTGTGAGAGCTTTGAACCCCCAAGTGTTTCACTACAGTTTGTAACACAGAGCCGTGAAAATTGAAAAAAAAAATCTTTCCCCAAAAAGTTATTTTTTAGCCCCCAGTTTTGTATTTTCCCGAGGGTAAGAGGAGAAATTTGACCCCAAAAGTTGTTGTCCAATTTGTCCTGAGTACGCTGATACCCCATATGTTGGGGGGAACCACCGTTTGGGCGCATGGGAGGGCTCGGAAGGGAAGGAGTGCCATTTGGAATGCAGACTTAGATGGAATGGTCTGCAGGCGTCACATTGCATTTGCAGAACCCCTAATGTACCTAAACAGTAGAAATCCCCCACAAGTGACCCCATATTGGAAACTAGACCCCCATGGAACTTATCTAGATGTGTTGTGAGAACTTTGAACCCCCAAGTGTTTCACTACAGTTTATAACGCAGAGCCGTGAAAATAAAAAATCTTTTTTTTTCCCACAAAAATTATTTTTTAGCCCCCAGTTTTGTATTTTCCCAAGGGTTACAGGAGAAATTGGACCCCAAAAGTTGTTGTCCAATTTGTCCTGAGTACGCTGATACCCCATATGTTGGGGTAAACCCCTGTTTGGGCACACGGGAGAGCTCGGAAGGGAAGAAGCACTGTTTTACTTTTTCAACGCAGAATTGGCTGGAATTGAGATCGGATGCCATGTCGCATTTGGAGAGCCCCTGATGTGCCCAAACAGTGGAAACCCCCCAATTATAACTGAAACCCTAATTAAGCACATCCCTAACCCTAATCCCAACAGTAACCCTAACCACACCTCTAACCCTGACACACACCTAACCCTAATCCCAACCCTATTCCCAACTGTAAATGTAATCTAAACCCTAACCGTAACTTTAGCCTCAACCCTAACTGTAGCCTTAACCCTAGCCCCAACCCTAACTTTAGCCCCAACTCAAACTGTAGCCCTAACCCTAGCCCTAACCATAGCCCTAACCCTAACTTTAGCCCCAACCCTAACTGTAGCCTTAACCCTAGCCCTAACCATAGCCCTAACCCTAGCCCTAGCCCTAACCCTAGCCCTAACCCTAGCCCTAACCCTAGCCCTAACCCTAGCCCTAACCCTAGCCCTAGCCCAAACCCTAACCCTAGCCCTAGCCCTAACCCTAGCCCTAATGGAAAAATGGAAATAAATACATTTTTTTTAATTTTTCCCTAACTAAGGGGGTGATGAAGGGGGGTTTGATTTACTTTTATAGTGGGTTTTTTAGCGGATTTTTATGATTGGCAGCCGTCACACACTGAAAGACGCTTTTTATTGCAAAAAATATTTTTTGCGTTACCACATTTTGAGAGCTATAATTTTTCCATATTTTGGTTCACAGAGTCATGTGAGGTCTTGTTTTTTGCGGGACGAGTTGACGTTTTTATTGGTAACATTTTCGGGCACGTTACATTTTTTGATCGCTTTTTATTCCGATTTTTGCGAGGCAGAATGACCAAAAACCAGCTATTCATGAAATTCTTTTGGGGGAGGCGTTTATACCGTTCCGCGTTTGGTAAAATTGATAAATCAGTTTTATTCTTCGGCTCAGTACGATTACAGCGACACCTCATTTATTGCATTTTTTTATGTTTTGCCGCTTTTATACGATAAAAACTATTCTATAGAAAAAATAATTATTTTTGCATCGATGATGCTGTATGGTGGCTCGTTTTTTGCGGGACAAGATGACGCTTTCAGCGGTATCATGGTTATTTATATCTGTCTTTTTGATCGCGTGTTATTCCACTTTTTGTTCGGCGGTATGATAATAAAGCGTTGTTTTTTTGCCTTTTTTTTTTTTTTTCTTACGGTGTTTACTGAAGAGGTTAACTAGTGGGCGA